>NC_050465.1:20613984-20913984 GCF_903995425.1 Onychomys torridus
AAAAGGAGAGGGAATTAATATGTTATGTAATGTGTATGTATGTATGTATGTGTGTGTATGTATATATGTATATGTATGTATGTATATATGAACCTTCTGGGCAAAACTGCCTAGATTGTGTATAAGGAAATTCTACAGAGAGATGTCTGAATAAAGCGTGTGAAGTTGCCCCTCCAACAAACTAGTTGAGACCCCTAACAGAGTACCCAACAGAGGCCCGTAGAAGATTAAACTCTCAGCCATGACTCTTCGTGGCGCCTTTTCTGGACTCCATGCTGTACTTACAGCCCCTCTTTCTGAAGATGACCAGATACCCACTCCCTCACCACACCCAAGATTTCCTCTGGTCATCACACACCTTGGTGAGTGCAGTGTGGCCTGAAGTGACCTTCTCCTTCTAGCTTGGCCTTTGCTAGCTCCACTATGCTTCTGAATCCCCTAAGAACCTGGGCTTTCCTAGCCAGCCGTGGCCACCCCAACCTAGTGAACTGCTGGGTTACTTTTGCAACTTTTCTGTAAGTATACAGTTTGGGCTTATTTTTAAAGATTTTGAAAATGCATTTTATGTGTCTAGATTTATGTCTGTGTATGGGTATGTGCATGTGAGTGCAGGTGTGACAGGAAGATAGTGCACAGGCTCCTCCATCTTGTATTCTTGCTGTGGTCATTTTAGGTTTGACTAGAATTTGATCTCCTTGACGATAAACCCTGTGGAAAATTGCCCAACTCTATTCTAGGAAACCACGGTCAAGATGCCCCAGCTGTCAGGCGGTGTTGACGCATCTCAGCACTCGGGAGGCAGAGGCGGGTGGATCTCTGAATTTGAGGCCAGCCTGGTCTACACAGCAAGTTCCAGGACAGCCAGGACTGTTTCACAGAGAAACCCTGTCTGGGGGTGGATTGGGGAAGATGCCCCAGCTCTAATTTATCTTGGCTTCTGTTAAACTGTTGCTTATGTAAAACCTGCCCTATGCCAGCAGCTGCTGAGCAAGACACCAGGATGTGGCTTTTGCCTTTAAAAACCCCTTCCTTGCTCTAGAGCAGCGGTTCTCAACTTTCCTAATGCTTGTAACCCTTTAACAAGCTCCTCATGTTGTGGTGACCCCAATCATAAAATTATTTTTATTGCTACTTCATAACTGCAATTTTGCTACTGTTATGAATCATAATGTAAATATCTGATATTTCCAACAGTCTTAAAGGAGTTGTGACCCACAAGTTGAGAATTACTGCTTATTAAACACTCAGGGATATACTTGGATCCCAAATATCTGAGTGTAGCCCAGCTGGCTGGAATAAAGACTTTTGATAGGCTATAAACTATCTGAGTAGTCTTCCCTAGTAGGCTCCCCATAACACAGGTTCCCAAAAGGCCAAAGGAGGGAGTATCAACAATGTTTCCTGTCCCGACCACTCAATAACCGACTCAGAGGCTGAATATGAATTATAAATGTTAGGTCAATAGCTCAGGCTCGTTACTAGCTAACTCATAATTAAATTAACCCATATTTCTATATATGCTTTGCCACATGGCTCATGACATATTACCTCATTTTTTACATGTCCTGCTTGGTCGGCAGCTGGCTGGCTTCTCTCTCAACTCCCCTGACTCTACCCTTCTTCTTCCCATCCTTTTTAGTTTGTCTTTCCCACCTAACTTCCTGCCCAGCTACCGGTCTGTCAACTTTTTATTAACCAATGAGAGTAAGACATATTCATAGTGTAGAAAAGGATCATGAGGGAATAGGTGAAGGAGTAAGATCCCTTGGAGCTGTACTTACAGGTGGTTGTGCATTGTCTAATGTAGGTGCTGGGAACTGAACCCAGGCCCTCTTTACTACTAAGCTGTCTCTCCAGTCCCAGCTTCCCCAACCTTTTTTACTTTTGTTTTGCTTTGTTTTGTTGAGACACAGTCTCACTCTGCAGACCAGTCTGGCTTCAAACTCATGGTGATCCTTCTGCTTCAGCTGCTCTCAGATGCTAGGTCTGCAGACACAAGCTGCACTCCAGGCTCCCCTTTTACTTTTGAAAACAGGCCTTCCTAAACTGCCCAACAGTCCTTGAACTCACCCTAACTCCAAAAGGCCTTGAAGTTTTTTATAGGTTTGTTTGTTTGGTTTTTCAAGGCAGGGTTTCACTGTGTAGCCCTGGCTGGCCTGGAACTCACTCTGTAGACCAGGCTGGCCTAAAATTCACAGAGATCTGCCTGCCTCTGCCTCCTGAGTGCTGGGATTAAAGATGTGGGCCACTAGGCGTGTCTGAAATTTAACCTCTTGCCTCAGCCTCCTGAGAAACTGGGATTACAAACCTCTGACACCAGCTCTGGCTTCCTTAGAGTGTTACTATTGTTTTTTCTTACAGTTTATTTCATTTGTAATGTTTTGTTAATAAAAAATATATAACAAGGGGCTAGAGGGATGGCTCAGTGGCTAAGAACACTTGCTGCTCTCGCAGATTTCAGGTTTCATGAAGAAAGCAAGATGCAGGTTGCCTATCAAGGCCCAACACCCCTTTCAACCAGGAAGGAATGGATGTCTGTGCTCACGGAGAAAATAACTTGCGGACTTCCTGAATTTGTGCCACAAATATAAGAGAATTGGTGTTGAACAGCAAGTAGGGCATTCGCTAGCATACTGTGCATGCCAGGCAGAAGCTGGCACACTCCCCTCACAGGTGAGCAAACAGTGAATCACTAACAGAGTGCTCACCCCCTGCCAACACTGAAACCTGTGTCATTATATTGCTACAATGTTGCCCCAAAGATACTGCTTGTTTAAAATTCTGAGAAGAGGATGGTGGCAGATTTCTACAAAGGGGTGTGTGTGTGTGTGTGTGTGTGTGTGTGTGTGTGTGTGTGTGTGTAGTAAAATCCACTGGACTCCAATGATTAATGAAACAGAACAAACAGCAATAGGCACAGGCAGTAGCCAAGAATTTATTTTTAGCTCCTCCGTAAGGCAATGTCATTACAACCACAATTAAAGCTGGCAACAAGCTGTAGAAACAATTGAGAAGTCGGACCAACTGGAGACGCCATCACAGGCCAGCCCACCAGCCCAGCCCAAGAATAACCAGGTCAGGCCACTGAGGGGAGGCAAGACTGCCGGCTGTAGGGCCCTGCAGCTGGCATCCACACCCCCTCCTCTATTCTACAAACATCCACCTGAAATCGTTAGCCAAAACGGAAACCTCCTTCCCAGCAGCTCAAAGATGGATATCACTGCCACACAGTGTTCCTAAGAATTATGAATGTAGGGCTGGAGGTGGCTCCATTCCATATTCAGAACCACAATTATACACATATGCACACACACACACATTACTATAATCAGCAGTGTCCACAATCCATAGCAGCCAAATGCTTGGAAAATAAACTAAGACTATCAGAAATTATGATTTTGAGAGTTGAGGATTTAGCTCAGTGATATAGCGCTTATCTAGCAAGTGCAAGGCCCTGGGTTCGGTCCTCAGCTCCAAAAAAAAAAAAGAAGGAGGAGAAGAAGAGGAAATTAAGATTTTGGCCAGGCAGTGGTAACGCATCCCTTTAATCCCAGCACTCAGGAGGCAGAGGCAGGTGGATCTCTGTGAGTTCCAGGCCAGCAGACTAGTCTAGAAGAACCAAAAAAAAAAAAAAAAAAAAAAAGAAAGAAAGAAAGAAAGAAAGAAATTAAGATTATTAGAAATATCAACAAATTTTCCTGGTGCTATTTCCTTTGACATAGAAACTGGGCAGAGTTGCCACAGTCAGTGGAATGGAATACCGAATTTATTGAAAGCAATCAGCTCACTAAAGCAGGTCAGTAAACAGCAGTGCTCTGTGGAGACCGCTCAGAAGTCTCTCCTAGGTGGCACAGTACAGTCCAAAGGAAACAGCTGATCTCAGAGCCATGACCTCCCCAAGAAAGTTATCAACGCCCAGAAAGGTGACTGAAGAGTGACAGGCTGTGCCAACAGTAGAAATAACTGGCTGGATGATTTCATTTTCAACTGTATGGCTTCTATTAAAAATAAATAAAAAGGAAAGCCTGGACCCAGATTGCTCAATCAGATTTCAGCTTTATGCCTCATTAGCCATGTGGCTGTGAGTAGCAGCATCCTCGACCTCTCTGTGATGTATGACCTCACTTGTCAATGAGGGTAGGCCCAGGTACACCACAGTGCAGGGGAGAGAGGATACCACATCCAGGGCACTCAGGGCAGCGTCTGAACACAGCAAGTCACAAGTCACAGCAAGTCAGTGGGCAGTAGAAGCAGTTGCTTGCTCCTGCCAGGCCAGCTTCCTGTGAAACTGACCAAGCATCCTTCATCAAAACTCCTGTTTCACAGTCAAGGCAACAGGGCAAAACTCAGTGAGTTTCTATGACAACCCAGAGGCCAAACATGGGAGTAAAAAACAGCCAAGCAACTGCAAAGAAACCGAGGTGAGTAGACATGAGCCACCCTCTAGGCACACATTTCTCTGTGAATACGTTACCTGGATTTGGGGATCAGCAGGCACAGCTGACTGGAAGCTTAGAGAAGGTCCCCAGGCCTGCACTTTATAAAAGTCTGTGCCCTCACCAGGTGGTGGTGGCACACGCCTTTAATCCCAGCACTTGGGAGGCAGAGGCAGGCGGATCTCTGTGAGTTCAAGGCCAACCTGGTCTACAGAGAGAGTTCTAGGATAGCCAGGGCTACATAGTGAAACCCTGTAACTGTGTGTCACGTCACAGGTGTGTGGGTTCACGAGGGTCCATTGAATGAAGACTCAGAGGCATCTTAAGAATGAATCTAGCCTTTCATGGCTGCAGGGGGTCCAGCCTCAAGGACTGAGCACTCTCCCTTCACTCAGGACATTTTTATTTTCTCTCTATTACAGTTTAGCCAGTTAATTTCTGTACCTTCAAAGCAACCCAAAGGGAGCTCCCAGAGCCCAAATGCCAAGTGCAATTTACTTGATTTATCAGGTACCACGATTTTCCAGGTTTCCTGAACCAAGTTTTGCATAGGCCTTTGATCCTGACTCTCAGACAAGATGCACATAGGGTGATAAGAGAAACAGAAGGTAAGAGAAACAGAAGGTGTGGTTAAACAAAGGAAGGACCAGGCCAGGTGCAGCTCAGCAGGAATGCCGCCACAAAACCAGAAGAAAGAAAAAAAGTCTTTGCTCTCAACTTAGCAGCTGAAGAAGAGATGTTTTAATGAGATTAGCATTTGTAGGCCAGGAAATTATCCAATTCTTAAAATATTCTTTAAAATGCTTTAACCTAAAATTACTGGAACTTCAGTTTGTTTATTTGTTTTTCCAGACAGGGGTTCTCGGTGTAGCTCTGGCTGTCCTGGAATTCACTCTGTAGACCAGGCTAGCCATAAACTCCCAGAGATCTTCCTTCCTCTGCCTCTCAAGGTCTGGGGTGTATGCCACCACTGCCCCGCTTGGAACTTCAGTTTTAAAGGGAGGACTTCTATAAGATGAATATTACCTGAGCACTGTATAAGAATCAGATAATGGGGGCTGGAGAGATGGATCAGAGGTTAAGAGCACCAACTGTTCTTCCAAAGGTCCTGAGTTCAATTCCCAGCACCCACAACCATCTGTAATGAGATCTGGCGCCCTCTTCTGTATACATAATAAGTAAATAAATCTTTAAAAAAAAAAAAAAAGAATCAGATAATGAAAATTAAGGATTATTCTTCCATTGAGAGAAAGACAAGAAACAGAAGGCTTTTAGAGACAGACAAGGTCATTAAGTGAATTAAAATAGAAGCTGGTCAACGTAAAATAGTTTCTGGTCAACATGCTAGAGTCATTTGGGAAAAGGGAACCTCAAGTGGGGAAATGCCCCCACCAAGTTAGGCTGGGGGAGGGGCATTTTCTCGATTAACGATTGATGTGGGTGGTGCTGCCCCTGGGCAGGTGGTTCTAGGCTGTATGAGAAAGCAGAGCTCAACATCCAAACTTTCCACCCAGCCATATCCTGTACACCTTCTCCAGGGTCTAGTGAAGTAAGTTTGCCTGACCCCTCGGAACCCTCCAGATCCAGCCCAGGTCCCAGACCCAGTGTCCTAGCTTAGTCTGGCCACAACTGCTTGTACTACAACCAATCTCTAGATCAGGCCCCTCCCATACCACATCCAACCTCTCTACCCAGATAGATCTACCCTGACACTCCAGGTTTGGAACAAGAGGAACATCCTCCACACCAGCCCAGTCCCCTCTAGCCACCTGGTTTAATTCCACCTAAGCCATTTCCAACCTCTAAGCCCAACCAACCAGCTCACATATCCTCTGTCCACATCAGACACAAAACCCACAAAATAAGTCCACATGCCCAGATCTCATCAAAAAGCTACAAACAACATGAAAGATGAAGCCAGGATCTCCCCCACAACCTACCAGTCCTGTAGAAATATTCACCAATGAGAATTACTTAGATGAGACCCAGAACACAGAATTAGAAAGAACAACCTGGGAGCTGGAGAGATGGCTCAGAGGTTAAGGCACCAACTGCTCTTCCAGAGATTCTGAGTTCAATTCCCAGCACCCACATGGGGGCTCACAACAATCTGTAATGAGATCTGGCACCCTCTTCTGTGTACATAATAAATAAATAAATCTTCAAAAAGAAAAAGAAAAAAGAAAGAACAATCCTAAACTCCATCAAAGAATTCAAGGAGTTTAAAGATGTCACGTAGACAGCTCAGTGAAATTAGAACTTAGAATAAATGCCTGAGTGATGCCCAGGGAAACTCAAGCAAGGCTGATGGAATGAAGACAATCCAGGACTTGAGAAAAGAATTCAATAGAGACAGAAACACTGAGGAGGACTCAAGCTGGGATGAAGATGGAACTGAAAAACCTAATCACTCAACTAGAAAACCCAAAGGAAAGCCTTACAAGCAGAAGAGAAGTGGAAGATCGAAACCAAGTAAGTGAGGAATGTGAGAAAAATTAAAATCACAGGAAAGGGGCATACAGAAGCTATAGGGTATCATGTACAAACCAACCCTCCAAATCATAGGCATCAAGGAGGAGAAAGAATCCCAAATCAGTGGCATAGACCAGGTCATCAACAAGATCATAGAAGACAACGTCCCCAACCAAAGGAAAGACATATTCATACAGATATAGAACACCAAATACACAAGACCAGACAGAAAATTCCCATGGTATAAGTAGACAGAATAAAGGAAGTGTCTGGAAAACCACAAGAGAAAAAACACAAGTCACATATAAGGGAAAATCTATCAGAATAATAGCTGGTTTCTCAGTGGAAGAGCCTGGAACCTGGAGCAGTGAATTTCAGTCCAGCCAACCTAGACTAACACACTCGGAAAAACTATCCACCATAGTTTAAGGAGAAAGAAAAACTTGCCATGATATAAATAGCCTAGAAAAAAAGGTATATCCAACACACCAAACGTAAAACATATATAGGAAGCAGTATTTCAGGTTGAAGAAAGAAATGAGCAAATCCAAGAGGACTGTGGAATGAAATACAAAGCCATAATCACTACGACTCAGAACACAAACAACAACACCCAAAATCACCAACACAATCACTGCAATTAACATGCACATTTCAATAGAAACTTTAAATATTAATGGCCTCAATTCTCCAATCAAAAGAAATAGGTTGTCTTAGTTACTTTTCTTTCTTTTTTTTTTTTTTTTTTTTTTTGGTTTTTTGAGACAGGGTTTCTCTGTAGCTTTGGAGCCTGTCCTGGACTAGCTCTGTAGACCAGGCTAGCCTCAAACTCACAGAGATCCACCTGCCTCTGCCTCCCAAGTGCTGGGAATTACAGGCATGCGCCACCACCGCCCAGCTTAGTTACTTTTCTATTGTGTGAAAAGACTTGACAACCAAGGCAACTCATAATGGAAGCATTTGCTTTTATTTCCAGAGGATTAGTCCATGACCATCATGACAGGAAGCATGGATACAGGATGGTAAGCAGGGCACTTAAGAAGGAGCTGAGGGCTTACATTCTGATCTGCAGGAAGAAGACGGAAAGAGACCAAGACTGGGCCCAGCATGGGCATTTGAAACCTCAAAGCCCACCCCCAGTAACACACCTCCTCCAATGAAGCCACACCTCCTAATACTTCCCACACAGTCCCACCAACTGGGAACCCAACATTCAAATATATGGGATGATAGGGGCCATTCTCATTCAGAACACCACATAGACAGAATGGATCAAGAAACAAAATCTGTTCTACAAGCAATGTATGACTGGGTCAAGGAAGAAATTAAGAAAGAAATTTAAAAAAAATTTCTGGAATGAAATTAAAATGAAAACACCACCCAACAAAACCTCCGGGACACAATTAAAACAGTCCATTGCCAGAGTGGGGACTGGAGTGGGGAAGCAAAGGAGAGAGGAGCAGCAGGGTACGGTGATCTAATAGGGTAAATGGGAAAGATGGGTTGTCTAACTAGAGAGGGGTGAGGAAGGAGGGCATAAAATAACAGTAAATATTTCTGAAAAAGTTATAACAGAATCATATTTTTAACTACTAAATTTACCTAAAAATAACTATAAAACATTTAAATCGGTATATAAATAAACAGAATAGTCTAAATGAAAATTTTCCATCTGAGATGACAAGGACCATCTACCAAAACCAGACATGAGAAGCGCTCTTTGTTTTTTTGTTTGTTTTTTTGTTTTTAAGATTTATTTATTTATTATGTATACAGTGTTCTGCCTGCATGCCAGAAGAGGGCACCAGATCTTATTACATATCGTTGTGAGCCACCATGTGGTTGCTGGGAATTGAACTCATGACCTCTGGAAGAACAGCCAGTGCTCTTAACTGCTGAGCCATCTCTCCAGCCCTAAGAAGCTTTCTTTGGAGTTGGTGGTCAGGGTTGTTTATGAGACTCCCAACACATTACAGGCTATTGCTCTTGCTATTGGGTGCCCCCCTCAAGAGGCAAAAACAAAGTCCCGTTGCTGAAGACATCATGCACTTCAGAAACAGGATCCAGAGGCCCCTGAGTCAAAACTGATCTGAAAGTTTCCTCCCAGAGGACTAGCTTTCATGATACCAAAAGGTGCCACATATGCTTCCAAGGAAGGAAAGCAACCAACAGGCCCACCTAAGTAAAATGCCTAGGAACCACAATAACAGCCAGCATGGCATGCTAACTCTATGGGTACAGTTATAGTGTACTGTGGGAGCCCACAAAAGCTTCCTAGTGAGATATGAGCTTGCTTTATTTATACAGCAGTGCTGCATTAGGGGATGGCTGGACCACGTGCATGGTCACCAGGTGCCTGGGACAGTCTGCACTTGGCTGTGCTGGGGGAGGTCTTTTGTTCCACCCCTTGGCATTCCTTTAAAAGCTCTTTAGTAGACACAGGAAAGGCTGGTAGGTTTTGACCCAGGCCCTCTTGAGCTATCCTGTGTTTCTTCCTTCCTTCCTTCCTTCCTTCCTTCCTTCCTTCCTTCCTTCCTTTCTTTCTTTCTTTCTTTTTTTTTTCCTGAGACAGCGTTTCTCTGAGTAGTTTTGGTGCCTGTCCTGGATCTCACTCTGTAGACCAGGCTGGCCTTGAACTCACAGAGATCTGCCTGGCTCTGCGTCCCAAGTGCTGTGATCAAAGGTGTACTCCACCACCGCCTGGCTCCTATCCTGTGTTTCTGTCTCTCTCCTCTATATTTTTATCTACATACTTCTCACTTCTCCCTCCTCAAGAGGGAGGAAAAAGAGGAAGCTGGTCTCCCTCAGTGCTCATACTTAGTCAATAACCAACAGCTGTCTAATTGGACTTAAGACCCACTCAAGGAAAGGGAAATCAAGTCTTGTCCCAGAAACCCAGCCATCTATCCAGGGCTAGAGAAGTAATGGATCTTGGAGGAAAACCTACTTTGAGGACTGGGTTGATCCAAGGCTTTCCCTGAGACCCTGGTGTTTGAGAAAGAAGACAGCTCCTTCCTCTAAAACCAGGAATACACTTGGCAGAGATGGTAATGGCCTGAGGCCAAGGCCTTGAGGGAGCTTCGGCTTCAGATCCTGAGAACCCAACTCTTCCCACAGTGTGGGGCTGTGGCTATCAGTCCCAAGGCCTCTGTGTGCTCACACCATAATGCTTTTGAGATACCCTGCGTGCCCTTGTGTGACATCGCCTGATAAGCTTCCTGTTGACTCCATCCCATCATACGCTAGCTTCTGCTGACTCCGTCCCATTTCTTACCCCTGAAATAGTATGTAAGATGCTGTACTCCTTAATAAGCTTGCTTGGCATAAGACACAGCTTATGTAAGACTTCCTGATGCCAAACTTTCCTACATTCTTCTTTATCTTCTCATCTCCTGGCCACCTCCCACTTAGGACCCTGTCACTGAAGAATAACCTACTGGCCCAGTCAACTTACAACTACCACGGTTATAAACCAGCATAATTCCTAACTACAATCTTAACATTTGTGCTAACACCCACAGATAAGTGTAGTCCTCACCCCTCATCAAGGAAACTTCTCTCTGTAACAGATGGAGATCAATACAGAAGACCACAACTAATCAAAATACAGAAGTTAGCTCCCTTTTGTCCCTAGAAAGCCAGAAGCAGCGTGTACTTACCCGCTCCTGGCCAGCAGTGTCCCAGATGAGGAATTTGTGAAGTTCATTTCCACAAGGCACAGTTTTGGTCATAAAAGATGCCCTGAAAAGAAAGTCAACCCCCTGCATTACCAAACCTCCATAGAAACTCAAGAACTCAAGTTAATGTTATGCCTCAAGAAGACCCCCAAGAATTCCTGCCCCCTTGGAACAGTAATGAGAGCTTTGCTGCTATAAATAAAAGTATCTACATTTTATGTAATCCAGCTGGAGTTACAAAACAAGAAAGAATGTGTGGGCTGGAGGAATGGCTTAGTGGTTAAGAGCATTGGCTGCTCTTGCAGAAGACCTAAGTTGGGTTCCCAGAACTTACATGGCAGCTCACAGCCATCTGTAACTCCAGTTCTAGGAATTCCAATGCTTTCTTCTGGCTTCCTCAGATACCACATGCATGTGGTGTGTATACACACATGCAGACAAAATACAGATGCCCATAAAATAAACATAAAACCTTTAAATGAAAATGCATTCAGAAACAGAGTCAGCTGTCCTAGAATAATATTCTCTAGATATGAGAGAAATGTTAAATATCTAATCTTAGATATTAAAACCATATTCTTATAACAAGTGAGAGAAAAAAATCTTATTTTATGACTTTAAGACTTTGACATCAAAACAGCACAAACAGAAAGCTGTCTTAACATATTCCCTGTGCTGACATTAATTCAATAGTAGTAGCAAGTACAGAAAAATATATACAAATCTCAACCAGCGTGCATAGACTCAGGAATTGTCTTAGTTAAGATTTCTACTGCTGCAAGGAAACCCCATGACCAAAAAGCCAGTTGGAAAGGAAAGGGTTTATTTGACTTACACTTCCAGATCACTGTTCACCATTGAAGGAAGTCAAGACAAGAAT
Source organism: Onychomys torridus (assembly GCF_903995425.1). NCBI lineage: Eukaryota > Metazoa > Chordata > Mammalia > Rodentia > Cricetidae > Onychomys > Onychomys torridus. The sequence goes on from NC_050465.1 coordinate 20,625,450, forward strand.
TCACACAGGGCAGGAACCTGGAGGCAGGAGCTGATGCAGAGGCCATGGAGAGGGGTGCTGCTTACTGACTTGTTCTCATGGCTTGCTCGATCTGCTTTCTTACAGAACCCAGGACCACCAGCCCAGAGATGGCATCACCCACCATGGGCTGCCCCCCACCACACACATCAATTACTAATTTAAAAAAAAATGCCTTCGGGCTCACCTACAGCCCAGTCTTATGGAGGCATTTTCTCAATTGAGATTCCCTTCTCTCAAATGACTTTAGCCTGTGTCACATTGGCATAAAACTAGCCAGCACAGGGATAAACAACAAAACACTTCCATGCTTCTATTAAAAAAAGGAAGCACTTGGGGCTGGAGAGATGGCTCAGTGGTTAAGAGCACTGGCTGTTCTTCCAGAGGTCCTGAGTTCAATTCCCAGCAACCACATGGTGGCTCACAACCATCTGTAATGAGATCTGGCGCCCTCTTCTGGGATGTATACATAATAAATTAATAAATCTTTAAAAAAAAAAAAAAAAGGAAGCACTTTAAGGTATCAATAAATCATAAAACACTTGCTATTCTTTTTTACCTCTTTTCTCTGAACAAGCATTTTCTTTGTGCTCATGAAAAGTGTGAAAATCAAATACACAGAGTATTTAACATCCTTTCTTCTGTGCAGTAAAGTTTCCCGTTCATTAAGTAAGCACTGCCAGCACCCTGACCACCTTATGAGAAGCTCCTGAGCTGGCTAAGAAACATCCACATCCACCTGTGTGGATTCTGCCAAAGATGCCGTGGTAGTTTGAATATAATTAGCCCCCATAAGGTCATAGGGAGTGGCACTATTGGGAGGTGTGGCCTTGTTAGAGAAGATGTGTCACTGTGGAAGTGGACTTTGAGGTCTCCTATGCTAAAGTTCAGTGTGCAGTTCACTTTCTGGTGCCTTTAGATCAAGATGTAGGGCTCTCAGCATCTTCTCCAGCACCATGTCTGCCTGCATGCCACCATGCCCCACCCTGATGATAATGGACTAAACCTCTGAAACTGTAAGCCACCTTATTAGATGTTTTCCTTTATAAGAGTAGCCGTGGTCATGGTGTCTCTTCACAGCAATAGAAAGCCCAAGATAGAAGTTTAGTCTGGATGTTATCATAAGGTAGCAGGCAGATAAGTGTAGGATGAGAGTCATGCCATAAGTCAACTGATGTGGGTGCTTCAAATATCATGAAAAACAAAATAAAGGGCCAAGAGCTGTTTCTAGAACCTAAATTAAAAGAAAAGAGAAAACAGGTGAATCAGAGCCTTGGCTATGCTTTGGAGCTGGGGAGAGTTTTCAAGATGGTTCTAAGAGCATTGAGAGGGGCTGGGATTGTGGCGCATGGTATGTAATATTCATCATGAATATTCGCTGGCATAAATGAAGTCCTGTGCTCAATTCTCAGTGCTGCAAAAATGAAAATCAAAACTAACGACAATCAGACACATTGGGAACTGGACTACTATGTGTGAGGTACCATCACTGAATCAAGGTAACTTTTTGAGGTGTCGTAACAACGCTCTTCTTCTTAAATGACACAGTCTACAGTTTGGGAGGGCGCAGCTCAGGGATTCTTGCTCATACTCTCTATGGCCCAGCATGGTCCAGCACAGAGCTCAACAGTGCCCTCGGGGCTCCTCACAGCACTGTTTCTTCTGCCTCTGGTTCTCCTAAGAATAAGAAGCTCATTGCAGAAACCTCAAGTGAGTCCCTGTAATTCCACACCCACCACCAACATATATCCTCACACCAAAGGTTAACATCGGACACTTAGTGATCAACTCATTTCCCTCTTTTTTTTTTGGGAGGGGGGGGGTCGAGACAGGGTTTCCCTGTGTAGCTTTGCGCCTTTCCTGGAACTCACTCTGTAGCCCAGGCTGGCCTCGAACTCACAGAGATCCGCCTGGCTCTGCCTCCTGAGTGCTGGGATTAAAGGCGTGTGCCACCACCGCCCGGCTTAATTTTAATTTTTATTTATTTATTTTTGTTTGAGACAGAGTCTTATTATATTACTCAGGACAGCTTTGAACTACCAAGGCTGGGCTTAAATTCATAATCCTCCTGCCTTAACCTCTTAAATGCTAGGATCGTGGGTAGATGCCACCATGTGCAGCTTTAGACTTAATTATTAAACATCAAGCTCCACATTTGATACACATGCCGAACTCAGGCTATACCACCCTGTACACGTATAACTATGAGATGGTATTCTCCACAACCCATTTCCACCTTCCAAATTTCCCATGACAATAGGTAGGAGATGAACAGCTCATCTTCATTTTCACTACACTCCGCTGTTCAGACAGTTCACCCAATTCCAAATACCCCTCCTGGAGGGAGGAGGGAGGCTCATAAGACTCAGAAAGGCAGGAAAAACCAGAAGTCTCAGGAAGTAAAGAAAACTCAGCAGACCCAGCATGCTCCTAAAACTTACAAGATTCACAAAGCAGGCTGGAAAGACTGCTCAGGCAGAGTACAGGTGTGTGCCCCCGAGCCTAAACACCTGAGTTTGACCCCCAGGACCTACAGGGTGGAAGGAAAGAATCAACTCCCTCAGGTTGTCCTCTGACGGCCACGTGTACACTGTGGCATGCATGCACACATCACCCTCCCCCAATAAATACTCTTTTATAATGTAATAAAACAAGATTCATAAGGCAACAACTGCTGTGGAAAACAGACTCCTACTCGCAGAGCTGCCGCATGCATGATCATGTGTGCAGGCTGTTCAGGAAGCTCTTGGGATGCAGCTTTCATGCCTGGACAGGGCCCATGGGCAGCCGCTTTTGAATCACCTATGTTTCATAATCTGTGTGACTACTAGTATGAGTCACTGAGGTGATGTGGGTTAATGCTTCTGAATCATCATTTCTGATGATGATGTCCTTTTACAAATGTGATTTCAGTAAGAAGAACAGGGTGGGCTTCGAGAACAAAGTCCCTTGGTTTGTCATCTGTCTGTCTGGTTGGTCTTGGTGGTGCTGGGATCAAACCCATGCTATGCAAGTGCTATTGTACTGAAGCCACAGTCACAGCTCTGCCTGGCTCGGCCTGAGACGAGTCTGCAGCTCTGTGATCACCTATGTGCTCCGACCTGTGGAAACCACCACAATTAACTCGGGGGTCAGGAATATGAACTGAAACATCCACAAGATCAGGCAGGTAACATAATCCAGCAAGGCCGACAAGGCGAGAAAATTATCCTGACACAAATAACAGTAAGTAAGTCATAGGAAATCCCGAAGCTTGAGAATCTATCAACCTCTAGCATGTGCCTGGCTCTGGCTGGCCAGGCAGGTGGCCAAACCCCACCACTCCGCATCTGTGGATCTCTCAAGAAAGGCCAGAAGCACAAAGTCTCTCAATTCTTCAAAATCAGCTAGGGTGGAGAAACACCCGAGGGAGTAGTGGAACGCACCTGGGTGTGTCTGTGAGGGCATTTCCAGAAACTACTAGATCCTGAGGACTCTGACTTGATGAGCAGATTGATCCTTTGAAGGGCTAATAATAGGATAACATTAATGAAAAGTAGGAAGAGAGGTCTAGGTCGAGGCAGTTGGTCACTAAGGGCACGTCCTCAGATGCTTTATCTTGTCCTAGCCTCTTCCTGGATTTGTGAAGAGCAGCGCTCACCTCCACTCTGTGCTTCTGCTACAATGGTGTTCTGTGCAAACGTACGAAGCCAGGCAGCAATGGACTGAACCCTCTGGAGCGTGAGCCAAGCTCCCCTCCCCTCCCCTGCTTCGCTGTCTTCTCAGCTCTTGGTCACTGCAGAAGGAAAGTAACTGATAGACTGGCTGAAAATTCTGGAAGTGCCAGGACTGGAGAGATGGCTCAGTGGTTAAGAGCACTAACTGCTCTTCCAGAGGTCCTGAGTTCAATTCCCAGCACCCACATAGCAGCTCAGCACTGTTTGTAACTCCAGTTTTAGGGAATCTGATACCTTCACACCAATGCACATAAAATAAATTTTTAAAAATTTCTGAAAGTGCCATAAAAGCTAAACAAAACAAGTCCTCAGGCCAGAATTCTGGCTCAGTGAGTTAACACGCTTTGGGGGAGGTAATCTATCAAGCTTTTGGAAATTAAGGATTCCATTTCCATCATCCTCCAATAAGTCTATGTTTCACTTAGGAAGTATTCCTGATAGCCTTATTTTTTCCTGAAACTGGAGCTTAGAAACATCTTCTCAAAGTTCCAAAAGAGAACACTTGAGTGCAAGTTAACTGTGTCAGGAAAAGCCTTAGATATTTTTAAGCACACAGGAGAGCTGAGTCTGCCTGACACCAGAAGACAGTGAGGAGCAAAGGAGGCAGGAAGCAGAGCAACTCCCATAAGGCACTGCAGCTCCCATAGGGCATCACAACTATCAGAAACTGGGTTGTCACAGCAAACTTAAGCCAAGGCGGGAGGGCTGCTCAGCATTAGATTATTCCAGAAAAGGAAAAATAATTCATTCCACATAAACCTTAGATTTCCCCAGTCTCTAGTGGTCAACTTTTCTGGGGATTAAAACCAGGCAGTCTAGCCACCCATCAGGAGTTGACAATGCACAGCATCTCCCATCTGGAGATAAAGGCAACCTGCTTTTCAGATCCATGGTCTCGATAGTCAAGAAAATGGTCTTGTCCTTCAAGAGGAAGAAGGTTGGCAAGAAAAAAAATTAACAAGAATAGCCCTAAATTTCTGGGGTTGAGATCATTTCTCATTGGTGGAGTTAGAAGCGTTTGCCCTAAAAACAAATGATGTCAGAAAAGACACACATTGTCACTTACCCGATGGTGGGGCTGATGTTGTGGTCAAAGTGGTCCTGGACAAACCGACATACGATGCTTGATTTCCCAACCCCTGTGTCCTAGAAGAGAATGAAAGCATTAGCCATGAAAATCTACCAACTGTGACCTGAAATGAACTTATGACGAGAGGGCACAGTGACAGGAGCTGAAGAGGACGTCTGCCATTTCCTACTAGAACATTCCATAACATAAACGCTTTTCTTTCCTAAAAAGAAAACAAGCATGGTAAAAGCACGTTTAGAAACACATCTCACATACATGCAGCAATTAGCATGTTCATAATACACACGATTCCAGGGTTGGAATATGGAGGAAAGGTCTAGAGAAGCTGCTTGACATCCTGCCACATTGTTAGGAAGAGAGCTGAGGTTTTCTCAAGGTTAATCTGCCTCTCTAGGGAACGCCATGGAAGACTTCTAAATTCCAGTTTCTATATTTCCAACATCTTAGAATTTGATGACCGGATATAAACCTCTGATTTTGCTGAATCCTATAAAGGTCTCATCTCAGCCCTTTCTTGACTAAACAGTTCTTTAAAGCTGGTCAAGACAGGGATCCCTTACACAATGGAAATCCAGCACAGACAAGTGTCTCTACTTCCTGTCCAAACCCTTGTGAATCGGTTTAGGGAAGAACAGACACAAATTCACAAGGGCGAAGCCCAGACAGCTGATACCAACAGTGTCTGGAGAGGCAACTCATGCCTGAGAAATGCAGGAGGCAGCAAATCATTTCCTGCCTGAGACAGAAAAAAGGCAATGGAAGGCAAGCCTGAACAGGTATCACAGGAAGGCACTCTAGAAAGCAGGAGAGGGCTACTTTTTAGGAAGCCAGGTCTTAAGACATCAGGCACGCACAGTAAGGAAGAGGCTACATAAGCTTGGGCAGAAGCCGCCTTTGGGTACAGGGGAAGCCCCACATACACAGACACCAGGATCTTCCCATGAAAGGGCATTGTGTACTCTGGCTAATAAACCCCAGAGCTTTCAAGGCACTATGGACTGAACCTCTGAAGCTAGGAGACAAAAGACACCTTCCCTGCTTTGAGCTGCCTGTCACAGGTGTTTTTCCATAGAAATAAAAAACTAGCCGGGCAGTGGTGGCACATGCCTTTAATCCCAGCACTTGGGAGGCAGAGCCAGGCAGATTTCTGTGAGGTCGAGGCCAGCCTAGGCTACCAAGTGAGTTCCAGGAAAGGTGCAAAGCTACACAGAGAAACTCTGTCTAGAAAAAAAAAAAACAAAAAACAACTGACTAACCCAGATACCTTAGAGATATATAAGGGATATATTTGGTTCTCGTGTGGTAGAGATGTGACCTTGTTTCTTCATTTCCTTATTTATTTATTCATTTATTTGTTATGAGACAGTGTCTCTTGCCCGAGCTAGCCTCAAGCTCCCTACGTAGATAAGGATGACCTTGAACTGACCTTCCCATCTCTACCTCTCCAAGTGCTAGGATTGCAGGGCAGATGCACCCCCAAGCCTTGCTTTTACCTCCCTAGAGATCAATCCCAAGGCTCTGATCACTTCTCACGCTCTGCTCTGACCAACCGAGTCACATTCCCTACTTCTAAAGGAGTCATTTTTTTGTTCAGTTTGGTTTTGTTTTTTTTGAGACAGGGTTTCTCTGTGTAGCTTTTGTTGTCCTGGAACTCACTCTATAGACCAAACTGGCCTCAAAAGGCATGTGCCACCACCTCCTGGCTTAAACTTGTGATTTTAAAAGCCCAAAGTTTGAGGCTGGTGAGATGGTTCGGTCGTTAATAGCCCTTGCTGCTCTTGCAGAGGATCCAAGCAAGGTTCAGTCCCCAGCACCAACACAATAGCTCACAACCATCTGTAATTCCAGTTCTAGGGGAATCAGCACCCTCTTCTGGCCTTCACAGGCATTGCACACACTCATGGTGCACACAAAATACATGTGGGCAAAACACTCACACTTTTTATTTTAAGTATTCTGATCAAGGGGCCAATGAGATGACAGGGTGCCCACATCAAGCCTGACGAACCAAGTTTAATTCCCAGGACACACATGGTAGAAGAGAACCCCCTCACGTCGTCCTCTGATGTACGGGTAGGCTTGCTACTCTTGCTCACTAGAAAAGCTGGTGTTTCACCTGGGCCATCTGTAGGAGGCAAGGAGCAGACTTAATACTTGTAAGATGGTTAGCAGTTTCACCGTGAAGGGTATTTTGAGGGCTGGCCCTCAGGGACATGGAGTCAGAGCAGAGCCCCCGGGACTCTGAAAGTGTGCTCCCCCAGTGAGCATCACAACTTCAGAGGATGCAGTATCTGTCATGGCTGGTGCATGGCTGGGGTGGAGACACCACCACACCCCGAGAGTCAGACCAGAGAGCACACAAAAAAGGGAGACCTCGGGCCAGGAGAACTATGGGCATTTCCAGGAGGTAGTTTTAGGGGAGAGAGAGGGGTGAGCTTGGGTGTGATCTGAAAATATGTGAGGGAGGGGAGGGATGAACAAGCCAGAGAGAAAGAGAGACTATGAATTGACTTTTAAAAAATGTTATGACTCTAATCGATGCCTGCTGCCTTTGGCCTACACTCTGCCATGGATTCTGGCCCAGGTTCCTCATCCTACAGATGAACGCCTGCATCCATGCCTCCCCCAGAGAAACGGAAACTAAACAGCTGCAATACCCTGCCCTGCCCTGCCCTTCCCTGCCCTGCCCAGGAAGGTACAGAAAACACCCTATGCTGAAAGCATTCCTCCAGGAAGCAACTGTGTCCCGGAAGCTGCCACACAGGCAGAGTGGGGACCTCACCCTGTCTGTACCCATACCCGTTCCTTTTTTTTTTTTTTTTTAACATCATGGCTTATGCTCTAAGAATTCTTTCTCAGGGATCTCCCATCAATGTACTCATGCTTCACTCATCCAATAAGCATTACCCAAGTCTGCCTTCTCTGTGCCAACAGAGAACATAAGAGATATCAGTACCTCCCTGGTTTGCAGACTCCATTGGTGGGAGATGGTAGGATTCCCTTCCTCGTCTACAGGGGTCCCAGAGAAGTTCTGGGTGCACAGCAGAGAGTGTCTGCTCTCTCAGAAGTGCCCACCCATGTCAACCCCAGCGCCTAGGGCCCTGGAGCAGACTCTCCACCTGGCCCTCACCCTCACACATATTTTCAGATCACACCCAAGCTCACCCCTTTCTCTCCCCTAAAACTACCTCCTGGAAATGCCCATAGTTCTCCTGGCCCGAGGTCTCCCTTTTTTGTGTGCTCTCTGGTCTGACTCTCGGGGTGTGGTGTCTCCACCCCAGCCATGCACCAGCCATGACAGATACTGCATCCTCTGAAGTTGTGATGCTCACCGGGGGAACACACTTTCAGAGTCCCGGGGGCTCTGCTCTGACTCCATGCCCCAAGTCCACAAATCAGCGCAGCAGAGCCTGCCTGAAGGCCAGCCCTCAAAATACCCTTCACGGTGAAACTGCTAACCATCTTACAAGTATTAAGTCTGCTCCTTGACTTCTACACATGGCCCAGGTGAAACACCAGCTTTTCTGGTGAGCAAGAGTAGCAAGCCCACTCAAATGTAACTGGATACCTGTCAAATGTCCATTTTGTCTTGTCTTACTTTCACAGTTCGATTCAATATCTATCACTTATACATTTCACAGGCAAGATACAACAAAATACATTGATTTGTCTAGAAAACAGGATATTTTGTAAAGAATAGGGCCAAGAAATGTCTCTGAGTGGTGACCGGTGGAGAAGCAGCTGAGCCTCTGGGACCTGTGGGCTGTCTTCAGGAAGCTGCTGTTCCACCGATGCCCACAAGAGGAAGACAGGTTCACCTGCTGGCTGGAGACCCCAAATGCCCTCTAAGACTTCCTTTTCCTGCCAGAACCTGACTGGGATGGACCTACAGAAACAACTGGACTGTGACCCGCATTCACGGAGGAAAAGACTAGTGAGTCATGACTGCTACACATGGAAACAGAAGCAGAAAGCAAGAAAAACAAAGACAACCGATTAAAAAAGGAAAAAAAATCCATTAAAAAGGACAGAGAAATCTCAGCACTCCTGAGACAGAGTCAGGCAGATCTCTGAGTTCAAGGCCAGCCTGGTCTACAGAGCAAGTTCCAGGACAGCCAGAGCTACACAGAGATACTCTGTCTCAAAAAAAGAAAGGAAGAAAGAAAGAGAGAGAGAGAGAGAGAGAGAGAGAGAGAGAGAAAGGAAGGAAGGAAGGAAGGAAGGAAGGAAGGAAGGAAGGAAGGAAGGAAGAAAGAAAGAAAGAAAGAAAAGAAAGAAAGAAAGGACAGAGAACAAAGGTCCTGGCTGCCCCCAGTTTAAAGGCCACTGTACTTTGAGTGAGCGAACAGTAATGGAAACCTGTCTGTGGACAGTTTTTCCATTCTATATTTTGAGACTACCACAGCCATCTTGTCTAATCCTCTGATTCTGCAAAAGCAGAAGCTCGTGTGACCTCCTTAAGGTCACACAGCAAGCCGGTTGGGAAAGTCAGAAGCACATGCCCCATGCTCGAGTCCCTGTCAGACCTTCCTGATGGCTCCTGTCAGGTTAAATCAGTCCCCCAGCCGAGCGCCAATTTCTTCAAAAGGAAAAACGAAAGCTGGGTCATCAGACCTTCCAAGTGCACCGATCGCCTCCTTTCTGGGCTCACTCGGCTCAAGTGACTCAGCATGTTATGATGACGGGGCTACTGTTGGACTGGGATGAGTGGAGACAGTCCCCACTGCTGGAGAGACAGCAGAAGGAAACCAAATCTGACTCCAGGCCCGGGGGAGAGTTGAGTAAAATCTACCCTGGGCTAGACAGAATGCAATTCACCCACAACACACATGTGCCTCATTCACACTGGGGCCATGTCTTGATGATACTATCGCTGCTCAAAACAATCTTCAGTGAAAAATTCATGAATACATTAATAATCAATATGTAATCTATAATTACTGTCAATTGCATAAACCTAACTTAGTGAAGGGTGTAGCTTAGTGACATTACCCTAAATATGCTTGGAGCACTTACATTAGCCTGCAGTGGGCAAAATCTCCTAACACAAGCTATTTCATAATAAAATACTGACTATCTCCTGTAGAGCAGAAAACAGAAAGGCTGTGTGGTTATACTTTCACATGGAGGTAAAATTCTAAGTCAAACTATGGCGAGTTGGGAGCCATCCTGTACACTAGAGAAGTGATTCAGGTCACCATATCCCCTTTGGGAGTACCTGGGAATTCGAGTAGCCCTCTGGTCTCAGAATCCCACAGCGAAGAATTCTGTATTAATTACTCTATTGCCATTCACTGAGTCAATATGTGGACTCAAGCCTTTCACACTTGTAGGAAGTCTTAGTCACAGGGGACACAGGCACCCACCCGGCCCGCAGACTGCATTTCACTACAGCCCCTAGCAGTCCTTGGTGAAGAGAAGGAAGATGGTCTTATTGTCTGCAATTCCCACTCTGAGACTTAGCATGGACTCGGAATAATTCTCTCACTAGCAAATCAAGTCCAGACTCAGACGTGGTATCATTTCAGCCAGTTCTCTGTCACCATAAACTTATTCATCGATCTATGCAGGGATACACAATGCGGGCAGCAGTGTTTCAGGGCACAGGGTGGAGAAATTACACCCTGGTTCCCATGGTGAGGACATTTAACACACCAGACTTAAATGGGACTGAGCAACCAAGGCAGGGATGGGATACTGATCAGCTGGAGTGATCGTGGCTAGCTTCCCATGGAGCCTTTGAGAGCTAATCACTTGAAACGAGGCTGCAAATTATTATTTCCCACTTTGCCACTGGACTACAGCACTCTACAGGGGAACTGGATCCACTTGCAACATTAGCCCATAGGCAAACTGACTCTAATTTCAAAGACAACTTCAACCAAACTAGACCTAACTTCCAAGTCTTTAGAAGGAGCTGAATTTCCCAGGACTGGAAGATCTTCATGAAACAAAGGCCTAGTCAATTTGGACTCTGGGATCATACTGCCAATGTCACATAGGAGCAGGGATAAGTAAACAATTAGACTGACAATAAAAAAAAGTGTATTTGCTGACCACATATAAAATCCTAGGCAATAAGCTAAACAGTTTATAAAAAAAGTGATCAGCTAGCATCTCTTTAAGCATGGTGTGTGTATTTGTGAGCTGGTGTGTACACACACACACACACACACACACACACACACACACGCACGCACGCACGGGTGGACGTGTATACATGTGTGGTGCTTGAGATGGAAGCCAGGACCCCAAGCACTACTCACTGAGATACACTCTTGTACCCTAAATATTACTTCTATCTTTCTATTCTGGGGCTCAAGGTATTTCTATTAAGGAGAGAGAGAGAGACAGAGAGAGAGAGACAGAGAGAGAGAGACAGAGATTGCACATATCTAGCTCTTTATTTGTTTTTCTGACTTTCATTTTGAATTCCTTTGACCCACCTGTGCTAGTTCCTCCCACAGATACACCTCACAGGTTGAGGGGCCCACATATAATTTCCAAATATCAACTTTTTTGTTTTTTGTTTTTTCAAGACAGGGTTTCTCTGTAGCTTTGGAGCCTGTCCTGGACTAGCTCTGTAGACCAGGCTGGCCTTGAACTCACAGAGATCCACCTGCCTCTACCTCCTGAGTGCTGGGATTACAGGCGTAAACCACCACTGCCTGGCCCAAATATCAATTTTTTATTGTATATTTGTACTTAAATCCATTTTTATGAACTCCAGGGGCTTGATTTGCTTTTATCTTTGAGGCAGGGTCTCACTGTGTAGCTCAGGCAGGCTCTAACTCACGATTCTTCTGCCTCAGCCTCACAAGTACAGAGACTTCAGTTGTGTGCCTCCCTGCCCAGGATCCCACTGTCTCTCTCTTACTCCTCAGATGACTGAAGGAAAGAACACAGGCAATCGTGAATGAGGGAGAAGAGGAAGTCTAATTCCTTCACTTCCTGTTTTTCTTAGAATAGCCCCCACAGTATCCGGTCATTTTCAGAGAGCAGTTTGTCGCAATGTGCAAACTCTGTGTAGCTAAACAGAAACTTCAGCTAGTCCAGTGAGTCTCTGAAAGTATTTTGTGTTAAAAAAAAATAAATAAAATAACACAGATTTTCCTTTGGGGGCTGTATGCCAAAGGAACCAAACATTCCTTTGTGAATTTTCCTTTCTTCACAAGCTCTTGATTGAGCAAGACAAGTCACCCAACAAATGGCAAGAAAGAAAGAAAGAAAGAAAGAAAGAAAGAAAGAAAGAAAGAAAGAAAGAAAGAGAAAAATAGAAAAAAAAAAGCCTCAAACCTCCATCCCCAGAGGGAATCCTTGATCATACAGACACCAAGGTCTAAACTACAGGCTTCTATTGTTACATAGTTTCGTGGTGGGGTTTTATTGGTCTTACTGTTTTTCAAAATAGCTTTTATTTCTCCTGAGTTGCAGAGACAGCAAAAGGGTGGGCACAATTGTGGTGGGCAGCTTGCAAAATGCCTCCCAGTGGTCCCCAAGTGCTGGGACTCCCAGTGCCTAACTTGACTAATGACTTCCTTCTCAGAATACAGCAACTTCTAAGGACTGTGACAGCCTCTTCCCCATGCTCCCCTTTACCCTCTCACTGACACTAGCTCATCCTAATGGAGCAAGCTGCCACACCAGGAACAAGAGACAGGGAACTGAGAGAGGCCCCAGCACAGGCCTGCTGTAAGCAACAGGGGACCACATTCTGTCAGCCACCTCAGGTGGAATGCAGAAGCAGACCCTGCCCAGGTCCAGCCCGGCTTGACTGTGGTCCCAGCTGACACTGGATTGCAACTTCGTGAGAGATCCTGAACAGGAAGGCCCATAATTCGTGCACAGGTTCCTGACCCACAATAACTGTGAGGAAACAAGAATATGTTTTGCACCATTAAGTGGAAGGGCAACGTGTTACACAGCAATGTGTGATTAATGCAGCTACAAGAGAGGACATCGATGAAGTACCAACTCTGTCCACCAGGCTGCATGTTTAACTCATGCAACCACCTCGGGGAAGGAGGGTCAGACCCATTTTACTAATTAGGGGACTGAAGGTTAGCGGGTTGGCAGTGTGAGAGGCTGGCATGCAACGGAGGAGGAGGGCACTACCACAGAGGACTTAGGAGACGCTGCTCTGCGAACAATTATTTTGAATACTCCACAGGACTCTGCTCTTTGGACTATGAGAAAGGAAAACTATGGCATTGCTTATCTAACAAAATCTCCTTAGGATGACCTCACACTAGTGGCACACCTAAAGTCAACAAATGAAGTAAGAATGCATGATGAGCCACCCCATAAACAGTAATTCAGTTGAAGAGTACGTCTTGAGAAGAGATACCAGAGCCATAGATGGAAAGCAGAGAAACTGACCTCAGAACCTGCTTTCAAGATATCATTTCAGAGCAGCTTTGAGTAGGCATTAACACAGTTCCCTGAGAACCGCTACATTGTTTTATTAAGTGTCTTTTTATGTCGGCAGAAAACTCTTCATTTGATATCATTCCCATACACTGTGACTCAGCAAGGCATCCAACTCCAAATCCCTAGGCCTCTCCTCCCTCCACAAGCCCTTGGTCCAGACCTTGAGGACCGTGACACATTTGAGAGGAAACAGGCATGTCCTTCCACCCGGTAGACGAGCCATGAGCAGGATTGCTAGTGTGTGACTGAGGAGATGAGGAGAAGCCCCTTCCTCATCCCGGGGCTTCAGGTCACTCTATTAACACCCCACAGAAGATGCTTTCACCCTAGATCCGGCAGGGCTTTGGGGAAAACTCTGAACAGTGGAGTCTTGGACAAAGAGGTTAAGACAAGCAGTGTGTAAGGATGTGATATTAGGATCCAGGCTCTCTTCTCACACACACTGACAGGAGCTAGCAGGCTGGCTGATGCCCTGACATAGTATGTGGGGGTGCCACGTCTTGCTCCCCACTTCTTTCCCTGCCTTCTGCCTGGGAATCAGAGAGACTGGCCAAACACTCTTGCTGTGGACCACCACCACCCCACGCCCGATGTATAAAAAGAGCCTCCCTCCCCTGCCACACAGGCTCTGCTTCTCTTCAGAGATGCCACCATGCTGCCTGTCTCTGATGCTGGGATCTAAACTCTCCTTGGAGCCCCTGCCATGCTGATGCCCCTCTGTCTGTCTGTCTGTCTGCCTGTCTATGGCATTGACAATTTTTCTGATAAACTCCTTCATCCATAGAAATATGCCTCAGTGTCCTCTTGGACCTCCTGCCCTGTATAATAACCTACACACGTTCCTACCTGGGTCTTCCTGGGGCTGTGCCCACGGCAACTACCCTGGCTTGCTGCTGCCCCCCCCTCACCACGCCTTCCGTACTGCGTACTTTCCATGTTGTTAGAGGTCGTGTTGACCAAATCTGTCACCTAACGGAGGAAGTTTATTTGGCTCACAGTTTAAAGGTACTCTGCCATGGCCGGAAAGGCATGGCAGCAGAAGCAGTTGTGTCTAGGAGCGCAGGCGCGCAATGAATCCTGCTTGCTTCTAGTTCTACTGACCAGGGGAGCAGAGAGTAGACGGAAGTGAGCATGGGCTATAAAGCATCAAGGTCCACCCCCCAGCAGTTCCCACCTCCTAATGGCTCACAATTTCCCCAGCGTACCAGCTAGAGACTAAACATCCAAACACATGATCCCATGGAAGACACCTCACATTCCAGCATAACACTTCCCCTCTCTTCCATCTGAAGTAGACACAGCCTGTCAGCTCACTCATGATTACACCAGAGTCTCAGTACCCCAAGATCCTGCGTGGTGCTTTTCCCATTGGGAAAAACGGATAGCATTGCTGCTATTTACACCACTATGATAAAGAGGCAAAATTAAAATCCGTTCATACCCAGAGCACAGCTGCATAGGGAGAGAGCTGGCGTCCTCCCCCTTTTCCCATCTCCATCTCAAGCAAACATGTGCCTCAAGCAAACATGTGCCTCCTTAGTCCTTGGTCATGACATCCCTTAGGGTGTCTAATATCTACCACATCACACACACGCAAGCCTCTATGGGGTGTGTGTGTGTGTGTGTGTGTGTGTGTGTGTGTGTGTGTGTGTGTGTTTTCTGGCAAGATGATCCCTCATCTAACTGTTAATATAATCTATGCCCTAAAAGTCACTTCCTCTACCTAGAGAAAAGTTGACATGTGAAGCCTGGCAAAGGTCGCTACAGTCTGGTGTCAAGGCTTTGCCAACATCAGTCATCCACTTCTGCCATAAGCCTCAGACGTGATCACGTGACCACGCTTCACGCTGGGGGGTTCATCTTGCACTGGGAGCCAAGGTCACGGTTTTGGAGGCACTCTTTCATCTGCATTTAATTTAATGTGCAGAATTTAAGTTATACAAAGTTCTGTGCACCATTCATCTGCCAGAAAATATCCCTGTCTACATTCCAGTTTTATAAAAATATGACTGGCATTATGAGAGAAAGCGAAAGATAGTTGGATGGGCTCAGAAAGACGGTGACCTGGTCCAGGCGCAACATCTACGTTTAGTTTTCGAGTGAAGGCTTTTGTCCTTACACACTGTCCCTCCCCTGTCAGCTCCCGGTTCTCTCCCGAACAGTCAGGAAGATTGCAATTAGACTGATGCAACCTAGCCAGTTTACAGACAATGATTTGGTCAGATGTACCAAAGGAAGTCTGTTTCTTCACTCAGTGATTTGGACAACTTCAGGGGCCAAGAAAGCTATTAGGGGCCTTCCCTGAACTCAGCACATGTTTCTGCTCTGTCCCACTCTGCCCCACCTGAACAGCGAATTTGGGAAGCTGACCTCCTTATCCATGAATCTGTCATCCACAAATACATGCTGAGGAATCTGTGCCCAGTCTCCTTTCTCTGTGTATCCAAAACATGGATCTGTACCCCAGGTGGAGTTCTCAGAGTCCCAGCAAACGCCAAGCATTCAGGGTCCTTCCCCGTGATCATGCCTTCCCGCTAAGTGGATCTAAATAGGAAACCATGTGGCTATGAATGCCAGGGTCAGCCAGGGTGCACCCTGCCATTCTGCTGAGCACAGGAAGAAAGTGTGGAGCTTGGGGTTTTAAATTGCATTTCTTCTTCATGCTAGATCCCAAGCAGGCAATTTGTGTTCCCTCCTCACCCACAGCTGGAATGCAGAGGCTGTGTACATCCAGCTGCATTCTGTTTCAGTCCTTCACAAAACCAGAGCACCCTTGGCCAGCAACCAACTAACTCTCTCTCTCTCTCTCTCTCTCTCTCTCTCTCTCTCTCTCTCTCTCTCTCCTCACATAACTCCCCAAATATATCCCTCCCAACCTGCTCAGGTGAGGCTCGTTTGTCTGCTAGGGCTACAGTAATTCTACACCAGAGAGCTCAGTTTCCGGAGAGACAGTAACACAGTGTGAAGGGAAGATGGAGGCTGAGCCAGGACCACACTGGCAGTCCCCTAGTACAGAGCCACAAAGACACAGAGGCAACGGGCGCACGCGCACACACACACACACACACACACACACACACACACACACACACTGGAGGCAGGAGGACGAGAGGGAGTAAGACAGAGGCACTAGTCAGAGGGGATGGGACAGGCTCCTTTGCCCCAACCCCCACAGCATCCCACAGAAATAAACATGGCTTGTCTCGGCACAACACAGAGTAGTCAACTGTGAATGGTACAGTAACGAATACCGGAAGGATCCAGATCTGGGGCTACTCTTGAGGAGGATTTTGTTACCAGTTTAACAGAAGCAGCAGAGAGAGAGAGCTGCCGTGAGGCCGAGATTCGCCGTGTCCCAGAGACATGCCTTTCAGGAAAGATTGATAAAATTGATATAGAAGACAAAAATAATTTTTTGTTGTTGTTGTTTTTGTTTTTTTGTTTGTTTGTTTTTGTCTTTTCGAGACAGAGTTTCTCTGTGCAGTTTTGGTGCCTGTCCTGGATCTCATTCTGTAGACCAGGCTGGCCTCGAACTCACAGAGATCCGCCTGGCTCAGCTTCTTGAGTGCTGGGATTAAAGGCGTGCGCCACCACCACCCGGCAAAAATAAATTTTAAACACACACACACACACACCATTCAAAGGTGCAGAATTCTGTGTGGTTAGAGCCTGGGCTGAGGAGCAGACACCCAAGATTTAGATCTCTTCTCTGTACTTGGGTGCTCTGGTCTGTATAAACAGGCCAGAGTAATCCTTGTCCCATGGATTGTGTGGAGGGTAAACAGAACGTGCTGGCAAAGGCTCAGTAACTGCTTGTCGTGAGCGGGTGACCTCAGCCATTGAGGGGGACAAAGCTAATCTCCAGGTGCTCACTGGTAGGTAAAGGCAAGAGCTCCAGAATGTGTGAAGGGAAATCTGCCCTAGGCAACGCTGCAGGCCAGGTTTGTCTTAAAAATGACGCTGCATATGAGGGCAAGCACAGAAGCATGAAACAGTTCCTCCAAAGACCCCCATAGACCACCTCCCAAAGTTGTCCTCACTTTCCATCCTCTGCTGCATCCGGTACTGTTAGAACTCTGTGATCCTGCTCAGATTCCTCCTGGTTTTTTGTTTCGAAATGTTACCAGACACATCTAGATGGAAGAATTAGCGCAAATTCAGTAGACTTCTCTCAGTTCCTGTATATATGTGTAATTCTTGACACTAACATGTTTCTGGTCCTCCAGACTTCAAATTACTGCAAATTAACATGACCATCACGTCTTAAACAACAACACATGTCCCTGGGTACTGAGCTATAGATAAGAGCCGGAAGCTCCAAGGTGCCAGTGCACAGCTGGAAACAGTATGTACTATACATTTCAACGACTAGAGGAAAGTATTTTGAAAGCATTCACCACAAAGAATTGACAAATATCTGTGGAGATGATTACCTTTAACTCCACCTAAACATTATGCAATGTACAAACCTATCAAACATTATTATGTTGCCCCCATTGATACACATGTAACTTCTAATTTGTATCAGTTACAATTTCATTTCTGTTTTTTTTTTATCGCTATCATTGTACATAGCATGTATAATTAAAAAAAAAAAAAAACACACTGGAGCCCTCCTGGGACAGTGCTTCCTGTGGGGTGACATTTGGTCCATTTACTTTGTTGTCCACTGATGAAACTCCCAAACAGTGCTATGCAGTGTATCCTTAAACAACAGACTCTCCATTCTTCATGCCCACAGCCCCTAGCAATCACATATGTTTATCCCCATGCATCTACTTAAACTTCATTTGAATAGAACTACACAAAAGGTCATCTTTTCTGTCTGGTTTCTTTCATCTAATATGGGGTTTCCAAGGTGCACCCTCCTCGGAGTACATTATCGGTATTTCATTCCTTGGTGTTGGGGCACCTGGGCAAACATCCTACCATTGAGCCCCAGCCCCAGCCTGCTTCATTCCTTTGGATGCTGACTGTTTCACTGTATGTGTATTGCCACAATCGGTTTATCCATTCACAGTTAACAGACTTCCAGGTTGCTTCTGCCATTCGGCTATTATGAACAGGGCTGCTAAGAACATTCCTGTACAAGTATTTCTCTTGCTGGTGACTTCTCCAGGTATTTGCAGTTTATGACCAGGATTGGAATTCCAAGTCCCGAAATTCTGATTAGCTTGAGTAACCACAAAAGTATTGCTTTCCACAAAGGCTGCACTGTTTTACATGTCCGCCAGCTATAATGAGAATTCCAGTGTCTCGATCTCCTCACAGTATTTATTACCTTTCTCTTTTCATCCCAAATCACAGCCATCTTCATGGATGGAAGTAGAATGCCCCAGTGCTTTTCATTAGCACTGCCCTGATGTAATGGGCATCTTTTTATGTACTTGGTCATCTCTTTTATAACTCTAGAGAAATGGCTTCTAAATTCCTTTATGTCTTTTTTTTTTCCTCCCAAGACAGGGTTGTTTTTGTTTTTTTTTTTTTTTTTTTTTTTTTGTTTTGTGTGTGTGTGTGTGTGTGTGTGTGTGTGTGTGTGTGTGATCCGCCTGCCTCTGCCTCCCAAGTGCGACACCACCATCCAGCTTTATGACTTTTGATTTGGTGTCCTTTCTGTGTTGTATTTTAAGAATACTTTATGTATACAGCTGGCACCAGACTTCACCAGACATTTGAGCTGTAAATATTTCCCCATTCTGACTGCTGTCTTTCCCATTGCTAATATTGCCCTCTTATGCATTTTTCTTTTGTGATTCATATTTTTATTATCATATCTAAGAACTCACTGCCAAAGCCAAGGTCAGGAATATTCCACCCTACGTTTTTCCTTTAGAAGTTTTATAGACTTTGTTTTTTTTTTTTTTTTAAGATTTATTTATTTACCATGTACATAGAAGAGGGTGCCAGATCCCACCACTGACGGTCATGAGCCACCATGTGGTCGCTGGGAATCAAACTCAGGACCTCTAGAAGAGCAGTCGGAGCTCCCAACCTCTGAGCCATCTCTCCAGCCCCAGACTTTGCTCTTATATTGAGTCATTTGATACATTTTGAGCTTAATATAATATAATATTCATATAATATATTCAGACCATGTTCTTCCCCTCCCCCAATTCCTTCAGTTACTTTTAAAAAAAATTATTTTATTATTCTGATTTGTAGGTGTGGGTATTATGTGCATGTGTGTGCCTGTACCCTAGGGTCCAGAGCAGTATGTCAGACCCATCAGAGCTGGAGTTATACAGGTCCCAAACTCTGCTCCCCAGTCAGCAAGCACTCTTAACCACTGAAGCATCTCTCCGGCTTCTGTTTATATGCAGGATAAAGTAGTCCTACGGTGGCCATACTTGGCTGTCAACTTGACTACATCTGGAATTAACTAAAACCCAAGTGGTACACCTGTGAGGGACTTTTTTTTTTTTTTTTAATTAAACCATTTGAAGTGGGAAGACCCACTTTCAAGGGATGCTGGTCTGCAGCCTTCTTGCATCCTCGTCTCTGGTTGTAGTATTAGGGTAAAACTGACCTCATAAGGTGAGTTAGGATGTGTTTTTTCTTGCTCTGTTCTTCTGGAAGAATCTGAGAAAGCTTGCTGATATTTTTCTCTAAACGCTTGAACTGACAAGCGGATCATCTGCCCTGACCTGTTCTCTGGGAGGCTTCTCATCACTGATTCAATCTCTTCAGTGTTACAGGTCTGATGATGCAATTTCTTTCTTTTCTCCCGCCCCCGCCTCCCCCAGTTTTTCAAGACCAGGGTTTCTCTGTGTAGCCCTGGCTGTCCTGGAACTTGCTCTGTAGACAGGATAGCCTCGAACTCAGAGATCCATCAGCCTCTGCCTCTGAGTGCTGGGATTAAGGGCATATGCCACCTAGGCTGGCTAAAAACATTTTTTTAATCTAAAAAAAAAAAAAAAAGAATAATTATCAAAGGTAAATCAACTCCTTTTATACTGTAGATATATCACAGATATAAAATGTGTTTAAAATTTTATTGACCTCATTATTAGTGAAAAATTGGGATGTTACAATCCATTAAAACAGGTGTTCATACTGGGTGTGGTGTCACATGCCATTAATCCCAACGCTTGAGAGGCAGAGGCAGGTGGAGCTCTGTGAGTTGGAGGACAGCCTGGTCTACAGATTGAGATCCAGGACAGCCAGGAATGTTACACAGAGAAACCTTGTTTTGAAAATACGAAACCAAACTTTTTTTAATTTTTTAATTACATATATAAAAAAAAGTGGTCAAAGCATATTTATAAAGAAATGGACATAAAATAAAATTGCAAACACAAAATTGGTTTTCTCTAGAGTTGAGAAGTTCATTTTAGTCATTGCCAACTGACTTTTCTTTTTCTTTTTTTGTTTGTTTTTTGGTTTTTGTTTTTGTTTTGTTTTGTTTTGTTTTTTTTTTAAGACAGGGTTTCTCTGTGTAGCTTTGGAGCCTATCCTGGATCTCTGTAAACCAGGCTGGCCTTGAACTCACAGAGATCCACCTGGCTCTGCTTCCCGAGTGCTGAGATTAAAGGCGTGCGCCGCCACCACCCCCATCGACTTTTTTTTGTTTTTGGTTTGGTTTATTTATTTTGTATATACTGTTCTGCCTGCATGTATTCCAGCTGCCAGAAGAGGGCACCAGATCTCATTATAGATGGTTGTGATCCACCATGTGGTTGTTGGAAATTGAACTCAAGACCTCTGGAAGAACAACCAGTGCTCTTAACCTCTGAGCCATCTTTCCAGCCCCTCCCCCTTTTTTTAATTAAATAGATATAATAATGACTGCGTTGCTAACAACTTACATGGATGTTAAGTTGATCTAAGGCTAGAGTAGAAGCAGACATCGTGAACAGGGTATCAGCACAAAGAATTCCCCACTGGAGAGATGAAACAAAACCTCTGCTTGCTGTAAATTTCCTATCAAAGACTACCAAGATGGCTCAGCTGGTAAAGGTGCTTATGGCCAACCCTGAAAACCTGAGTTGGATTCCTGGTACCCACTTGGTGGAAGGAGAGAACCAACTTCCTCAAGATGTCCTCTGACCTCCATACACACACCATGGCACGAATGTATACAGCCCATACAAGCACAGATAAACAAATGTAAGGGCGGGATTAAATTTCCTATCAGTTTGACATGAAAGCAAAGGAGAAAAGTCAAAAGTGTGCACAAGAAAAGGAATTTGCAGAGACAATTATTTTACTAATAAAAGTGAGAAGTGGACTGATTAAAAAGCAATGGGCCAGCATCACAGTGGTGGCAGAGCCTAAGACCACAGGAAAGAAGGATGCTGATCAAGTAGGCTGTCAGGCTGCCAGGCTGCAGCCAAGGTCCCTTTGACTCACAGTGTGTCCGGGATGAGCAACACAACCGGTTTTGCAAGGAGCTGAGCAGACACCCTGGAGCAGCTGGAGGGAGCAGGAAGCACATCCGGGCACTGGAGGCTCACAATCTTTCCACATCTGTGTCAGCAGAGAGCTGTGATAAAGAATTACACCAGAGGCCTTCCTTGGGAACTAGCCATCCTGGCTGACAAATAAATCCAAGTACTAACCCTCACGAGGCTTGGAGTGTAGTTCCATGGTACCGGAAGGAAAACAGTCCGACTGTATATTCCTTAGGCCATAAACGTTCAGTTATTTGACTTAACATCTGCTGTTCATTTTCTCCAGCAAAGGTTGCTTCTAGTTCTTGTGTAAATTAAAGTTATCTGTATGTATCTAGACATCATTCCTCCTCTCTGGGCTGTCCATGTCCAAAAAGGAAAAGTTACCAGATGCAAGCCTAAGAAGTAAAAACCACAAAATTTTCAGAAAATAAACTATTTCAAGCAAAGTCACTTGAGGAAAAAGTAGGCCTCAGGACTGAGTTCTGAACACCTTATCCCTCTGGGGAAAATTCCATTCCAGGGCATGGTTTGCCTTACTTTGTGTTTGTTTTTTGTTTGTGCTACAGGGAATTGAACACTAGGTCTCATGATTGGTAGACAAATGCACTACCAACTGAGCTGTATCCTGGCCCTTTGCATTTTTGAGACAAGATCTCACTAAGTGGCCCAAGCTGGCCTTGATTTCACCATAGCCCAGGCAAGCTTTGATTTCACAATAGCCCAGGTTAGCCTTGAATTTGGGATTCTACTACTTGTAGCCTCTCCAGCATCTGATATTGCAAGTCTGTGGCACCAAGCCTAACCAGATGACTTCTTTCTTTCTTCTTCTTCTTTTTTTTTAAAGATTTATTTATTTATTATGTATACAGAAGAGGATGCCAGATCTCATTACAGATGGTTGTGAGCCACCAAGTGGTTGCTGGGAATTGAACTCAGGACCTCTGGAAGAGCAGCCAGTGCTCTTAACCTCTGAGCCATCTCTCCAGCCCCAACTTCTTTCTTCTTTTTAAGACAGGGTCTCCCTATATGGTCATGGCTGTCCGGGAGCTCACTATGAAGACCAGGCTGGCCTCAAACTCACAGAAATCCCCCAACCTCTGCCTCCTGAGTGCTGGGATTAAAGGCATCCACCACCATATCAGTATCAGATTGCTTCTTAAACGAGGATTGTTCACATCTACAGCATTTATAAATAAACATGTATTAGAAGGCAAAAATAAAGAACTATGGAAATAATGTATAGCATGTCCTTAAGGGCCCTAGGGACTTCCTTCCAGTCTTCCTCAGGGTCACTGTTCTTCCTTCCAGTACTGTGTCAGTGTCCAAGACTGTCTGTTCCAACAGGACGGAAGGCTGGTAATGGATGGAAACCCACAGAAGCCAGCACTTCTGCAATGCAGAGCAGCACCAGCTGGCCCTGCTGTTCCCAGAAGATACTTACTCAGCCCTATCAAAGACCTTGTTTGAAAAAAAATAATCCCACATGGAACCCATCATTTTCAGTAAAGTCTGGCCTGGATCGTGGGGATTTAACTCTGTTTTTTGGTTGGTTGTTTGTTCGTTTGTTTGTATGGTTTGGTTTGGTTTGTTTGTTTTTTGGTTTTTTAGGGTTTTTTTTGTTTTTTTTTTTCGAGACAGAGTTTCTCTTTGTAGCTTTGGAACCTGTCTTGGAACTCACTCTGTAGCCCAGGCTAGCCTCGAACTCACAAAGATCCACCTGCCTCTGCTTCCCAAGTGCTGGGATTAAAGGCGTGTGCCACCACCGCCCGGCTTAACTCTTTTTCCTAATAGGCAATGCAGGCTACGGATGGGGCTGAACAATGGAGAGAGAACAGCCCCAGCCCCAGAGTTCCCCTGAAGTGGGGCTGGTACTCGATTGGGGAATGTGCTACTTAATCCCTAGCTACTTTCTCCCTAGGTCTCCAGGCACCCTGCCATACAAGACACCTGTGGACAATGACTGTGGGTGTTCTACCCATGAAAGATATGAAGGAGCCCCATGGGAAAATAAAGTAAGTCCTCACCATCTACAGCGAGCTGGTCATGTGGTCCATGAGAGGACTGCTGGGGCTGCAGGAGATGCCAGGGCAGCTGGGATTGACAGCAGCAGCCTTCTATGACTCAGAAAACCAGCAGTACACCCAGTCTCTGTGTGTGCATATGCATTTGTGAGTACAGTCCAGAGAGGGGATGCTGATGCTCAGGGTGAAATGCGACTTCCCTGTAGAATGTGCATCCTCCTCCAACACGGCCCTTCGCACATGGACAGGCTGTCCCTGGACAGCAGGACTGGAGCTGGGAGGACAGCCTCATCAGCTCTGATCCATGCCTTCTGTCCTTGGGATTCATCCACAACAGTTTTCTCTTGCTTGCGCAATCCCGGCACCGGCACCCTATTCTGAACTTCATTGCATCCCAGGAGTGCCCAGCGTCAGCCTATCTCACACTCACTGAGAATGATTTCCCAATGGGACTGGTACCTGCCTCAACGTAGCACCTGCCAGGGGCTTGACCAGGATCAACATCCCACACAGCAGAGACTGGGCTTAGGAATTCAGGAGCCACAAGCTACCAGTCAGAAGACCTTTTGTACCACAGTGCCCACTGCTACCGTTGAAGACCCCTGTGGGGCACCTGTCAATATCACTTCCCAAGGAAACCTGCTTAGTTCACCCACCCCTTCCATGTGGCATTGGTAAAGTGAGCCCTAGTGAAAGGTGTGGGATGTGAGTCACTGCTAATTACCCATCGCCTGTAAATGCAAGTTTTGACTTTGCATTTCAAGAAGCTATCTTTACTGCAAAGTGGCGTCATGGGGCAATAATGCAAAGTAAATCAAGTTTCTGAGCAAAACTTGCTTTTCTGGAAGTAATAGATGACATCTATCACTCGGGTTAGAGAGGGAGGAACAGGCTAGTGTGTGCTGAGAAGTTACCTACCACACGAGAGGCATTACCCTAGATGTTCTCAGGGCCCTGAGTTCTTTAGCTGATACAGCAACTCTGAGGTCCCTTGTCAGAGCCCTTTGAAGGGACGGGTAGAGTTAGGATCTGTGGGTTCAAGGCTAGTCTAACCAGAAAGGCACTTTTCTCAAGGCACTTGCTTCTTCTCTCTCTTAGAGCCTGGGGAGTCTACAGTAACATTCCATTCTAAATCTGCAACACCAAGCTGGCCTACCGAGATCCTACTTGGAACCTAGAGCCCCTGAGGTCTGCAATCCCACACTGCTTCATCTATAAGGGAAGAATCTTGAGTTTTAAAAAAATGCTTGGGGTTGGAGATTTAGCTTAGCAGTAGAGCACTTGCCTAGCAAGCGCAAGGCCCTGGGTTCGATCCTCAGCTAAAAAAAAAAAAAAAAAAAATGCTTGGTCACCCAACTAATAGCTACCTCCCCTTACCTCCCTTCCAGGGGGGGTGCATGTGAAGACCTGACAAGCAAGAGGGCAGTGTGGGCAATATGCTGACCCCATAACCACCGGCAGGCCCGAAACAGCTACCCAAATGACAGGAGAAAGACGGTTCTCTAGAGGTGCTGTATTTGAGACCTGCCTTCCTGTGGTTTCATAAGCAGACTGTGCTTAGGCCGGTGAGCCTAGCATCCCTGCTGCCTGACAGGCCAAGGTACAAGGGTCCTGTGAGCCCGGGAATTTGAGGCTAGCCTGGGCAACATGGCAAGGCCTCATATCAAAGAAGAAAAGGAAATGAAGAAAGGGTTAGAGGGGAGTCTGAGTAATTTATGAGCTGTGTTTTCCTCTGCCTGAGACTGTTTGGCCTATTTTTGCTCGGTACACTATTCCTTTACGAAGGACAAATTCACCTCAGACTCTGAATCCTCACAGATTATATTTCGTTTAGGTTTTTTGTTTGTTTGTTTCTGTGGGGTGGTTGTTGTTTTGGGAATGTCTTACTCAGTAACCCAAGCTGGCCTCAAACTCACAGCAATCCTCCTGCCTTAGCCTCTCAAGTAGCTATAAGCTACCAAGCCTGACTCTCACAAATTCTTACAACAGTGAAATGCATATTTATAAGATTTGTTTATATAGCATGTCAATACCAGGCATTATAATCTACTTTTTAAAAGCCAATGTTTTTCCCAATGTCCCTATTTGGAAAATGCCACCTCAGTAAATTAGAAAAGTTTTATTTTTTTCTTTCTTAATTTTCCTACTATATAATATTGCCACAACACAGACCATTTTTTGTGGCCACACATGTATGAATCTTCCCCCAGACACCAAGCTCTCTACAAGCTTGTTTCTAATAATTCCTCAAGACACCAGGTAATGACTAGCAGGTTTCCAATAATTCAGCTCTGTTCTGATGCCGTCTACCTAGAGACCACACCACACCCTCAGGCTGAGGGCTCAGTCCAGAGAGTGCCTCTCTGTTTAAGATGTACTTCTGACCAACTAGCTACAAATTTAGGGGGTTCCCATGACCCCCTCCTCAAATTTGATTCACCTGCTAGCAAATTTTAAATAGGTTTTCCAGTCCACTATCATAGCCATTACAAAGAGAAAGAGAAAGACACAGAAGTTGAAGGGATGGGGACAGGGCTTAGTGCCACCAGTGCCTCTCTGAGTGCCCCCCCTGCCCCCAGGAATCTCCACAGGTTCATCTGTCTTCAAGCACTTCAATCCTGCCCTTTGGAACCTTCACCGAGACTTCACTGCACTGTATACAGGCATGCCTGATTAAATCATTAGCCACTGGTAACCAAATCAACATTCAGGCCCTCTTCCCAGAGGCTGTGGGTGGGACTGAAGAATCTCCTCATCATGCCTTGGTCTTTGCTGGGAAAGGCGAATAGCAACTAACTGGTCATCTCATGGGTGTAGAACATTCTGGAGACTACAGGAATTTCAAGAGCCCTCAACTCCGGGTGTGTGTCGGGACACAAAGATTAAGACCAAGTATCCATTTCCCAACACCTTATCATCCACCCACATCAGCCCAGTAGACTGTCCTAACATGACCGGACCAGGAAAGTGTTCCTGGCTACCACCTTCCAAGTTACACTTGTACCTCCCTAGGCAGCTGCGCCTCCTTTTATGAAACACACACACACACACACACACACACACACACACACACACACACGTAGGTTGTCACAACAGCACACAGCATTTAAATACTAGCAGGCTGGGTGCCTGCCAGGACCATGCTCTTGGTAATCCTGTCCTGTTGGTTAGACAAAACTCTTTTTATGACCATTCAGTAACAAGAGCTTTTTATTAAAGGAAGTAGGAGGGGGCAGGGCATCTCTTAGAACCCTCTGACCCATTTAGAGACCTCTGCCATGTTCCTTCATTGCAGAGTGTTTCTGGCCCTCGCAACATCACCAGCCATAATTACTTGAGACTGTATAATCAGCATAGGACAATTTGTTTTCGCCTGCAATTTTCTGCCTTTGTGGCACCTATTACCAACCCTTGAGTGATTGTCTGTAACACCTGGTGCTAAACCATGAGCAGAATGATAAATACATGCGCTTCCCCTTGGAGCCACATTTCTGCAGAAGAGCTAATGGAGACCACAGTAATTTGCTTATTAGGAGTAACAGGTAAGTACTGGCATCATTTACCTGCCCCAAACCAAGCACCTAATGGAAACAAATATATTTCACAAACAAAAACGGTGTACATTGAATTACAGACACCTTACTTCCTTCACTCAGCCTAAGTAAACGGATTTATGGCTTTATATTACATATTATCATATACCACGTATTGCATTCTATATATGTGTATACCACCCACTTCAGAGACGTGACTGGTGCTGCTAGTCTTAAGCTAAAGATAGAGTCCCCCACTGACAGAAAGGATTGCTATAGAATTGAATTGAAATGTGGAACTGTGCTTTTTATGGCATTTGATTTGAATTTTTATGTGCTTGACCTTGTCACGGTAGCAGGACACCTCACCTCTGCCGGAGTCACAAAGCTGAGAAAGTCACCTTGGTACCCAATTCCAAAACCAATTAACCCATTCTCTGCTGGACATGTAAATCTGTGCATGTGGCCTTAAAATCAGGACCTAAACCATATACAGGTAAATATGTAATAAATTCAAATAGCTATTATAAAGAAGAAACTAGAGATACCATATATTTTGAAACAAAAACAATGAGCCCTGTGTCTTTTTTTACCCATTTGGCACTAAGACATTTTCAAGTGTTAACAGATAAAAGCTGTAAATTTACCACGGGAGTACCATACTTCAGTAAATCATGACTGCAATAGTCTGAAGGCTTTTCAGCTCAGTTAAAACTCCACTGGCCTTTGGTCAATCTCATTAGTAACAAGAATTCACTGAGTTAGCTTTGGACACAGGCTATAGCAACACACCCAAGAAATATTTACCCCAACCCCCAAGATGTCTGTGTTGGTTAGGATTTTGTCAACTTAACACAGGCAAGGACCAACAGTGAGGAGGGAGTTCCACTTGAAGAAAATGCCCCCATTATACTGGCAAGTCTGTGGGACATTTGCTTGGTTCATGATTGATATGGGAGGGCCCAGCCCACTTTGGGCTAGTACCACCCCTGGGCAGGTGATCCTGGGTTGTATAAGAAAGTGGGCTGAGCAAACCATAAGGTAGCAAGCCAGTAAGTAGTGTTCTTTCATGGACTCTGCACCAGTTCCTGCCTTATGGTCCTGTTTGGCTTCCACACTTAGCTTCCTTCAATGGATGCCACTCTGGGACATGTAAGTCAAATAAGTCCTTTCATCTCCAGGTCACTTTGGGTCATGGTCTTTATCACAGCAGCAGAAACCTAACCAAGACAATGCCACGGTTTCCATGTGCTGAGTCACCCTAGGATTGAAAACTGAACAAAATCAAATTCACTCACTGACCAGTTTTAGTTCCACCCATCAGTAAGGGAAGAGAAGGGATGCGGCAAGGTAAGGATCCCCTCCTGGTCATCAGAGAGGGATCAGTGCTGCAGCACCAGGTGGCAGGAGTGTCACTCAGAGGGAGCCCTGGGCCATCTCTGGTCTGAATGGCCTAACCAGGGAGAAAGGCATGGGGAAGGCATGGACATCCTCGGACAGTGAGCTTCTGGAGATACAGTTCTAGCCTTAGGAACCAGGTGCTACGATCAGAAGAAGACATTTTCATGTTGGCAAAGAACGGTAAAGCATGCAGAAAGTTTGCCTTTTTAAAAGAAACAGGTGGGGCTGCAGTGATGGCTCGGTGCTTAAGAGCACCAACTGTTCTACCAGAGGACCCGGGTTCAATTCCCAGCACCCACATGGCAGCTAACAACTGTCTGTAACGATAAGATCTGACACCCTCACACAGACATGCATGCATACACCAATGCACATAAAATAAAGATAAATAAATTGTTATTTAATAAAATAAATAAATAAGTAAAAGAAACAGGCTTAGAAAGAATATAGACATGCACAGTATATCCAGATACAAGCCTTCGGACCAACGAGAGACCTGCTCAAAAGGCAGTTTACAGGCACAGCAACACAGCTTCTAGAGGCAAACTGCCCAGAAGCCTCTACCTCGGAGGCCTGGGGCAGTGTGACTTCACTGTTGCCAGCAGGCTAGCTGGGGAGCCAAGGCCACATGGTGACATGATGCAGCTAGACTTTTAGAAATGCTTCCATCAGGAGGTGACTGTGCGCTCTTTTTGCTCACAATGTTGGCGGCCCCCTCTTTTCCTGACTGCTCCCCACTGCTCCGACCTTCAATTGACACGACTTTCTCCTCCTCCGTGCTGAAGATGGCCCCCTCAAACTGCTAACCGCAAATACATGTCCTAGCGCACAGCCCACCTGGCTGACAAACTCCCTTGCTGTGCATGCTCAGTTAAGGTTGGAAGCAGAAGGGCGCACGTAAGCAAAAACAAGTTTACTGAAAAGATATTGGCAAAGAAACACAAAGCTACACAATAAAGCCAATAGAATGGTCACTGATAGGTTTGGAGTGGAGTAGATAAAGAAACAACCATGAACCAATTAGTAAGCTAAAAAATTAAGAAGATAGACACAGGTCTAACACAGTAACAAGGAATGCACTGTGGGGAGGCTGGCAGGGGAGCCAAGGCCACATCGTGACATGATGCATCTAGACTTTCAGAAATGCTTCCATCAGGAGGAGACTCTGTACGCTCTTTCGCTCACAGTGTTGGTGGCCCCTCCCAAAGAGCCTTCTGCAAAGGAAAAAGGTAACCTCAGGGTGAGTGTGGTAATAATTGTCAATCTGGAATCACCTGGGGGAGGAGCCTCTTAGGCAGGTCTGGGGGGGGGGGGAGGGGTTACTTTGACTGCATAACTGTAGTGGGAAGACCCACCCACTGTGAGTGAGGCCAATTCTTTTTCTTTTCTTTTCTTTTTTTTTTTTTTTTTTTTTGGCTTTTTCGAGATGGGGTTTCCCTGTGTAGCTTTGGTGCCTGTCCTGGATCTCGCTCTGTAGACCAGGCTGTCCTCGAACTCTCAGAGATCTGCCTGACTCTACCTCCCAAAAACTGGGATTAAAGGTGTGCGCCACCACCACCCGGCCCTGACATAAAACTCAATCAAAAAGTGAGTTGGGCACGAGGAAGCGTACATTCATCTATTGCTCTCTGTTCTTGACTGTGAATGTCACATGACCAGTTGCTTCACGTTTCTCCTGCACTGACTCTGCTGCAGTGAAGACTGTAAGCTGGAACTGGGAGCCAAACACAACCTTAAGTTGCTTAAGTTGGGGTATGTTACCACAGCGGCTGGAGATAAACCCACGACTCACTGAGTGAGTGAGAAGAGATGGCACTGGAGTAAGGCTCACTGTAGAGAAGCTGTCCAGCAGATGTAAGGCTCTGGGCTCCGTCCCAGCACCTCAGAAGCAAAAGAGAGAGATTCTCATAAGATATCCAGGGAAGTGGAGCATTGGGTTGCCTGCGTGAACCATGGTCATAGCCAAAACCACATGACACTATCAGGCTGTCAAGGGAAGTCTGCCCAAGACATGCTATCTGGCCAAACTGGGGTCACTGCCTATCCTGTACAAATGCACCCCCTCCATCTCAGCTCCTCAGGGGTTGTTCCCAAGGAATATCCAGAGCCTCTGGTCATCTGCCCAAATCGCAGATGCAAAAGAAAGGTTTGGTCTTTTTGGCTTCTGGTCAGAAGGGGTCTGAAGGAAGCAAGACCTGCTTCCCTCTGAAGTGAGTATCACAGGAAATCCAAGGCAAACACATTCACATTGTCGCACCAATTTGATGGTCTGTAGGATGCAGATGCCGTACTGCGCCAGCTTGGTCACTCTGGACAAGATGGGGTTAGCCGGCTGGAAGGAGTGCCCTCTCCCAAGACACTTCTGAGGCACTCTGTGAACAGCTCTCTGTGTGGATCGGGAAACCAGCCAGGGAGCCTTCCCTTCACAATTGTTCAGGATTAGAGAAGACAACCAATGCTTCCTTCCCAGCTAAATTAAGTTTCCTCCATTGAGAGAGCAATGAGCCCTCTTCATGCCCCCTTCATTGGCTCATGGTGACAGTGCAGGGACGTCCACGCGATGCCTGCACACGAAGAGTGGATTTCTTACAGCTGTCTGAGGGCCCCAGCGCGCTGCTCGCTAACCGGCAACACAGCAATCTGCTCCCATCTAACAGCACATCTCTTCCCCTCCGCGCGTTTTCAGATAACTCTCTTTTCAGTTATAATGTCAGTCCGGCGGTGGTAGCGCATGCCTTTTATCCCAGCACTCAGGAGACAGAGGCAGGTGGATCTCTGTGAGTTCGAGGCCAGCCTACAAAGGGAGTTCCAGGACAGCCAGGGCTGTAACACAAAGAAACCCTGTCTCCAAAAACAAACAAACAAACAACAAAAAGAATTAGGCCCATACCAGCAAAATTCAGATGCCAGCCAAATTAACTGTCAACAGGAGTATTAGAATTTTGTTGTGGTTGTTGTTGTTTTTTTTATAACGATGGGGCTCAAACATGGGGCCTTGAACATATTGAACATACACTCTACTGCTACACCCTGAACCTGTGCAGAAATTTGCTTTTATTGACATATTTATCTAATTTTTAGTAACAACTTCACTTTATTACCCCCCTCCCCCTCCAAACTAGGTTTTGTCTCTTTTCTAGCTTATTCTTTCAAATGATCATTGCTTCAAACTTTAGTGGCCTTATCTCTCCAGAAGAACTCTGGAAATACACCCGAAGGCCCTCTGTCCACAAGAGAAGGATGGGCCTAAGCCTGAGGACAAACAGACAGAGAGGCAAGCTGCCGAAGGAGAAGGCTGGAGCCCGAGGGTGCAGGAAGCAGTCAACAGAGCAAAGAAAGAAGAAGGGCAGACACAGCCGGTGATCCCAGGAGTGCTGTCCACACACACCTTTGGGACACCTTTGGGAAATGGAATGGGACTCAAGATTTCAGTTGACAATCCAT
Organism: Onychomys torridus; assembly: GCF_903995425.1. Lineage (NCBI taxonomy): Eukaryota > Metazoa > Chordata > Mammalia > Rodentia > Cricetidae > Onychomys > Onychomys torridus. The sequence goes on from NC_050465.1 coordinate 20,657,496, forward strand.
TACAGAGAGTAAGACTCAGAACTCTAGCTGGAGAGATGGCTCCGAGATTAAGAGTACTGGCTGCCAGAGGACGTGGGTTCAATTCCCAGCACCCACATGGCAGCTCTCTGTTACTCTGGTTCCAAGGGATCCTACACCCTCACACAGACAGGGGAGACACCAATACACATAAAACAAAAATAAATCCTAATAAAGAATAGGAATTCTAGGCTGAGCAATGAATCGAGAGAGCCTGGCTTCTAGAATTCCTGTTAATGCTGATGAGTGGCACAAGTCTTCCCGGAAACCCACGGGGGTCTGAGTGGCAACCCTGTACCACAGTCACCCACCATGCGTTCAAGGCTCTGTCCTGGAGTCAGCAGTGACTCCCCTCTGCCTAGCGTTCTAGGAAAACAATGGACTTAGGACCTAGGATCCTCTGAAATAAAATATACTGTCAGGAAGCCCAGTTTGTTCCCAACTTTAGACTTGGCCCTCTTGACTTACAAGTTCTGAACTCGCTGCATTGGAGGGGAGTCCAAATCACACTGAGAGACGTCTGGCATGGGAAGTGCTGTAGGTGGTGGAAACAGTGCAGCTTGCCACTCTGCAGGCTTTCCCACCACTGACCAGCACATTTCAGAACGGGAACCACCTCAGCCAGCACTCAGTATTAGCCCCTCCAATGCTGCATCCGTTACAGGCTTGGATGCAAAACCCTGCTCCACCAAGCACCAACTGCCGGCACCTGACCTTGCTCACAAGATTGATGGGGGACCAGATAGCATTACTGAGCATGCTCAGTGGGGAGCCTGCCAGCTGGTCACTACTGTCTTTCCAGGGCTGGACTATGCTATCTGTTTACAGGGACAGTCCTGTCCTACTGGGACACAGACTTAGAGTTAGTGACATTTCAGCCCACCGCTGGCCAAACCTTCCAGTTGGTGGTTCCTCCTTCCTGCTGCCTGCCTGAGCACAGTCCCTCATCTCCTGAAACACAGTACCAACCTGGACAGACCAGAACCTGAGTCAGGTGAGCTCGGAGAGCTCAGAAGAAACCAGACAAGCTGGTTCTCCAGGAGACAGGAGCTAACAAAAACGAGAGACAAGGGCTGCAGCTTTCCGTGCAATTGTGGATGACAAGGGATAAGGACCACCGCTATCCGTGCGATTACGGATCTTTAGCATCCTGTACGCTAGGCACTAAACACAGGTGGGCCTGGCTTCTCGTATACTAGCCTCTGGTTTTCCATATTATGATGGTTTAAAAGCAGTATGTGGAGGATGAGGAAATGGCTCGGTCAGGAGAGTGCCTGAGGCACAGCGAGAGGGCCTGAGTTTGGAGTCACACACATAAAAAATAGCTGCCAGGCACAGTGATGGCACAGTGGTGACCCCAGCATTTGGGAGGTAGAGACAAGAGGAACCCTGGAGTTCCATGGCCAAGTAGTCTAGCCACATCTGTGTACTCCAGGTTCAGTGAGAGAGCCTGACTAGGAAAATAAGACAGAGAGGTGGAGGAAGACACAAACAGTGACCACTGGCCTCCCATACACACACACACACACACACACACACACACACACACACCCCTCATCCACTTGGTAGATACTCGGAGTTTTGAATTTGAATCTTTCTCTGACCTGGCAATACTCCAGCTAGTCCCCTCTCCACAAGCCAGGGCAGTCACAGCCCTGTAAATGCAAGGATGCTACCCACTCATCTAGTATGTTCATGAGGTTAGACAGACTGGATGAATTCTCTCTCTCTCTCTCTCTCTCTCTCTCTCTCTCTCTCTCTCTTTTTTAAATGAAGAGCTAGCTCATTAAGAAACCATTTCAGGGATTGGTACAAACGTAACTCACTGGTAGAATGTTTGGCTAACACACACAAAGCCCTGGGTTCAATCCCTAGGATTATATAAGCCAGGCATGATGGCACTCACTGCCTTTTACCCAGCATTCAGGGGCTAATGATAGCAGAATTAGAAATTCAACGTTATCCTCAGCTACATGGTAAGTTCGAGGCCAGCCGAAGCTACATAAAACCCTGTCTCAAAAACAAACAAACAAACAAACAAACAGCATGGATATTATAGAAAAGAGGGCCTCGAGCAAAAGACCATACTGCTACACCCTAGAACATAGTCTTCTAGGCAGGTGGTGCCTACATTTTTGACAACGATATGTTCAGCCTATGACGATGGGCTTATTAAGGAGGCATTCTCATTATATGCCGAGGAGCATCTATAGACAAAGAGGGAATTCTTTATGAAGGTACCTATTTTAAAACGTGTTTGATTTAAAATCACATTATGTTTAGGGGAGGAGCTTGTTATTACATATTGCAATACAAACTGTGCTGGGGATGGTGACATACACATGTAATCCCAGCTACTCAGGGGTCAGCTTAGGAGAGTACCAAGTCTGAGGTGAACCTGAGTTATACGGTGAAACCATCTTGCAAATTAAAGACGTACATACACATAAACATGGCTGGGGTAAATGGGAAATAGGGTGCTTGCCTGGCATGTGCGAACCCCTGGGCCCAATCCCTAGTGCTGAAAATTAAAACATAAAAAAGAAGAAGAAGACCTCCCAGAAAGGGCCTCATCTTTACATGGCCCCACAGAGGCCACTTCATGAGAAACTTGAGGAAGCGCAGATTGCTGAGACAGTCAGCCACCAGCCACGCTAGCCACTAGCAAACCCGGTGCAGACAAATAAAAAGCAGACTACTGCGCTACCACCTTGCAGTAGTTAAATTAAGGAGTTTTCCTTCTCTCTCTTTGTCAAAAGACTTTCTCAAATGGAAGAAAAATCAGAGAAAGACAGCATTTGGGATCACCTGACAATGCTGAGTGGTGAATCTGCCCAGAGAGAAAAAGTGTCATGCCGTCTGGGAGCCACTGCTGTGGGGACCAGCAGCTAGCAGCACAAAGGCAACAGATTCCGGACTGACAGGCCTCCACCCTCCCTGGGGTTCTGATCTCGTTTCCGGTGAGGTCAAGTGGCGCTCTCAGATTCTGGTGCTGTTATCTTGGGGGCTCACAAACTCAGCCCACAGATATGAAGGATGGAGACCTCTCCCTTTTCTCCAACAAGACTCAGCTACTGAGCGACAATACCATCTCCTGGGCATCTTAGACACAAGACGCCCCGACACCGAACCTTTGGATGTCACCTGTGTGTCATTTCATCCACTCTCCTGGAGAAGGTTGGTTATCAGAAAATGGGAGTCACATTTCGAGTTTCTAAAATCCTGTAACCATGTTGTCTAAAACAGAATGAAGTTCAAAGCACTCTGTGCAATGCTGTGTCCCTAAAAATACTACTTTAAGAAACTAGCCGGGTGGTGGTGGTGGTGGTGGTGGTGGTGGTGGTGGTGGTGGTGGTGGCGGCAGCACACGCCTTTAATCCCAGCACTCGAGAGGCAGAGGCAGGCCTCCCGAGTCAGTTCCAGGACAGCCTGGGCTGTTACACAGAGAAACTCTGTCTCAAAAAGCCAAAGGAAGAAGAGAGAGAGAGAGAGAGAGAGAGAGAGGAAGAGAGAAAGAGAGAGAGAGAGAGAGAGAGAAGCAAATCTCAAATTTGCCCATTCAGTTTGGGGCTGGCTCTAAGGAACTAAGCAAAAGCTATTTCCATGAAGCATTCACAAGTTCTGTTTTCCAACCTAAACCCACACAGTGGCTGCATGCACACAGATGACATGGAGGGACAGATCTGGTCTATGTGTCTGTCTGCATTGCTCAGAGTGATACCTGCTGGGGTCTTTTCACTTGCCGTTCATGAAGAGCCGGAGGATCTACTACACAACTATTACACAGACAAATACCCCTCTGCACATCCACCGAGTGGTTTGTGGTTTACTTCCTTTTGTGCAACAGAAGGAAATAGGAGGCTTATGTGAAGAAAAATATAACCAGACTAAGGACTCTGCATTTTTGGTGTGTGTGGGGGTTGTTTTGGTTTGGTTTGGTTTTTTGTTTGTTTGTTTGTTTGTTTTTGAGACAGGTTTTTCTGTGTGGTTTTGATGCCTGTCCTGGATCTCACTCTGTAGACCAGACTAGCCTCGAACTCACAGAAATCTGCCTGGCTCTGCCTCCTGAGTGCTAGGATTAAAGGTGTGCACCACCACCACCACCTGGCCTATGACTCTGCATTTTTTAAAACTCAGGAATAAGTAAATTTTGAATAGCTCAGTGTAAAACCCAGAAATAGATCCACATATACAAGAGAATGTACTTACTTAGGAGAAAGGCCCCCATCAGATCGGGACATGAGGTTCAATTAATCAATATCTGCTACTAAAGCTAGCTAGGCATTTGGACGGGGGACGGGGGAGGACGGGGACGGGGACCAAAAAGTTAATTCCCTTTCTATTTTCTGGTTCTTTACCTCAAACTTTACAAGATCAAATAATTTTTTTGGTTTTTGGAAACAGGGTTTCTCTGTGTAGCTTTGGAGCCTGTCCTGGAACTCACTCTGTAGCCCAGGCTGGCCTCGAACTAACAGAGATCCTCCTGGCTCTGCCTCCTGAGTGCTGGGATTAAAGGCATGTGCCCCCACTGCTGCCGCCACCACCGGCCACCACCCTCAAATAATTTTTAACTCAGTTCTGCCTACTGTGGCCTCTCAACACACTTAAGATATTAGGTTGTGGGGTTCCCTCCCACCCATGAGGCAGCCGAACACAGCAGTGGGCATGGGCTGGGCATCCAATTCATTCTCAGATCTCACAAGGATCCCGTAAGTTGAAGGTCAGTCTCCAAGACTGTCCCCAGCGCACACACACCTCAGGTGCTGCCAGTCAAGAGTCTCAGGTTGGGTCGGTGTTGTTTTTAACCTATACTTCTGACTGGAGGGCTGTGAAGCAAGGTCCCCCAAGCTCTTACTCAGCGTTGATGAATTTACTTGAGTGGTTCACAGGACGTGGGGAAATGTGCGTACTGGCTTATCGTAAGGTACACATGAGATGTCCAGGGTGAGGAGTGAGGAAAGAATATGGCAGTTCCAGGCCTGCCCTGAAGACCCCTCCAGACACTGAACCCTATGCGGCTTTTGATTTTGGAAGTAGCTTCATCATGCAGACATAACTGACTCAATCATGGATGGTCAACCTTAAAACTTCAGTTCTTCTCTCAGGGGAGGCTGAGGTGGAGGCGAGGGGAACAATTCAAGGCGCTGGCCCGGCCTTCCGGATGATCAGCCCCATCCTGAAGCCATCTAGAAGCTGCCAGCCACCAGTCACCTCCTATATTTGTCACTATGGAAATCCCAAGGAACCGGCTTCCAGCAGCCAGGAAGAAAAGACCAAATATATATTGCAGAGTACATATAGAGAAAAAAATACAGCTCAATAAATACATGAAAAAATATATATTATATTTTTAAACTTTTGTTATAAACAGTTTTAAAGTCTGGTAATACGCTATATTGGATAAAGTACAGAAAAGCATGCCCTTGAACACTTTTGGGAAGTGTCAATTGGCATAATATTTAATGGTTACTTTTGCAGTATCTTTTAAAGATAATTTTGACATGATGTTCTATTTCTAGAAATCATGCTACAAATACAGTTCATACACGTCCATTAAGATCCAGGTATAATTAAGCCCAGTGGTGGTGGTGTTCACCTTTTATCCCAGCATTCAAGAAGCAGAGGCAGGTGGTTTGGAGTTTGAGGTCATCGTGGTCTACAGACCAAGTTTCAGGCCGGCAAGGTTACACAGAGAAACCCTGCCCTTGAAAGAACCTAAAAAAAAAAAAAAAAGAAAAAAGAAATAGGAGCCATATCCGGCGCCACACACACCTGTAATCCCAGCACTTGGGAGACTGAGGTAAAAGAGAGTGAATTTTAGGTCGGCATGGGCTACAAATCAATAGTCTTGTCTCAACAATCCAAGAAATACTTTCAATACTTGACAGAACTGTTTTGAACACTCCCGAAAGCAATTTAAAAGCTGTTATAAACAGTGACAGAGTTCCTCGCTTTAATTAACTGATTTGTCTTATTTTTAATTGTGTGTGTGTGTGTGTGTGTGTGTGTGTGTGTGTGTGTGTGTGGCTGCGTGTGGGTATGTGCACTGGAATACACATGCCAACAGAGACTGGAGACATCAGCAGAGGCCAGCAGCATCAGACTGCCTGGTGCTAATGGCATAGGTAGTTTTGAGCCTTCTGGTGTGAGTGCTGGGAACTGAAGCAAGCTGGGACCCTCTGCAAGAGCAGGGAGGGCTCTTAACTGCTGAGCCATCTCTCCAGCCCCCTAATGAACTGGTTTAAAAAAGACTTCTAAGACATGTTTTCCTACCTTAGCCACATCCCAGAAAACACTGGAAATGGTAGGATTTGCACGGCGCCAGGGCAGGAGGACAGGAGCAGAGGCAGCCTGAGACAGAGGCTACAGCCTGCCCAGCCCCATCTGCTAAGGGCAGCCTCTGCATCTGCACACCTGGGGCCAGGGCAGTCCCTGGCCCACCTAGGAATCCCTGTCCCAGGAACAGCTATGAAGCATCACTAGGTTAGATCCTTAAAAATAACAAAGAACACTGGGTGGTGTCGCACGCCTTTAATCCTGGCACTCCAGAGGCAGAGGCAGGCGGATCTCTGTGAGTTCGAGGACAGCCTGGTCTACAGAGCGAGATCCAGGACAGGTACCAAAACTACACAAACAAACACTGTCTCAAAAAAATAAAAATAATGGTCGAGGTTTCGTACGTAGCAGAGCAGCTCCCTCGCTGCAATCTATTGAAAGTCAGCCCTCGACACAATTCAAAAAAAAAAAAGGAAGATCCTATAATATGCACATAGTTCAAAACTTCTTTTAAAACAAGCAAAAATAAAATTTCCAGGTTGGAGTTACTTCTTTATGAAAGGTAATGCCTGGAAGGCAGAGTGGGGAACTGATATGATAATAGTCAACCTCTTAATCCAAGTGTCTACACAGACCTTTCCGCAAGATCGTTGTGGTTCAACCTAATCTGTGCACATTGCTGTTAGACTTCATTCTAAAAGCATAAAGAACGTGTCATGAACTTGGTCATGAAACCCTGCAGTGTCCACATACAACCAAAAGCTATTCCTTGCACTTCTCCAGCAGGGGTCCTCTTGTGGAAAGAATCCATTTAAAATTCTTTAAACCTCAGACTACTAGACAGTAAAATAGACTGAGGGGGAGAAGCTGGTCGGAAACGTTTTGGAAAGTGGCATGCCAGACAAGGTTCCCATTAGCATGAGTGTAGAATACATCCCCTAGGGGCTGGAGAGATGGCTCAGAGGTTAAGAGCACCGGCTGCTCTTCCAGAGGTCCTGAGTTCAATTCCCAGCAGCCACGAGGTGGCTCACAACCATCTGTAATGAGATCTGGCGCCCTCTTCTGGCCTGCAGTCATACATGCTGTATACATAATAATTAAATAAATCTTTAAAAAAAAAAAAATACATCCCCTAGAGGTTCATAGGCTAACACGTGATCCCCAGCTAGGGGCACTGTTTGGGCAGTCTGTAGAATCCCTAAAAGGTAAGGTCAGGCTGAGAAGTGGGCCACTGAGGACTGGGCTTGGGTCACACTGGGCTTGGGTCACAGACTCACAGCTTCTAGTCCATCGTCTCTGCTTTCTATTGACTGAGATGTGACCAGCCACTGCAAACTCCTGCTGTGACAGATCCAGCCACTCCAGTCACATGCTTTCTCCAACACGATGGACTGAACCCTCTCACAGGTGAGTGAAAATAAACCCTGCCTCCCTTGCACACTGCTTCCACCATGCATTCTGTCATAGAGAGAAGAAACTAACACAGAAGGGTTATCTATGCAAAGTGTCAGCATTTACAGATAAGGAAACTGAGTTCCCCAGAAGTGAGGTTTGCCAGTCAGTGTATGGTCAGCCTTCCTACACCCCTCCCAACGTCTGCCCCAGCTCATCCACCCCCCACTGACCACCCCCGGGGGTGGGGGGAGCTAAGCTTAGAAGGCTGCCACAGAAGATCAAGTAACTTCTAAATCTAACAGGCCCCCACCCCAGCTGTCCCGTCCTGCTGCTTGATCAAGTTTTGCAAAATGATGTGCTTCTGTGTAGCCTGTGAGGAGCTTAAGGGTTACTTCTTAGTAAGGGAGCTGTGAAACAGGGAACAGCCCCAAGACCGCTATCACTCCCCAGCATAGCCTCCATCTCTCCATCTCTCACCCCCGCTGACCAGAGACAAGGCCTACCACAGTGGGTGGGGTGAAGACAGCCCAAGGTGGCGTGAGCAGCCCAAGGTGACCTGGGGACTGTGGCTAGCCCCGCTGCTGAGGTCAGACCTATTACAAAACATACCAGATCCTCTTCACTATTCTCAAGGTTAGACTGTTTCCAATAATGGCCTTGGCCTCTTCACTTCTCACACATGCCCCAGAATTGAGGAACTATTGACCGACCTCTCACTGAACAAAACTGACTGGGGGCTGGAGAGGTTGTCCGATGGCTAAGAACTCTTATTGCTCTTTCAAAGACCTCAGCACATACATCGGGCTACCCACAAGTACCTCTAACTCCAGCTCCTAGGGATCTGACATCCTTTTCTGGCCTCCTCAGGTATCTGGACAGACAGACAGACATACGCATGCACAAACACCCAAACAAATAAAATAAATCTTTAGAAACAGAAGGCATTGCCCAGGCCCCAGACATGGGATCCACCACTCTTTCTCCCACAGAACGCTTCAAACCTGGTCCACTCATTCAATCAGATTATTTTTGTTAAAAATTTATTTTTAAAACGTAAAGTGGGCATGATAACAGAAATTGCTCCCACAATCACCTGTTGTTAGGTACATATAGCACCTACTCAGGAGAGATTCAACACGGCCACAGTCCAGCCACTTGCAAGGCTGAGGCAGGAAGATAGTGAGTGAGTTCTAGTTCTAGACTATCCAAGATTGCACTCACCGACTAGGTCTTTTTTTTTTTTTTTTTTCAAGACTGAGTTTCTCTGTGTAGCTTTGGTACCTGTCCTGGATCTCACTCTGTAGCCCAGGCTAGCCTGGAACTCACAGAGACCTGCCTGGTTCTGCCTCCCAAGTGCTGGGATTAAAGGCGTGCGCCACCACCACCAGGCTTTTTTTTTTTTTTTTTTTTTTTTAAGGTAACCACAGACCACAAATTCTTGCTGTTTTTCCATTCAGGGATGTGAGTCCACTTTTCCTGCTTTGCTTCTAGACTGGCCTCAATGACAGTGTTGATCAGGAAGAGGAAATGTCAGCCTGGGATCTGTGAGGCAGAACACAGAAGCCCTTTAACTACTGCCCATCCGGGTTCTCAGAACGTGGTTTGGGGAAGCAGCCAGGCAACACACAACTCTGATGACCCGCGTAGAAAAAAAAAGTTATAAGAAAAACGATGCCTGATTCACTAGTCCAGCCTGGACACCAGGAATGTGTGTGACAAAGCTTTTGTGTGGCTCTGGTCACAACCATTGGCATACAGAAACTAAGTCAGAATGTCCCATCTGAGTGCACTCAGCCCACAGGAGCCCAAGTTGTTACGCAATAACGGGCCACCAAAACTCACACAGAACCTGAGTTACACTCAGCATGTGTCCGATGGCACTGCTGTGGGCATATTACTTTTTTTCATAGTCTGCAGCAATTACAAGCTCATTGAGGATATATCCTTCTTAATTACATCCACGAGAGGGAAAAGAGATGAACAACTCTGGCTTCCACCCAAGGCTGTGTGCAGTTCCTTCGCTGCCAAGACCCACGTGAGAGCCACAGCAGACTATTATCATGCTTACCATATTTAATTGCTGGTTTTCTTTCACCTAGTGACTTCTTATGGGGAAGGGGCAGTCGTGGGGACCAAACCCAGGGCCTCCCACGCTGCAGGCATGTGCTCTACCACTGAGCTACATCCCCAAGCCTTTCGTTTTGAGACAGGGTCTAAGTTGTCCAGGCTGGCTCTAAACTTACTTTGTAGTTCAGTCAGACCTTGACTTTGTTATCTCCGGCTTAGGCCTGCATCACTCACACATGTTTTTGTTAAGGAAGAAATCATGGGCAAAGTCAGCACACAGAGTACACTCTATGTGTACTAACTTTGTCCATAGCCATGAATAAGGATGTGCACATCTTGGGTGACACAGTAGCTATGTTGAACAACTCAGAAACAAAGCCCCAAAGCAAGTTATGTGTGTGATTCACATGGATAGCATCATAGGCCTTGACAGTTCTATTGTTAAAACATCTACATTTTGGTTATAAATCTAACAACATTAAAATTAACATTAGTTTCAATGTATATTATTATACCTTATGTCCTCTTATTAAAAATAGCCTATGAGTTGGGGTATAAAAATAATCCAATTAGTCTTTTAAGGGGACTTTTAAAAATTGATATGTCATATTTATTAATAGTTTCTTATAAAAATTAACTGCTCTGGAACACCTTTAATTTATTCATATCTTATGAAAATGCTTTTTATAAATGAAGCCTAATGTGCTTTTTGCTTTATTTTGCCATGTCATCTTTGACAAAGGAAGCAGCTGGCTCCATGTAACGTGCATAACAAGGCTGCTGATGAGGCTCCCTGGGCAGGGAGGTCATATGACACTCAGTAGTGAGACCCCGCTCAAAAGTCCATGGAGACCAACCTGTACATCTAGGATCCTCCAGGCTGTCTTGGTAGATAACACCAGAAAAAGTAGTGGCATGGCACAGCCAGAGTCCACTTCCATGGGATGGTTCCAAGCCTCCTTTGGTAGGCCCTAAACATCACTGCTGAGATGACTCTCAAGAGGTGAGTTCAACTCTGTCACTGCTCAGTATGAAAACCTCCAGCATCCCCCTGACCTGCTAGACGCTGAGCATCCTCAGAACAGACCTCACCTTCCACCTACACACCACAGAAGCACAGCCTGCCCTGTCCACAGGCCCAAGAGAGGAAGCAGACACATTCCTTAACCCAACAGCCCAGCCTCGCAGTCCGAAAAGGATTCATCCGGCCCTTTCAATTCTTGACTTTCTTAAAGGGAAAAATGTGGAGCCCAGTGCGAACATTAAGTACTTGGTTGTGAAAATGAAACCGGGCACTGATGATAAGTGTGCACATTAACCATCACTCTGAGACGGCCTCATGTGGAGTCTAATGTGATTAAAGCTGCAGATTAAGCTTCCAAGCCAACGATACTCCATTAATATCAGTTCCCCCCGCAATGAGTGACATTGCTCTGCTGTGGCTGTATTCCAAAGTCGACGTGTCTCCAGTGTCACGTGGGCCCATCCTCGACAGTCCATCTAAGACACTTGTCATTGATTTCAAAACTCAGCTGGAGAGGGATACTGCCTGGCTATCGGACCCGGAAGTCGCTGTCACCTCCCAAACTCTTGCATACTTGCACCCGACAGGAGACTACAGAGATGACCCTCATAAAGGGTGAGTCCAACTGTGTCACACTGCTCACTATGGAAACATTCAACAGTTCACACACACACACACACACACACACACACACACACACACACACACACGCGCGCGCACTCGCAAATCTGGCTGCAAACCTGCTACTGGCTCCTAAGACCACACCCTCCCCACCTCCCTAAAGCCACCCCCAAGGGCTTTCTCCTAGGCTGTCAGCTCTGTGAGGCAAAGGTCATGATACCTTTTGTCATCTCTCAGCCAACACCTGTGGCACCTGCCAGAAAGACTCTTGATCTGGGCTGGGGGGATGGGGGGAGGGGGAATGGGGGGGTGTTCCACCCTCACTCTGCCTCTTCTCTTCATATACCAGTTTAAACAAGCCTGAAAGCTGCCGCACAGAGTTCTGTTAAAAGATGACAACCTAGAAGATCTAGGATGGGATTTTATTATCTTTTTCACAAGTCAGCACATTGGAGGTACAAAGGGAGGGAAGGAGGGAGGGAGGGAGGGAGGGAGGGAGGGAGGGAGGGAGGAAGGGAGGGGGAGGGAGGGAGGGGATGAAAAGGCACACAGAAAACAGAAAGAGCATGTACACAAACCTCCCTAACTTTGACTAACGTCTTTCCTAGACCCCACTTTGAACTTTGAGGATGGTCCAGCCATGGAACAGTGGCCTAGCAAGGCCTGCACCGATAAAAACATACCTGCCTGCTGTTAACACAGAGGGCCTTTGTCCTGTTGATGCCAAAGCTGTCCTTTCACACCACACAAAGGCAGAAACTCAAATTCCACGGCCCTCTGACCCAAATTCACCTCTTAAGTGTCATCACGTTACCTGTCAACTCCACTAAGAACCCAACAATTGCTACCTGGCATCCGTTTCCTCCGCAGGCGGTCTCTGGAGGCTCTGCTTGGTCCCACACCTCCCTCCGTATCTGTCCCTCTCTGCTTCGTGGCCACTCTGAAGTGAACAGCTTGGCTCACTTAGGCCCTTCCAGCTTGGAAGCGGTGTGCCAAGACCACTCCTGCCTCCTAAAGTTGTTTCTCTCAAGGATTTTGTTACCACGACTAAAGACAGACCTTATCTTCAGTCTCCCCCACCCCCACTGGTCCTCAATTTGCTGGTATCCCAAGTCTCCCAGCCACCTTCAGGAGAACCGGCAGGAGAGGCAGGAGAGGAAGCTGTAGTTCAGGTTACAGTTCACGCAGGAGCCAACAGAGAAGTCCAGCAGGCTTGCCCACAAATTTATGAGGAAAAATCTGATATATTTTATACAATTCTACGGTTCCTCCTTTTCTTTATTCCTTGTACCAAGTTAAGCACTGAGAAAGGCAGTGGTAGCCATAGACCTCCATCCCTCTTGGCAGCTCAGCAGCCATGCCACCGGCAAGAGCGGCAGACTGAAGCCAACTCCTACAAAAGCAAGGACCAACCCTTCCACACTGACCCCTGACCCTGACACCTCCTCCCACTTTCCCAGGGCTCCTTGGGGGTCCTGCTTCAATCACTCATTTCACCTGTTTTGATACATAATACTTACCGCCTTTGAACAGACCATAGGCAGAGCATCCCTGATTCAAAAGGTTTTCAACTGAAATGGTCCAAAATCTCAAACTTTTTGAGAACTAATGATGACACTCTGAAAGTTTCAGACCTCGAAGTGTCTTGGATTTCGGATGTTTGGATTAGAGGTGATCAATTTTTAAAAGTCTATGGAGGGCCAGGTCAGCAAGGAGACTTAACAGGTGAGGGAGGGTACTTGCTATTCCAGCCTAAATTCAATCCCTCCGACTCATGGTGGACGCAAAGAACCGACTCCTGACCGCTGTCTTCTGACCTCCCCACCCCCTCAGTGACACTCACACTCCCCGAACTTAGAAACAGTCACACAGGCACAAAGAGAAGATAAGGAACAAAGGGAAGGAAAGGAGGGGCTATGTAAGCAGTCCAAAATCTGAAAAACCCCAGAGCAGGAACTACTTTATCCCCAAGCATGTTAGGCAAATGATACCGAACCTGTAATTTATTTTTCCCTCTTCCTGAATAAAATGTATGCCTCTGTGATGGTTGGCTTTGTCAACTTGGCACAACCTAGAATCACTTTAGAAGAAAGCCTTCAGTAGGCGTGCCTGTGGGGGGTGTCTTTGTTGCCTTAATTGATTCAGGATGACACCCCCACCCCTGCCCCCCAATAAATCTAGCAGCACTTTCTATTAGCAGCCCAGGTGAGACTCTTCCTCTGCTCCCTCAGCCTTCCTTGTTTCCACTGCTGACTCCTTTACTGATAGGAGAAACAGGCTCTGTAGGTTTCCAGCATGGACTGAAGACCAGCATCTCTCCAGGATCCTTCGGGCCCCTGACACAGATCGTGACTGCTGGGGGATACAACCTCATGGACCAAACAACAACCAAGTTCCCCGGCCCTCTCCAGTGTGAGACGGTCATTGTCGGACTATTTGGGCCACACAAAAAATCTACAAAATCATCCTTTGATACATAGTCATTCTATTGGGTCACCCTAGAGCAGTGTTTCTCAACCTGTGCGTTGCAACTCTTTGGGATGGAATGATCTGACCAGACCATGAGAAAACACAGATATTTACATTATGATTCATAACAGTAGCAAAATTACAGCTATGAAGTAGCAACGAAAATAATTTTATGGTTGGGGTCACTACAACATAAGGAACTATATTAAAGGGTCACAGTATTAGGAAAGTTGAGAACACTAATACACATTACCAAATTCTTGTGTCTATTTTGTTCAGGCACACCACGGCCTAGCACATGAAACTAAGAAATATTTTTCAATGAATGCCACAGAAGTAACGAGAAAAGTCTGATATTATGTCATTCATGACCAAAAATGTAAGACCAGGCAGGATCATTTTGTTAAACTCACCCAAACAGGCAGAAATAAGGAGGTGATCCAACAGATCCAGGTGTTGGGACTTTGTACAAGACACACAGCCTAGATTCTGCAAAAGTGCTAACGTCACTAGGCATATTGGCACATGCCTTTGATCCCAGCACTCTGGAGGCAGAGGCAGGCGGATCTCTGTGAATTCAAGGCCAGCCTGGTCTACAGAGGCAGTTCCAGAACAGCCAGAACTACACAGAGAAGCCCCATCTCAAAATAAATAAACAAAAACCACATGCTGGTGTCACGGAGGAAAAGGGAGGGGATCTCTTTTACCCAAAAACTGACTAACGAGCCTCAGTAATCAAGTTGCTCTGACTTGATCTTGGAAGTTTTTAAACAGCTGTGGGGTGCGCCCACTGGAAATACCTGAGAATGGACTACATGTTTGATGCTATTATTGTAGCTGTAACCAATGTGGGAGGTCAAATAATGATGTTGTGATTTGGTACATGAATGTCCTTTGCCTGCATGTTGGAGATGCCAGTATCCTGGGATGACCGCCATACAGGAGCTGAGGTGTAGAGCCAGCCTGAGCCTATGAGATAAGCTGTGTGTGTGTTACTGACAGCAGAGCAGGGGAAATGGAGCCCTCTAAGCCAGAAGATCACAAGTGCATCCTCCATGTCCTCCACTGAGCTTTTTACACTGTTGGGCCTCGGTTTTGTTTTGACTTGCTTATAACTGTGCCATGATTCATCCCCCTTGGAGACTGTACGAAAGCTTATGACTTATTTTTTATTTTATAGGTGCCCACAGTTAAAGAACTTTTTAAATCTGGGTGGTGGTGGTGGCGGCGGCGGCGGTGGCGGCGGCGGCGGTGGCGGCAGCGGCAGCAGTGGAGTATGCCTTTGATCCTAGCACTCAGGAGGCAGGCGGATCTCTGTGAGTTTGAGACCAGCCTGGTCTACAGAGTGAGTTCCAGGTCACTAAGGGATATACACAAAGAAAACCTATCTTGAGGGGGGGAAAAAGAAAGAGAAGAAAAGAAATGAAATTTTCTTTTTTTTTTTTTTTTTTTTGATTTTTCAAGACAGGGTTTCTCTGTAGTTTTGGAGGCTGTCCTGGAACTCGCTTTGTAGACCAGGCTGTCCTCAAACTCACAGAGATCCACCTGCCTCTACCTCCTGAGTGCTGGGATTACAGACGTTCGCCACCACCACCAGGTGAAACAAAACTTTTTAAAAGAGACTTTGGAATTTTACAAAGACTGAAGTTTTTTTTTAAGATTTATTTATTTATTATGTATACAGAAGAGGGCTCCAGATCTCATTACAGATGGTTGTGAGCCACCATGTGGTTTCTGGGAAATAACTCAGGACCTCTGGAAGAGCAGTCAGTGCTCTTAACCTCTGAGCCATCTCTCCAGCCCCAAGACTGAATATTTTAGAAAGACTTGAGAATTTGTATGTTTTAGAGGTTGGGGATTTAGCTCAGTGGTAGAGTGCTTGCCTTGCAAGTGCAAGGCTCTGGGTTCAATCCTCAGCTCAAAAAAAAAAAAAAGAATTTGGATGTTTTAAAGAGACTGAACTTTTAAAGTGTTTGAATTTTTAAAGACTATCAGACTTTGAAAAGTTTCAATGTTTTATATTGTGATATCAATATTAACATGCCATCTTGGGGACAAACAAGAAAGAAAAGGTTCCAGATGAATAGTTATATTCATGTGTGTCAATTGACAAAGGGTCGACTGTGCTGGCTAGTTTTCTGTCAACTTGGCATGGGCTAGAGTCATTTGGGAAGAGGAACTCTGACCTGAGAAACCATCTCCATAAGACTGGCCTATAGGCAAGTTTGTGGAGCATTGCCTCGATCAGTGATTGATGTGGGAGAGCCTAGCTCACCCTAGCCACCTCTGGGCAGGTGGTTCTGAGCTGTATAAGAAAGCAGGCTAGGGCCGGGCAGTGGTGGCGCACACCTTTAATCCCAGCACTCGGGAGGCAGAGGCAGGCGGATCTTTGTGAGTTCGAGGCCAGCCTGGTCTACAGAGCAGGATCTAGGAAAGGTGCAAAGCTACACAGAGAAACCTTGTCCCAAAAAACAAACAAAGCAGGCTAGGGGATGGGGATTTAGCTCAGTGGTAGAGCGCTTGCCTAGCAAGCACAAGGCCCTGGGTTTGGTCCTCAGTTCTGGAGAGAGAGGGGGGTGGGGGGCAGGTTGAGCAAGGCATGAAGGGCAAACCAGTAAACAGCACTCCTCCATAGCTTCTGCTTCAATTTCTGCTTCAGTTTCCTGCCTTGGGTTCCTGCCCTGACTTCCCTCAGTGATGGACTGTGATACAGAAGTGTAAGATGAAATAAACCCTTTCCTCCCCGCAAGTCCCTTTTGGTCATGGTGTTTTACCACAGCAATAGAAACCTGAAGTAAGGCACAGCCTCCGTTGTAGTGGAGACCCCAGGACATTGGAGTTGTGGTGGCCAGGGAAAGACTACCAAGGACAACATCAGGTTTTGTTAGTGGAGCCAACCTCTAAGCCTATATGACACAATCCGTTTACTATGCAGATGGCAGAGCAGGAGACACAGGATTGCCAAAGTCTTTTGGAGCCCAGAAGATTGCAAGTGAGTTCCAGATGCTCGATGTTGAACTACAGAACATGGATTTGGGTATCACTTTTACATTTGTTTTGTTTTGTTTTTGGAGATAGGGTCTCTCTACATAACCCTGGCTGTCCTGGAACTCATTATGCAGATCAGAATGGCCTCAAATTCACAGAGATCCCCAAGATTCTGCCTGCCTCCTGAGTACTGGGATTAAAAGCATGCGCCACCACACCTGGCTTTAGCTTTGATGTGGTTCTTTTTTTTTTTTTTTTTTTTTCCTCTCTCTCGGTAGCTTTGGTGCCTGTCCTAGATCTTGCTCTGTAAACCAGGCTGGCCTCAAACTCACAGAAATCAGCCTGGTTCTGCCTTCCGAATGCTGGGATTAAAGGAATGTGCCACTCAGCTGATGTGATTATTCTTATGCCCTTGGTTCTTCCACTTGGGGATCAGAAGTATTTATTTATTTTTGTGTTTATTTGTTTTGGTTTTTGTTTGTTTGCTTGCTTTTATTTTTTTTGTTTTACATTAGCACACAGGTTAGAGGTTTGGGATTTTTTTTTAAAGAGACAATAATGGATTGACTGAGAAGGGTAAGCCAAAAACTACCTTTCTGCCCCAGATCGCTGTTTATCACAGCAACAGGATGGACTGGAATAGGGAGATAAGGAAGGGGGCAAGTGGCAGGGTGAGAATGGATGCTGACTATTACCTCCCTGGACATGAGCACATGAGAAGAGGCTGCTTGCTGAGGTCTGTTTTGACCTATTGAGGCAAAGTGCAGCACTAGCTCTAGATGAGGAAGTAGGTAAGGTAAATTCTGTCTCTACCCAAGGTAGAGAGCTCACTCATTAGGACAGCAGTATGCACAGAAAGTGGCATCCGTAGACCACCCTGACGGGGCGATGCTAGAATTGTCAGCTGATGTACTGAGAGATAGTGTGAGGGAAATGATATACTGGGGAAAAGGAATCGAGACACTCTCTGATTGGAAGGGAGTTGAGCAGTCCCTTACTGTAAGGCTTTAATAGAGAAAAAAATGGGGACTCCACTCCCAATGCAAACTCTCGTCCACTGACCACACCGAGTCTCTACCATGTTTAATTTCTCATCCCTGCACATTTGGTGCAGTCGGAGGAACAGAGCTGTAGTTTTGGGGACTGACTCTACAGTTACCAGAGCAATAAACCAGGTCTTTGTTTCCCAAAGTTTCCAGTCTTGAGTATTTTGTTACATAGAAACAGAAAACAGAGTGAGATAGAGACTGTAACTACCTAGTCTAAGCTACAGTTCTATGCATCAATTCCTAGTAACTCCCCCAACGAACTCATATAACCCTATCAGGCGCTCCCAGTAGCACAGAGCTCTGAGCAGTCCATTTGACGTCACACAACTCCCATTGCTGAGCTTTGTGGTTAAATAAGGCTGCCCACGCTAGGTCCTAATGCCCTTGGATTCACAGAGCCCTACCCTGTCTGTATACAAGTCCTGCACAAATCTGCATTCCCGCTATCCAGATGTCTCACGAAGCCCTGGGTGCGTGCATGTTCTTTGGTGAGACACCATATAGATACTAACAAAGGCCACAGAGAGAGGTTTCCAGAGCTCCCTCACCGGAAGCAGGGAAGCCCACAGTTGTATTTTAACTACTCACTCAGCTGCTAGGGAAGTAGCAGAGATCTCTAAACTGTTGTCAAGACAACCAAAGCACAAATACAAACCTCTTCAGGATCCCATCCGGAAGCAGTTTTTTAAGCACACAAGCACACATGCCCAGAAGAAATAGGCTACCCTTCCCCCACCTGTCTCCTCTCTGCCTCCATCTCCTGCTCTTGTCACATGGTGGTGTGTGTGAAAAATTCCAACTGGGAAGCTTTCCACCTTTGAGGTTAAGACAGCTGCTGCAGTACTGTTTTTCACGTTTGAAAATGTACTTTGTGTGTTTGGGGGGGAGGTTGTTTTTTAAGCATTCCTATTTTGCAATACTAGTACAGATTCCATAGTGTGATAGCCTGGCATTGAGTGGCAAAACTGTGACTTATTGGGCCCGGATGTCCACTGACCCCTCCCTATAGTGGTCAAACGTGCCCCTAATCATGGCTAGCTTCCACGGTGTGCCCACTGACCCCATGGAAGAGCACTCACAAAGGCTGGCTACACTGTCCCACGAGGCACAAACATGAGAAAGCCCACAAATGTACAACAGGTAGCAGAAATACACTTGATGTTCCTGAGCCCTTGATTAGGATTAGGGTTTCTATTGCTGAAACAAAACACCATAATCAAAAAGTAAGTTGGGGAGGAAAGGGTTTTATTTGGCTTAAATTTCCACATCACTGTTCATCACCAAAGGAAGTCAGGACAAAAACTCAAACAGGGCAGGAGCTGATGCAGAAGCCATGTAAGGGTGCTGCTTACTGGCTCGCTCTACATGGTTTGCTCAGCCTGTTTTCTTTTTTCTTCTTTTTTTTGGTTTTCAAGACAGGATTTCTCTGTAGCTTCAGAGCCTGTCCTGGACTAGTTCTGTAGACCAGGCTGGCCTTGAACTCACAGGGATCTACCTGCCTCTGCCTCCCAAGTGCTGGTATTACAGGCATGTGCCACCACCGCCCAGCCTCAGCCTGTTTTCTTATAGAACCCAGGACCTCTAGCCCAGGGTTAGTACCACTCACAATGGGCTGGGTCCTCCCCCATCAATCACTAAGAAAATGCCTTATAGCTGGATCTTACAAAGATATTTCCTCAATAGAGGCTCCTTCCTCTCTGATGACTCTAGTTTGTATCAAGCCGACATAAAACCAACCAATACATGAAGCTATCAGAGAATGTCCCGCAAGCCAATGCCAATTCAATTTGGAGCACTCATCAAAAGAAACAAAGTCACACATACCAAGTAAACAGTAGGAGTATCAAAGTTCTAGGAGGCATAGGGACAGGTAAAGAGACCATGCCCCCTGGCCCACTCACACTTCTACCCATCAAAATGACCCTAATGTCAGAAGATAAATCCTCCAACCCAAGGGCAGGAGCCTGAGACTTTAGCAAAGAGTCACCAGCTGGGGACTCATCCTAAAAACAGCCTGTACCTTGAGCAGGGAGCATGTCCTCCAACTAGTGACCAAGCACAGACTAGCCACCAAGCCTCTCCAGCAAGGACAAGACTTTGCTCTATGGTAAATACACTCTGTCACCTTCTACGTAACTGAGGGTAAAGCTGGCAGGGTCTTGATCATCCTAAGATTTCAGGGAGGTGTGACACAGCCTTACAAACAGAAAGCTCAGTGCCATCTACACACACTACTTCACGCAGAACAGACAACCCTCACCGTAACAACAGAGGGGCCCTAAGATTCTTGCTAAAATCCTAAAAGGACCATAGGGCTCATCATTGACTCCTTCTTCCATCTTCAGGCCCAGAGGATCTCTCAAATTCAGACAGTACACCAGGGCATCGACCTCCTTCAAACGCAGTCTCATAGAGAGAACCAGCATATTTAGATAAGCAGCGAGAAATGCAGCCTGGTCCAGAAAAGGACCAGCCAAGCCAGGGAGCCTCAAGACTTGTACTCAGCATGGACAAGCTCTTTTGCTCTTTGCAATAAAATATCTTCTGATCTCAAAAAGACTGAAATGTGTAGCTACCTTCAAAAACAGGATGACACTGATGTGGTGTGATATGAGTGAAGTTTCAAAATTTCCAGAAGTTACTTCTTTCTCTGTTACAGAATCCTCCACCCCCAGTTCAAATCCCTGCCTGTATGGCCATCACAAAGAAACAGCAATCAAAATAAGGCACCGTCTCCAGGAAACCCATGGAAACTGCTTGTTTGTGAAGATTAAGTGGAGAGAGAGAGAGAGATTGAGATTGATTCTCTAGTTGTCCTTGGCTCACCCAGGCTTGCTATAGTCCAGCATCACAGACCGTCAGGAAATAGAATCACACACATATATCTTAAAGAGACATCCAGAGCTGGGCGGTGGTGGCGCATGCCTGTAATCCCAGCACTCGGGAGGCAGAGGCAGGTGGATCTCTGGGAGTTCGAGGCCAGCCTGGTCTTCAGAGCTACTCCAGGACAGGCTCCAAAGCTACAGAGAAACTCTGTCTCGGAAAAAACAAAAACAAAAACAAAAACAAAAACATCCAGTATAATTCTCTCTGTCTTCAAAGAGAAGGGGATGATATGTCCATTCTACAATTAAGCCAGCCACTCATTCAGCCTTCCAAACCCTGGTGCAGAAGACTAGCTAAGCCCCCTGACATCTGGGTCTGAGCCCTTGACACCTGGTCACTGTCCTGGTAGGACATTACAAACATTGAAACTAAAAATTAAGGGTGATGTCTTGGGACCGTGAGTGTGCCCTTAGGTAGGTTGCAAAGAAGAAGGTGTCACCACCCCCAAGAGCTAAAAATGTTTTCCTAGTTCATCTTTCCCCAAGGTTAATTGTGACATGCCCCATGCACTCAAGCTTCCTCTTCCTTCTTTGGGGCCTGACATTCCTTTTAAATCTTCAAAGACCTTTCTCCCATGGATTCTTGGAATTTAGGTCTAGACTATATTGGCCAGCCGGGAAGACACGAAGCTTGCTGCTGTAACATCAGAAGTTCAAGAGAGAAAGGTGAGAACAGCATCCCACCCAGCCTCTGTGAGTGAGGAGCCCTGGAGAGCCCTGGATAGACCTGGAAGAAAAGGCTTGGGGTGGACCCTTTAGGATTGTCCGCAAATCACAGCAACTGGTGGTAAGTGGTGAGGACAGTGTGGAGGTAATTCCCCAAGACTTCGTTCACCAAAGGGTCCATCAGAGGCCAGGTGAAGCAACAAACCCTTCTACAATCATGGCCTGTATACACTTCTACATCCATTTTGACAGACCCGTTAGCATTTCTTTGAGAAGAATGAATGTGGAGCTACCCTGCCCTGCTTCTTTATTTAGGAAATACTTTCCTTACAGGGCCAAATTTGCCAGCTTCGAGGGCGGTACACCCGGTGCTGAAGCCAAAAGCTACAGAAAACATGGCTTAACACCAGCTCTAATTTTGGAAGATTTCTGGAATTTGATGTGGGTAGCCCCAAGGAAATGACCCCAAACACTGAATCCCCTGGGGTGATTTTCAAGGGACAGTCCTAGGAGGTGAGACTTTGGTCTGGTGCGCGTGGGTCGCCTGGGTTGGATGCTGTTTCTCTCTTTGTTTCTGACAGCTTCTGTTTCTTGGGACTAAGAAAGACTCATTTTGGAAGGGGAAGAGTGATGGGGAGGAGCGGGGGGTTGGGGGTGGGGGAGGTCATCCGGCTTCTTTTCATCCACTGCACGAAAAGTGTGGACACACAGTTCACACACAGTTCGTTCCTTCTTGCTTTGCAGTCAGTCCAAGCCCCCGGTTCTCCCACCCTCGGTAGGAAGGATTTGTTGGTTGGTTTGTTTTCTGAGTGAATAAAGCAATTGCCACCACCCACCCACCACCCACCCCTGCCCGTAGGAGGCAGAGGAAAACCAGTGCCTCCCCGGAGTAACTTAAACCATTCCTCTGGGAGGGAACCTTCGGTGGTGGGAGCGAGACCCCTGGGGGCCGAGGAGCTGCAGGACCTTCTGTCGTCGGGTCCTCGACAGCTTCCCCCCACTCCGCCCCCCACCGCCGGCCCGGCCAAGGTTCCCAGACGCGCGGGCGAAGACGGAGCAATCGGAGACGCACGGGAGCAGCTGGGACCCGGCGGCCGGTGCCGGGCGCGGGAAGGAGCGCGCCGGGGCCGGGCAGCGCCGGGACAAAGGCGCGCAGGAGCGGGGATCCCCGTAGGCTGGGGGCCAGGACTCACCCCGAGAAGACACACTTTGAGCTCCCGTATCGCCATCATGTGCTCTGGGCCGGGCCGGGCCGGGGCTCAGCAGCATCGTCCGGGCCGCACCGCGCCCAGCCTGCGTCCAGCCGTCTCCCGGCGCTCTCGCCCGCCGCGGGGCGGAACCGTCGCCGCGGCTATTTCTGGGCCGCGGCCTCCTCGGTCGGTCACGTGCCGCCGGCCGGCTCCTCCCGACGCGTCTAGCCTAGCCTAGCCGCCGGGCTTCGGCTCCGCCCGGGTCCGGTCGGCGTCGGCCTCCGGTGGCCACCCCAACACCGTCCCTTCCCGCAGTCAGACCTGAAGCCCGGTCGGCCACCACCTGCCTTGGGAGACCTGAACCCAGGACCCGTCGGGTCATAAAGAGCCATTGGTATAGTTAGTTTATGCTGTTGGCTGTGATCCTAAGCAGGCACTTCCAAGTCGCTGGGTAGTCCCAGCGAGTCTAGAGGCGATGAGTAGAGGAAAGGGTTAACTTGCCTCATCTACTCCCCGGGCTTCACTTTGCCCTACCGTGCCTTACTCTGTACGTAGCGAAAGATTTGTTTCTGCTTCCAAAACTGGCGTGCCAGAGCCTGGGAAAGTAAGGGTGCATGCTGGAGAGGAAGCTCCCTTCTTCCACGTAGAAAATCCTACAGCTGGGTGGACAGGAGCAAAGCGAGCATGGGATCTGGCAACCCTTCTCCAGACTCCTCTACTAGGAAACTGAGGCTGCGGCTTCGCAAGGGGCGGGGGGGGGGGGGGGGGGGGACGACGACATGTCGTCTTCTCGTTGTGACTCGGTGGACCTCAAGCCTCTGGACCTCTGGAGTGCATGCCTGAAGCCCTGGGTTCGACGACACCCCCACCCCACCCCACCCTTAGCCGCCCCATGCATTAAACACCCACCTCCTAGGCATGGTGGGTGTTAGATGTGGACTGATTCAGGCAACGTGGAAATAAAGATACACTCCCCTACAGAAGCAGAATTATGCTTTAATCAGAACAATGCAGGGAAGCAGTCTCTCAGAGGAAGTGGAGACTGAACCCAAGCACAGGAGCCTTTGGGCTTTATAGGGCAAAAGAACTATCGTTGGGAGAGGGAAGTTTTTTTCTGTTGACGTGTACTTTGTAGTTTCAAGGCCCAGTGATGCCAGCAGATGTTCTCATTACTATATTGGCTTTCTTGTCGGGCAGGTGTTCTTATCAGTATGCTGAGTCTGGAGTTTCTCAGCTCCTTTGAAGTTCCTTATGGTAGGTCATTAACCCTTCAGTGGCATATGCCCTTAATTCTAGGCAGGAGATCGGAAGTTCAAGATTATCCTGAGCTACCTAGAAACTTCCAGGCCAGCCTGGGTTACATGAGACTTTATTTCAAATAAACAAAACAAAAGCCACGGTTTTGTTGTTGTTGATGTTTCTGTTTCGTTGTTTTATGAGGCAGGGTTCCTCTATGTAGCCCTGGCTGTCCTGGAACTTGCTCTGTAGACCAGGCTGTCCTCGAACTCACAGAGAGCCACCTGCCTCTGCCTCCTGAGTGCTGGGATTAAAGTTGCACACCACCATCACCTCTGCCGCCGCCGCCGCCGCTGCCCAGCCCGAAAGTCGGTTTTAAGATGTATTTATGTATTTTATGTGTATGGCTTTCTGTCTGCATGTACAGCTGCACACCAGGAGAGGGCGCTGTATCCCATGGACTACAGCTATAGATGCTTGTGTGCTGTCATATGGGAGGCAGGATTGTGGGAGCTAGGATTTGAACTCAGGACCTCTGGAAGATCAGCTAGTACTCTAAACTGCTGAGCCATCTCTCTAGGCCCCCAAAGACAGTTTTAACAAGCGTTCCCAATCCTCTGGCCTCTTTCACAACTTTTCACATCTGGCCAATGGCTCTTTCATTTTTCCAGACCTTGGTTATCATCTGGATTTGCTGCTATTCACGCCAGATGGAAGCTACTTTGGCCCTGAAGTGGCCCCTCGTGGTAAGGATTCCAAAGCAAGGCCCACGAAGAGAACAGTTCTAGAACCCTGGAGTCCAAACAGGCCCCAGGCAAACGTGCAATGAATCAAGTTCCCCAGAGTAGCAGGAACCTTGCTTACGTTGAGGAGGTGCAGGCTAGTAGAAGCCTACTTATCTAGACTGAATTGATCAAAAGGTAGCCCACGTGGACAGGCCACGGGTCCTATTCAGTGTCTCTTTGGTGTCAATGTCTCTCCTTGATTCGGCATCCAAGGACAGCCAGTTCTGTGTGGGCAGATTGAAGGCAGGCTACGGTGTCCCGCTGGGGCACAATACCTCCCCTACGCTCAGGTTTGCTCAGCTGAGAGCAACTGTTAGGTGCGCAACTCCAGACACTTTGGCCAGGGCTTTGCCCTGCTTTTGCTGGCACCTGCGTGTTCTGAAACAAGTAGGATTTGGCCCTCCCTACTGAGGTGTGTCGCTTCTGAAGCCAAGGTGTGGTTTCCGTTTATTACTTCCTGTGGAGTGGGCGTGGCTCAGGAACCTGCCCTATGAGAGGGCTGCGTCCCGGAGGACAGGTGCAGAGAGGACACCCCCCCAGCTGCCTTCATCTTTTTAGCACAGCCCGTTTGGGTGTCTGAGATGCGTGGGTGCTTTCTAGGTTTCCCTACAAGGTCCCCTGCGGAAGCTTTTCCTCACTGAGAATCACTCCAACCTGATTGTCCTCTCAACACCAAGACCCACCCAAAACGACCTCACTCCTAACTCACTGTAGTTGAGTTTCTTGAGGGGTATGGTTTGGGGCTCAGGTTTTTGTTGTTGCTGTTGTTGTTTTGAAGACAGGATCTTGAGCAGCCCAGGGTGGCCTCAGACTCCTGTGTAACTGGGGCTGCTCTTACACTCGTCCTGCCTCAGCCTCCCAGGTGCTAGAATGACAGACATGTACTGACACACCTGGCTTCGTTATAGTGAAGTCTCGCGTTTGCCCTATGGCAACACTAATCTGTCAAACAGAAATGTTTATGGGTTTATTTTCTTCCTCATCCACGTCTCCAC
Organism: Onychomys torridus; assembly: GCF_903995425.1. Taxonomy (NCBI): domain Eukaryota; kingdom Metazoa; phylum Chordata; class Mammalia; order Rodentia; family Cricetidae; genus Onychomys; species Onychomys torridus. Next base: position 20,683,160 of record NC_050465.1, read on the forward strand.
CTGGAGACTTTGACATGACCTCATAAAAGCCAGATCTCCGTGATCACTGGGTGGACACACATAAAGCTGTAGCCCGAAGGAAGATGGACGACAGCTGTGAAACAGGATGTTCTGGAAAGACAAAGCCTAAGCAGCTTCCAGGTTTTTAAGGGCAAAATGTTCTCTGTTATGTTCTGCTTACTTCATGACAGGTTCATTACATTAGTCAGTGTCTTGTCACCGAGGCTCCCAAACCTTAAATAATAAATTTTTTTAGTTCACAGTTTGAAAAGGTGAAAGTCTAGCCAGGTGGAGATGGTGCACACCTTTAATCTCAGCACTCAAGAGGCAGAGGCAGGAGGATCTCTGAGTTCTAGGCCAGCCTGGTCTACAGAGCTACAGAGCTAGTTACAGGACAGGTAGGCCAGGGCTACAGAGAGAAACTCTGTCTTTTAAAAGAAAGCAGTGGTATATAACCGAAAATGTACCCAACAGCTAAACAGGACATGCAAGCTTTTCTCTTAAGTACTTTGTAAAATGTGCTAAAAATGGCTGCCACTTTTGTGCTGTTTCAAGGTCTCTGGGAATCCCCCTCCCCAAGGCCCTCCTCCCAGATGGGAGCTGTTTTCCCGGGACATAGTCACAGATAACCAGGTCCAGGTGGTAGTGGCTTCCTACCAAGCTTGTGGCCTCTTTCTCAATCTCTCCATGTGCAGAATGCCCGATGGCTACCATATTGACAGTCCTTGGGTGGCAGCAATGAACATGTGCCATCTTTCTGTACACCAAGCACAGAGAACCTAAGGGTACATGTGCAGATAGCCCATGCTGTGGGATGTTCTGTATGTCAAATGTGTTGCTCTGATTGGTTAATGAATAAAACACTGATTGGCCAGTAGCCAGGCAGGAAGTATAGGTGGGACAAGCAGAGAAGAGAATTCTGGGAATAAGAAGGCTGAGGCAGGAAATGCCAGCCGCCATGAGTAGCAACATGTAAGATACTGGTAGCCACGAGCCATGTGGCAAGGTATAGATTTATAGAAATGGATCCATTTAAGATGTAAGAACTAGGGGCTGGAGAGATGGTTCAGTGGTTAAGAGCACTGACTGCTCTTCCCGTCTTCCAGAGGTCCTGAGTTCAATTCCCAGCAACCACATGGTGGCTCACAACCATCTGTAATGAGATCTGGTGCCCTCTTCTGGCCTGCAGGGACACTTGCAGGCAGAATACTGTATACATAATAAATAAATAAATCTTAAAAAAAAAAATGTAAGAACTAGCTGGTGGTGGCGCACGCCTGTAATCCAAGCACTCTGGAGGCAGAGGCAGGTGGATCTCTGTGAGTTCAAGGCCAGCCTGGTCTACAAAGCGAGTTCTAGGACAGATGTAAGAACTAGATGTCTAGAAGTCCGAGCCATTAGGCCAGTTTAAATAATATAAGAGTCTGTGTGTTTATTTTGTAAGTGGGTTGCAGGACTGCTGGGGCTTGGCAGGAGAGAAACTCTCCAGCTACAAGCCCAGCATGGAACTCAATGCTGAGAGCAGAGACCAGGCAGGCTGTGAAAAGAACCTTGTTCTGTACTCTGCACCAGTATAGGAGCACAGACTAGACTGCAGCCCTTCACTCCAGGAACTCTTTGCTTGGTTGGCATTGCTTGCTTCTTGATAATTCCTCGTTCAAATTGAGCAGGCCAACTTATAACAATACCACCTACAGGATGAAATCTAAACTCCCTAGCAGGCCTTATGACACTGTTGGAGAATATTATTTTAAGCTGTATTGCTTTTGTTTATGTTGCATTTGTTAAACTGTGTGAAGCTGTGTTACTGTGCCTGTCTAAAACATCTGATTGGTCTAATAAAGAGCTGAATGGCCATTAGTGAGGCAGGAGAGAGAAATAGGAGGGATGGCAGGCAGAGAGAATATATAGAAGGAGAAATCTGGGAGAGGAGAGATCTAGAAGAAAAAGTAGCAAGAGAAGGTGGAGGACCCAGCTATACAGCAAGTCACAGAGTAAGAAACAAAGAAAGCTGGCTAGAAACAAGCCAAGCTAAGGCCAGTCATGTATAATTAAGAATAAGCCTCCAAGTGTGATTTATTTGGGAGCTGGGTGGCAGGTCCCCAAAAGAGCAAAAACAACCAACAACAGGACACCCTCCTCACACTAGCCTTTGCTCAGCCCATCACGTAGGACCTTATCATTTAAGGAGCTACTCAAATTCCATCTCTGTCATAAAGCCTCCTGCTCATAACTCAGTATGAATGAAGTCCTAGCACTGAGTCCTTTTTCAATGGACTGGGCCTAAACAGACACACATGTAATTATCTGTCCATATGAGAAGTGAAGAAACCTCTGATTTCAGAGGTTTTAAAATGATTTGAAACACGTTTAAGTGACTCCTGTCTATAGCTTGCCTAGGACATTTTTCAAGTAGGACCTTCATCTGCTTTATGATGGATATTCAAACAACATTATTGTTCCATAACTCTCAAGGGTCTAGGAGACCACAACTTTATTTTCATAGTCTGGTCTCAGTGTTGTGGAATATGACTTTAACTAGGCAGAGATGTGTTACATTTGTTCATGCTGCATTTGTTAATGATGTAAAGATGTGTTGCTTTGTCTGCCTAAGGCATCTGGTTGGTCTAATAAAAAAGCTGAACGGCCAATAGGCAGTAGAGGGATAGGCAGGGCTGGCACACAGAGAATAAATAAGAGGAGGAATCTAGGTTCAAGAGGAGAAAATGAGGAGAATGAGGGAGAGAGGGAGATGCCTGGGGTCAGCCAGGTGGCCTCCAGCCAGTCAGCCAGACACAGAGTAGGACACACAGAATGAAAGAAAGGTAAAAAGCCCTGATGCAAAATGTAGATGAAAACAAACAGGTTAAAATGAGTTAAAAAGAGCTAGGGGACAAGCCTACACTAAGGTTGAGCATTCATAACTAATAATTAAGTCCCCTGTGTCACAATTTGGGAGCTGGTTGGTGGTCCGAAAGGAAGTCTGCTACATCTCAGAATCAGGAGCTATCCACACAGGATTATTGAGTCTCCTAAGCAAAGAAAACTAATTCATCTCAGAAGATTCTTTATGGGAATTTCTTCCAACAGAAATGAGTAACCAAGTCTTTACATCTACTGGAAAAAAAAAAAAAAAACACTTCCTTTCATTCTTTAAAAGTTGACTAGAGGCTGCAAAAACTGATCATGTTTCTTGGTTCAAGAAATTTTTGTTGGTAGAGTGCTTGCCTAGCAAGCACAAGGCCCTAGGTTCAATCCTCAGCTTAAAAAAAAGAAAGAAATTTTTGTTTGGATCATACCAAAGACAAAAGTAGACAAAGCTGTCCACTGGGACCATCGAAGCAGGTCAAGGCACTTACTGCCAAATTTGGTACCCTGAACTCAGTCGCTGGAGCCCCTGGTAGAAGGACAGAAGAGACTCCTCCTACAAGCTGTCCTCTGACTTCCATGTGCATACCATAGCACACATACATGTGTGCACGTGCTCACACACAAAATAAACCTAGAACTACTAAAGCTCATCTGTGCACAAACACAGCACATAAAAAACACTTTAGTGAAGCTGTGATAGTGGGATTTTGCTCACATATGGGTATATCAGGAAGCAGAGAAACAGAACTGCCAATGTTCAGCTCAGGACCAAGGAATGGTGTCCCCCCACATTTAGGGCAGGTCTTACTTTGATAACCCAGCTCCTGTAATCAGAGAAAGAATAGGCTGAAAGTTAACAAGTCTAATTCTGGACAGGACCCAGTTCCATGGCCTTTGACTTTTTCTCTCTTCTGCTGCCTCCCTGCCCGTCTTTTTTAGTTGCAGTATCTAGGGTGGAACACAGGCCCCTGGCATTGATAGGCAAGCATTCCACGACTGAACTATACTCCCAATGAACACCCCTCCCAACTGGGAATGCTCTAGTGCTTTCTACTTTGCTCCCAGGGAGCAGGGGTCAAAGATGTTCCACTGAAGAAGTCTGTAGTTATTCCCAGGGAGCTGTGGCATCTCACACATTCTTTGTAAACCCTTAATTCTGTCCGAGAAACCAGACAGTGTAAACAGCATTGAGTGGATTAAGCAACAATGTTAATTTTCTTCACGCATTTCTGACACTCCTGGTTCTTTCCTTTCCCCCAAAGCAAGCAACTTTGGAGTTGAGCTGAGTTCCCTTGCCAACATCATCCCAGCTGGGCTAGTTGACTGTTTACACTCGCACATTAAGGGGTAAGGGGGGCCACCCGGCCTCACCTGTGTTTGCAACTGGCCTTAATTGCACATGGTCCTGGGAAGGACCTAGAATTTTTAGGTCAGGGAAGGCTAGGGAAGGAGGGTCCCCCAGATGCAGCTATGCAGAAGCCCTCTCATCCCTGCAGGGTAAAGGCTTTCCAGGTGTGACCTGTCCAGGAGCAGCCACACCCCTGTAAGTAACGCACCGTCTAGGTTCTGTAAAGAAGCCTGGATTCTTTAGAACTCTGGCAGAACAGGGCCTCCATTCGACCTTGGACCTGAAGAGGAGGAGTACCGACTTGCTTAAGGTTCTCCGTGGAAAGGACTTCTAGCAACACTCCCCTTCTTTCTTTCTGGGATGAGAAAACACATCTTCAGTTGAGGTAAATAAAGAGATCCTGCTTCTTTGGAAAAACGAAAGTACACTATGAAAATACAAGGAAATGCTAAGATTTCACACTGGGAAGTGCCCCATTGACTTGGAGATGTAACAGGGTTCTAGGGGCAGCCTTGAATGGATTAAGCAAACTGTCTGAAGGATGAGAACAATTTCAAACATTCCCTTCATACAATGAAAAACACCTACAAGAGGCCTGAAGTGAGGAAGGACAGTTCCATTCCTCGGGAATGGCTTTGACGAAGGACAACATGGCAACCTGATTTCAAACACAGAAGTGAACAGAAACAAATCTTTTTATTTGTTTATTTTTGGCTTTTCAAGACAGGGTTTGTCTGTGTAACAGCTCTGGCTGTCCTGGAACTCACTCTGTAGACCAGGCTGGCCTCAAACTCACAGAGATCCACCTGCCTCTGCCTCCGAGTGCTGGGATTAAAGGCGTGCGCTACCACCGCCCGGCCAGAAACAAATCTTAAGACATTGTTTTAAAAAGCATTTTAAAAGCAAAAAAAAAAAAAAAAAAAGTCATTTTTATCATGTATTTCTTCTCATTTTCTGATTAAAAAAACATTAAAAACAGTAATGAGTGTTTATGACCAAAAATGTATAATAAATATGAAATGCCTTAATGAGACCTCCATTTTGTATAATTATACAGTAATAAGATTTTTTAAAAATAAGGGCCAGACATGGTGGTGCTCACCTTCCAAGTATTTGAAGACAGATGCAGGCCAATCTGAGTCTGAAGGTCAGTACAATTTACATAGTAAGTTCTAGGTCAGCCAAAGCAAGTATTGGGCCCCTGTCTCAAATAACCCCCTATCCCCTACCCACTTCTTCAAGAGATAAAACAAGGGCTGAGGGGGATAGTTCGGTTGGTGAAGCTTTTGCTTTGCTAGCATTAGGATCTAAATTCAACCCCCAAACTCTGTAGTCTCAGTGCTGGGGAGGCAGATCCCAGGCAGGGCTTTCAGACGCCCTGTGTGGAGAGGAAGAGGAAGAGGGAGGGAGGGGAGGGGGGAGGAGAGGAAAAGAGGAAGAGGAAGAGGGAGGGAGGGGAAGGAGAGGAAAAGAGGAAGAGGGAGGGAAGGGAGGGGAGGGGAGGAGAGGAAAAGAGGAAGAGGAAGAGGGAGGGAGGGGAAGGAGAGGAAAAGAGGAAGAGGGAGGGAGGGAGGGGAGGGGAGGAGAGGAAAAGAGGAAGAGGGAGGGAGGGAGAGGAAGGAGAGGAAAAGAGGAAGAGGGGAAGGGAAAGCAGAGGGGAGGAAGGGGAGAGGAAGGGAGGGGAGAGGAAAAGAAAGAGGAAGAGGGAGAGGAGAGACAGACAGAGAGAGAGAGAGGAAGAGAGGAGAGGAGAGACCCTGAAGTTTGGTCTTTAATTACTCCACATTTGAGAAATTAGACACATTTTGGAGCAACAGAGTCTATTTTTTAGTCTCTTGGAGTTTCAATTCATGCTATACAATGTGTTTTATCTGTTAAATGATATCCAAAAGGGAGATGTTGGAGTAACTATGCATAACTTTTCCCTAAGCAGATTTATGCATTCCCGAGGATCTGATTACGTGGTCTGGTCCTCCGATGTTTTAAAATGCCAATATGTTGTCTTTAGTTAGGACAGCAGCACAGAAAGGAACATGCTGAACACTTAAAAATTCTCTCTTTTCATATCAGATTCGCTAACTGGCATCAGGTACGAAAATGGGTGGTTTGTTGTCCCGCTTGAGACCTTGTTGGTGCTAGATTTAGACCCGAGACTCTCAAAAAAACGGGACAATGAGCTGGAGTCAGAAACCTGGATTTTGCCCTACTTTGTACGTGGGACCCCTAGAGAACCACTTAACTCCCTTCAAACAAAGGGAATAGTAAGATCTATGGTACAGACTTCACTCGAGAAAAGCGCCGCTAAATTACCAAAAATTAAAAATTAAAAAAAAAAAAAAAAAAGCCAATCCCAGGCACCCCGCCGCCCGACGACTCCCTAGGTAGCAGGCACTGGGCTCGATTCCTGACAGTCTGCCATTCCCGGGAGAGGCGGAGGGGGCAGGTATCCTCGTCGGTCCACCCCGCGGTCACAAGGCTAAGAACCTCCGAGTGGCTGGACTCGGCCTGGGCCGCGCGCCCGCGGCCGCTCAGGGTCAGCTCCGGGCGCGCGGGCTCCGAGGCGGGTGCCGCGGCTTTAACGTGCCGCCACGGGAAGGCCGGCGGCGGGGTGGCCGGGCAGGCGGGCCGGCAGAACTTTTGTCACTCAACTGTCGTCCGGCCGGGGCCTGGGCTTTGTTCAGTCACTCGCGAGGCCTGGGCGCGCGGGCGGGCGGTCGGGCGGAGGCGGCGCTTCCTCCACCCGGAGGCGGGAGCCTCGGCCGCGGACCGCCGGCGACGCACGAGCAGGTCTGGGAGGGGCGCGGGCGGCGAGCGGCGCGCGGCGGAGCGGGCGGCGGCCGGCGGTGGGCGAGGCCGGTGACCCAACAGAGCTGCGGGCCGCGGGGACCCCGCCTGCCGGGCTCGGGCACACGCCGCAGGTCCCCGGGCCGGCAGCTCGCGCCGCGCTCCGCACGCTCGGCGCCAAGGCGCCTCTAGCCGCGGGTGGGAGCGCGCCTCGGGGCCGGGCCGCCCGGGCGCGGGAGGCGGGTGGGCGGACGGGCGGCGCGCGCGGGGCGGGCGGACGGGAACAGCCGCCGCCGCCGCCGCTGCTGCCGCCGCCGCCGCCGCCGCAGGCCCGGGCCTCGGCCCGCCCCGCGCGCGCCCCCGCCGGCCCGCGCGCGCCCACCGGCTCCCGGCTCGCGCGGCTCGCGCAGCGGGATCCCGGGAGACGAGGAGGCGGGGGCGAGCACAAGATGGCGGGTACGTGGCCCCAGTTCCCCGGGCGGCGGCGGCGACGGCGGCGGCGGCTCCCCGCACTCGGAGGCTCCCGGGACAGGCCGGCGCGGGGAGACGCCGCCGGGCGGGCGGCGGGCGGCTGGGGCGCGGCGCCGGCCCAGGACGCTGACCCGGCCTTTCTTCTCTCCCCCGGCGCAGACCTCTCGCTGCTCCAGGAGGACCTGCCGGAGGACGCGGACGGACGTGAGTGGCTGGCGGGCGGGCGGGCGGGCGGCCCGGCCGGCAGCCCTGGAGGGCGGCGGGCTAGCGGACTCGGGACCCGGGCGAGCCGGGGACGCCCGCGTGGGCCGACTCCGGCCGCCGCCCGCAGGCTCGGGCCGCGGGGCGGCTGTTGGGGAAGCAGAAGCCGTGGGGCGGAGGCCGGAGAGGGGACATGGGTGTGTTTTTCCTGAGTGTCTTCCGCACCCTCGCCCCGAGGAAGGAGGCGGCCGGCGCCGGGAGGTGTTTCCGCAGCGCTCCGGGGCTGCGCCGTGGCGGCGCGGTGTGCCCGCCCGCCCTCTTGGGGTTCCCTCGCCCGAGTGTGTGCAGATTAGTGACCCGGTGTTTTTACTTGAGCCCTGAGCCGTCTTAGGCCCCCCTCACCGCCACTCACACATTGGATTTGGGAATTTCGGGGTGGTTAGAAGGTGTGGCCTTGGCAGGCTGCAGTGACTAGGTTCAGAGAGCAGATTTCTTTAATTCGGGGTCTCCAAAGCTCACCCGCATACTTAAATGCCAACATTGCAGGTTTCGTTGAGATACTGAAGTTTTTAAAGAGTTGATTCTTTTGTACATAAAAAAAAAAAAAAAAAGGAAGGTGCTCAACTTTTGGGCATTGTTTCCATTGTGGTGAAGGAAATGAATTATTTAGAAAGATATCTTTCATTTTGAATATGTTTTTCTAAGCGGAAAATGCTTGGGTTGGAGACAAAAAACTATGATGAGTTAGCTAAGTTGATGTGGGAAAAAGTTGTAAATTACACTTAACTAAAAATGATTTCCACTTCTGCTAATTGCAGATAGGGACTTATGAAAAATCACTAGACTTTGAAATACATATTAGGAATAAAGACTGCTGAAAATGTATTAAGCGTAGATTGTGGGAGTTGAGCTGATTACCCTGGAACAAGCTCTGTCTAGTTAGAGGAAATCCTGCCCAGACCCGGAAGTGTGGTTTAATACCTACGCAGGTAATCCAGAGATGCCGTAGTTGAAATTGTTCTTCCAAATACTATGTAGATAATCCTTAGCGTTGTCTAGTATGGTTTTCTTTACCCAATTTAAATTCCTGTTCTGAGCAAAGGGAGATGTGCTGCTTAGAAAGGTCTCAGTCGGGGTGTCTGTCGTTGTGATGGAACACCATGACCAAAGCAACTTGGAAAGGAAAGGGTTTGTTTGGCTTACTCTTCCACATCACAGTTCATCAGTGAAAGAAGTCAGGGCAGGAACCTGGAGTTGGGAGCTGATGCAAAAGCCTTGCGCTGCTTACTGGCTTGTTCCTCCTGGCTTGCTCAGCCTACTTTCTTATAGCACCAGTGCCCAGCCATGATACTACCTTAGACTGGGGCCGCCTACATCCGTCACTAAGAAAGTGCCCTACAGGCTTGCCTGCAGCCAGATAAGGAGGTGGGTGCCCTTGTCTGGGATTTCTCTCTCTTGATGTAAAACTAACCTACACAGAAGGCTTCTCTGAAGAGTGTATAAAGCCAGTGAGTCACAATCAGCCTTACCTGTTGCTAAATCTGTTTGGGGATACAAAGTACTGTTTTAGCTGTCTTAAGGGGAAGTACACACAGTAAAAGACAGCTTCTATGTTTAATTTTTTCCCACTTAGGTCACTCACTTATTGGCCTAGTAGTATGCTTCAGATATTAATCAAAGCACCTATTGATTTTAGATCTCTTGCAAGGTTAGGATTAGAGATGTGGCCTTGATTATGTTATCTTGAGGCAGGGGCTTCTCCCCTTTTTTTTGGCTGGAGCTGAGAACCGAACCAAGGGCCTTGCTCTTGCTAGGCAAATGCTCTCCCACTGAGCTAAATCCCCAACCCCGAGGCAGGGGCTTCTTGTTCCTATGAAGTATAGGTCTTTGTGACTGGCTGTAGCAGGAGCATCTGAAGATTCATTCCCTTTGAGTTAGGCGCCATGCACCCTGAAGAGGCACAGTGTACTTTCTCCTTGGCTGTTGGGGAGCACAGTCTGGAGGAAGTATTCAACAGTAAGCTGAGGGGCTACTGGGTCTGAAAGGGAGCTGTGGAAAGGATGGGCACACCTCGAGCCCTCTAGTGGTTTGTGTGTGGCTCTCAAGAGCACTTGCTATCAGGAAGGTGCCAGCTGCCTGCCTTGTTGCAGTCTTGGCAAGGGACACTTTGGGTCAACTAGGGTAGCTCACTTAGCTCCATCATGCCTATGTCTTGTCATTGGGACAGGTATAAAAAAAGCCCCCTACCTTACATCATCATTCATAACATGAGTTTGTGTGTGTGGCACTCAGAACAGTACTGCTGTGAGCCACAAGCAGAGAAGGACATGGTGTTGACATTATGGAGTCCTTACTTAGAAATGTTGCTAAATGCTTGCGGTTTACCTTTTTAAGGTTTAGTTCTCTATTTAGGATGAAACATTACATATTTGAAGGTCAAATAGTTTACTACTATTTATAATTTGGTTGATGGTGCTCATAGAGAAACTGCTGGTTTCTTGGTTACACGTTTTTACACGTTAATACCTTTACCCAGGGTGTTCAGAACAGAGTGTCGTTGACCACTCTGATCTCTTGTGAAGGGAGAAAGAGTGAGGAGTGAATCTGACTGGAGTGCCCACATAGAGAGGAGATTGCTGGTAATAGATAAAAAGGCTTTTCACATCCTAGAGCGGCGGTTCTCAGCCTTCCTAACGCTGCGACCCTTTAATCCATTCCTCATGTTGTGGTGACCTCCAGCCATAACGTTATTTTTGTTGCTACTTCATAACTGTAACTTACAGCCATCATTAACAGTGGAGGCATAGACCACATCACCTGTCAAACGGTCACGTGGGGCGCATAGGTTGAGAACCACTGTCCTAGCGACTGGGATGGTAGAGGCTTAGCAGGATGCTCTTGTGGATTTCTCTTCTAGGGAGGGCAGCCTCCAGAGTCCTCCGGCAGCCAACTGGGCTGCCCTTGTGATGGGAGAAAGTTATTCTGTGGTCAGGCCTAGAATCTTGGTTGTCTTTCTAGATGCATGGCCTAGGCATGTTGGAGGAGACTGAGAGAGGACCCAGGAGGGAACCAGGTCTTATCATTGGTTTCAGGTCCCTAAGTCTGTAGAAAATTGTTAGAGTGGGAGAACGTTGATCAAATACGGATTTAGCTGCAAACTTTGGCAAAAAAATTACTTCGGTCAAAATAACTGAAAAATGTATGTATGTATGTACCTTTATGAAAAGGCCATAAAGGTAAATACAATCATTATTAGACTGTATTACAATTAATTTTAGGAAAATAATATTATAAAAATGCATTTTTAGGTTTGAAACTTTTCAGTACTGTATTGTGTAAAACACTTTCAGTATCAAAGGGAAGCCAAACAGTTGACTCCATTGGAATAGATAGATGCCTCAGCAGATTTCAGAGTAAAACAAATTTAGTTTTAAGATTATCTTTCTTAAATAATGGAGTCAATATGTAATTATCGAGGATTTTAGAGGAACGCTTATGCAGGTAATTGTCAGTTTCCAAAGGTACAACTTGATGTTGTTGAGCTTCTGGGTGGACCAGCTAGACTCAGAGATGCAGTGAAGGTCGTTAATGTGGCCAGGACTTAGAGATGCAGTGAAGGTCGTTAATGTGGCCAGGATTTAGAGATGCAGTGAAGGCGTTAATGTGGCCAGGACTTAGAGATGCAGTGAAGGTCGTTAATGTGGCCAGACTCAGAGATGCAGTGAAGGCGTTAATGTGGCCAGACTCAGAGATGCAGTGAAGGCGTTAATGTGGCCAGGACTTAGAGATGCAGTGAAGGCGTTAATGTGGCCGGGACTTAGAGATGCAGTGAAGGCGTTAATGTGGCCAGACTCAAAGATGCAGTGAAGGCGTTAATGTGGCCGGGAGTTGACTGTAGGAGCTTGATTAAAAAGTAGCTCACTGACTGGGCGGTGGTGGCGAACGCCTTTAATCCCAACACTGGAGAGGCAGAGCCAGGCGGATCTCTGTGAGTTCAAGGCCAGCCTGGACTACAGAGCGAGATCCAGGACAGGACAGGCTCCAAAACTACAGAGAAATCCTGTCTCGAAAAAACAAAAACAAACAAAAAATAACACCCTGAAGTAAACACTGAGTAGTTCACAGTAGCCCAGGGAGACAATCTTCCTACTGTGCCATGGTCCCCTGCTGCTGCTGAAGTCCATAGACACTCCTGGGCCGAACTCCCTAAGTTCAGGTGGAACTTTAACCTAGGCCTTCTTCCTTAAAATACCTTATTGGGGGCTGGAGCGACAGCTCAGGGATTAAGAGCATTCTGCTCTTCCAGAGGACCCAGGTTCAATTCCTAGCACCCACATGGTGACTCACAACCAGCTGTAACTCGAGTTCCAGAAAATCCAACACTATTTAGGCCACCATGGACACCAGGCATGGTAGCACACAGATATACAAAACACCCAGACACATAATTTTAAAAAATTTAAAATAAATAAAATACTGTGATTTTAATTGCCTAGTTTATAGCATTAATCCAGGATGCTACTTGGGATTTGGTTTCCAGAGGGATGCTGTGGAGCCAAGGAGTCTAGCTTAGTTTTATTACTCTTGTTTCAACAGTAACAAAGCATGAGGTTGAGCTTTTGAAGCTGGGTGTGGAGTGTGCCATTTCACAGGTTTTTTCCATTGGTGAGGTTTTAGAATCCTTTTATGTTTTTTGGGGGCTTGTGGGCTGTTAAAGCAGAGGACAGAAGTGATGCTTCTAGAGTGAGCTGTATTCCTTTCAGAGTCCGTTCCTCTCGCTCCTCACTGATGCCCTCCCTGTATCAGGCTGGAGGTCCCTAAAGTTTGCTGAGAGTTTTTTGGAAACTAGGAATAAGTGTTCGATTTTTGTCAAATAATAAGATTGCACATTTTTCATTTTCAATATTATTTTTTGATTTAAAAACTTAGGGTGAAAATTTAGACATACACAGAAGCAGGTGAACTATCTATCATGTTCCCTCCACTCAATCCAGGTTTCACTCCCCCTTCTAATGTGTGTTCTGAGGAAGGGGAGGAGGAAACAGGAGATACAAGTGTTAATGCCGACCCGGGTGTAATGTAGAGCATGTTTACATTTGGATACGTCAGCTGTGCTTTGGTGGAAATAACTCATTTGTTTAACACTGACTTGATGGGAATTTATGGTGATTTGGATCTGGGTTTGTTCACATTTTTTATGAACTACCCATGGATAAAAGGATTAGTAACCAAAGTAATTGGGCTAATAACACTGTAAGGGGAATGTCTTCTCACTGAGGGGAACCCATGGTGACACACACCTGTGAGCCCTGTTTGGTTGCCATGTGTTTCTCTGTCCAGTAGCAGTTAGAAGACATGATCTGGTAACTCACTTTCTATGCACTTAGTTACAGTCCTCAATCAGTACCCCAAGAGGGTTGGTTCACCCTTAACATGTGAGGAAGTCCCTTTACCAAATGACACCTTTGCTTACAACTTGTGTATACTTTGAATCATCTCTACGTGTCTTATAATATCTAATATAGATAGTTGTTAGGTTGTGTTATTTCAGGAATAAAGACAAAAAATTTGTATGTTCAATATAGAAGCAAGCTCCCCTCCCCATTCAGTTATCCATGGCTGCTAACTAAGTCTGTGGATGTGGAAGGTCGGTTGGCCATAGGTTATTCTTAGCCTTACAGGGTGTGGAGATGCATACCGTGGTCCCAGAACAAGGGAGGCCAAGGCTGGAAGATACTGAGTTTGAGGCCCTCTAGGCTACACAACAGCAAATTCTAGACCTAGCCTTTGTCTCACAAACTGTATAGTTTGGTGAGGTGAGTCAGTGGGTAAAGATGTTGCTGACTACCTGAGAGCAGTGTCCAGGACCCACTTGATAGAAGAAGAAAAAGAACTCCCATACGCTGTCCTCTGACCACCAGACTTAAGTGTGCACGCACATACAAAAATACATCAGTAAACGTAAAAAAGTTTAAAAACCTCTTGCCTCAAGTTCACCTGTGGATTGTGCTCTAGGATAGTGGTTTGATGGGGTTGTTTTGTTTGTGTGGTTTTTGTTTGAGACAGGGTTTTTCTGTGTAGCAATGGCTGTCCTAGAACTCACTCTGTAGACCAGGCTGGCTCAGAGATCCCAAGTGTCACCACCACCTGGCTGGATAGTATTTCAGTTACTCATAAAAAACATTTCTAAAGACTTAATGACATTTAATACTTCAGTAACGTTAATATGTTCTAATAAACATCTTGCATGTTATTGCAAAGTTCAAATTCAAATTTGACAATTGGACTTTGTTGCCAGAGGCTGTATGTAAGGACTGAATCACGTGCTTTTCAGATCTGTCTCTTTAAATCGGTGTTTGGCCTGGGGTTGTAGCTCCGTGGTAGAGCACTTGCCTAGCATGTGTAGGCTCTAAGTTCCATACCCAGCACCAAAACAAAATAAAACAAAAAACAGGCATGATGGCACACACCTTTAATCCCAGGCAGAGGCAGGTAGAGCTCTGAGTTTGAGGCCAGCCTGGTCTCTATAGTGAGTTCTGACGCAGAAACAAAGCTACATAATGGAGAGAGCCTCTGCCTCAAAAAGTTAGTATTTTCCCCCCAAGAGTGACCTAATTATGTCTGTAATGCGTCAGATAGTGTAAGCAGTAGGTTTTGTTAATTTATGGCTGCTTTTGTAGCTGCTCAGATCTACCATGAAATAGTAAAATGCATACACATAGATGTTTCCCAATAAAACTTTATTTATAAAAGTTGAAGATGGAACTGTTTTGGCTTGTTGGCCATAATTTATTGACTCCTTTTTTGTAAAATCCAAGGTCTGACACATTTTTATTTATATTTATTTATTTATTTATTTATTTATTTTTGGTTTTTTGAGACAGGGTTTCTCTGTGTAGCTTTGCGCCTTTCCTGGAACTCACTTGGTAGCCCAGGCTGGCCTGGAACTCACAGAGATCTGCCTGGCTCTGCCTCCCCAGTACTAGGATTAAAGGCATGCACCACCACCGCCCAGCTATTTTTTTATTTTTAAAGATTATTTATTATGTATACAATATTCTGTCTGCATGTTTGCCCGCATGCTAGAAGAGGGTATCAGGCCTCATAGATGGTTGTGAGTCATGTGGTTGCTGGGAGTTGAACTCAGGACCTCTGGAAGAACAGTCAGTGCTCTTAGCCTCTGAGCCATTTCTCCAGCCCCACATTTTTATCCATGGCTAAGTCCCCAGCACATAGTAGGCCTTTGGTACCTTTTTTTTTTTTTTTTCCTGGAGACAGGTTTCTCTGTGTAGCTTTGGTGCCTTTCCTGGAACTCACTCTGTAGCCCAGGCTGGCCTTGAACTCACAGAGATCTGCCCGCCTCTGCCTCCCAAGTGCTGGGATTAAAGGCGTGCGCCACCACCGCCTGGCTATCTTTATATAACTTTGATAGATCCACTGAGGTAGACCTTTACTTTTCCTGAGCAAGCTAAGTTAGGACAAAATCCTAGTTTGAAGTCTTTACTCGCACACAGAAGTAGCACAAATATTGTGACTTTCTGGACTGAACCCCACCTTCATCCAGCCATCATTAACATTCTTCCAGGTGGCTCTGCCCTCTTCCACATAATTACACAAACAGACAGCATACAGTGTATGTGTTACTCTAATTTCTGGGGTGAGCCTTTCGGGAATAAAATGGTTACCTATAGCCCTCATCTCCTAAGAGCAAAGGCGTTCTCTGCTAGACATGGCTCTTCGCTCTGAAAATGTGGCATTGATAGAATTGTGGTGTATATGTGTAATCCATATTGAAATGCGTCCATTGTCCAATGGTATCCATCCTTCATGGTAACTGGCTAATTCAAGTCTGCACACTGCACTTGCCTTGTTTCTGTTTTCTCAGTGCTCACTTCCTATGATGGCATGTACGCTTTATCTTTCAGTTTTCAGCTATTTTATTTTTATTTTAGTCAATGTTTCCTATGTATGTAAGCTGACCAGACTGCTATAGCCCATGTTGACCTCACACTTGCCGTCTTCCAGCCTTTGGTTCTGAGAATCTGATCACAGGCATGTAGCACTGTGCCCAGAGACACCGGAATTTAGGACTCCGTTCTAGTTGTCACGCTCCACTGACTTCCGTCTGGTTGTTTGCTTTTTGGTAGGACTGGTGTGGTAATTTGTTGTCTCAGCACTGCAGCCTCTCTGTTTTTGTTGGTGGTGAAGTAATGGCTGCCAGATTTCAGCACTGTAAAGATGCAGGCTTCCTTCTTGTGATGACTGGAGGAGTGACAATGTGCTGACTTTACCCCGGAGGTGTTGGCTGTCCTGAGTCAGTCATACTGACTAACTGGAACCTGCTCTGCAAGGGAGCCTGACTTCCCTGATGGTTTTTTGCTGTGTTTATTTGTTAAAACATATTAAAGCTCTATGTCTTAGTACTTTTGTAATAATTTCATACATGTTATACTAGTTTGCTTTATGCCTGTCGGGGCGGCAGCCATTGACTTTCCTTAAGGCTGCTGCTGTGAGCAGGGGTGCGGGGTGTGGCCCTCCTCCCCCAGGAACCATTAACTGCCAGTAGCTCAGGTGGATTGATGCTCAAGAGTCCCTCACCACTTAGCTACTGTTAACTGCTTATAAAATCCTCAGGGAAGGGTGTGACCTGTGAGCTCCTACCTTCCATAACAGAATGTTGACAGGCCCAGTCTTGTGTTAGTGTAAGCACTGTGAGTTCATGAGTGAAATGGCTGTGTCATGTCTGGATGAAAGCAATCTGCAACACTACTCCCTTCATCAAGACCAGAATGGTGTCGTGCCTGGACTGGAGTTAAAGATGATTGTCATTCGCTTGATAGGTAGGGGTGCTGGGACCTGAATTTGAGTTCTGGAAGAGGAACCAGTTGCTCTTTGCTGCTGGTCCCCTCTCCAGCCCCAGTTGTGTATTTATTCTTGTTTGTTTTTTGAGACAGGGTTTCTCTGTTTTGATGCTTGTCCTGGATCTTGCTCTGTAGCACAGGCTGGCCTCGAACTCACAGAGATCCGCCTGGATCTGCCTCTCAAGTGCTGGAACTAGAGATTTATTTATTTATTATGTATATAGTGTTCTGCCTGCATGTATGCCTTTGGGCCAGAAGAGGGCGCCAGATCTCATTGTAGATGGTTGTGAGCCACCATGTGGTTGCTAGGAATTGAACTTAGGACCTCTGGGAGAGCAGCCAGTGCTCTTGGGTTCTGTATTCCTGCACTGCAATGTAAGCAGTTGTTCAAAAGTATTCTACATCTTATCATCCACACCCTATCAGAGAGACGCTCTTGTGTGGAGTCCTTCCTCTCACCTCACTCCAGTTTGTGCTGTGTTGACAAGAGTTGACGCCTTGCCAGTAAATACTTGTTTACTGTTTGTCATAATTCGTGATATATTCTAGATGGTAAACAGTAAGAGCAACCATGAAAACAAACATTTAAGTTGTACGATTGAAGAAAATCTGTGTGTGTTATGTGCATGTTTGTGCACATGTACAGTGTATGTGGAGGTCAGAGGGCCGTTTCTTTCTCTGTCACAACTTGCCTTATTTCTGAGATGAGGTTTCCCACAGAATCTGGAGCTGGCTTTGAGTAGAGTGGCATTGAGAGTACAGAGACTGACCGCACTTGGCTCTTCATGGGATTGCTGGGATCCGAACTTGGGATCTTCACTCTCTGCGTCATCTCTCAGCCTGGAAATTCACATTCCACCTCTCTTTGTACAGAGAAACAGACTCAAGCATAAAAGTATATTGGGACAAAATTCTGTGGTAAAAATGGAAAGTGATCAGGAAGAAAAAAGAAAGTAAAATTCCCAGTTTAGTGGGTTTCTTATTTCTATTTTATGTTCATTGGTGTTTTGCCATGGGTGTCAAGTTCCCCGGAACTAGAGTTACAGACAGTTGTGAGCTGCCATGTGGGTGCTGGGAATTAAACCTGGGTCCTCTGGAAGAGCAGTCAGTGCTCTTAACCTCTGAGCCATCTCTCCAGCCCTTACTAGTTTCTTTAAACAAGTGGAAAATGCATCTCTCACGTCTGTCATGAAAATAGACTTTCAGGTTTGGCGTCTCAGGCTTTGTCCTTCAAAAGTCTTGCACTGAAATAGAGATCTGAGCCATCGTTTTGTTTTTGGTTTGGACAGGGTCTCTACACAGCCCTGGCTGTCCTGGAACTCTCTAGACCAGGCTGGCCTCCAACCTAAAAGATCCACCTGCCTCTGCTTCACAAATGCTGGCTTTAAAGGTGAGCGTCGGATTTTTGCTTAAAAAGATCTCTTCCCGCTGCTTTTCAAGCTCCAATCACACCTCCCTCCCATCCCCCCCCCAAAAAAAATTGGTTTCATTTCCTTATCAGGCCAACTAAAAGTAGGTTGTGTATACCCACACACACATGTACCTCCTGAGGTTGACCTTTAGCCTTCTTTTTTTTTTTTTTTTTTGGTCATGTGGTCCATCCCTGCCACTACTGCTCAGGTGCTATCCTACTTACTGGTCTTGCAGGATTCATGAAAACACAGAAGGTACCTTGACATTTTGTGTCTCTGGTAACAGTTTTAAATGCAGAGTTGTGGGAGTGGAGAGTGGGCTCTATAAGATTTATAAGACGACATTGTTGTTGTATGCCTTCAGAGCCTTGTTGGCCCCACAGTGTAGTGAGCACATCTGTGCAGTGAACACACTAGTGTAGAGATGGAGGAGGCAGCGGCAGGAGCATCATTACAAGTTCAAGGCACAGTTGTACATAGTAAGTTATTTATATGACTAGACCTTGTCTGAAAAAAAAGCATAAACAAGTCCTTTGTAAATGATAAAATCTCTTAAGTAATTGGTCAAGTTCAACCAGATAGTTCATAAGTGGCAGAACCTGAGAGCTAAACCTGGACCCATTTAGATTTTTATACTACTACTTTCTAGTTTTACACTTTTACATTTTAGATCATACTTTCTTTTAAAAGACTAAAAATTGGGATGTTTCT
Source organism: Onychomys torridus (assembly GCF_903995425.1). Taxonomy (NCBI): domain Eukaryota; kingdom Metazoa; phylum Chordata; class Mammalia; order Rodentia; family Cricetidae; genus Onychomys; species Onychomys torridus. Next base: position 20,701,819 of record NC_050465.1, read on the forward strand.
AACTACTTGGATTTCTGTTAAGTACAAGGAGGTGGGTGTGGCTTAGAGGGTGCTCTTTGCAAGGACAGCAAGGGTGATTTTTGTGACTGTTTTTATACAGAGAAGTACTCCATTGTTACCATAAATGTTCTTGTTATTTCTTTGCTTTGTCATCTTTTTCCTTTTTGTTTGTTTGTTTGTTTTTTCAAGACAGGGTTTCTCTGTAGCTTTGGAGCCTGTCCTGGACTAGCTCTGTAGACCAGGCTGGCCTCGAACTCAACAGAGATCCACCTGCCTCTGCCTCCCGAGTGCTGGGATTACAGGTGTGCGCCACCACCGCCCGGCTTGTTTCTGAGTTTCTCATTATAACCTGTGGCAGGCATTTGCAGTGTAGGCTAGGTAAGACTTGGCCTGTAGTCATCTGTGGTCAAGGCTTCCTGGCCTTCATCATGGTGAAATCTCGTGTATTCAGTGCAGGCAGGAGTGGATGAAAAAGCAGGTGTGGTGGCATGTTGGGGATGCTGAGCAGGAGGACTGAGTTTAGGAGAACGGGGCACATGGTGAGATCCTCTTTGAAAGGGGTGGTCTTCTAAGGAGACCAGGGAAGATGACTCAGGCCAGAGAGAGTCCATGAATCCTGACTGAGGCAGCAAGTCGAGAACTAGAAAAATGAGCCTGTTGCCAGTGTCTGTGCCAGGCTGGGATGTGCTTTTTGTGTAGAGTGTCAGCCATGATTGATAGGAAACAGATAGGAACATAATATGGTTTTATTATAATTTGAGAGTATCTTTTTCAAATACGTTGTTAAATATTTAAATTAGTGAGGATATTATCAAACATAGATATCTGTAGGCCCCATTCTAGACCTGCATATTCAGTATCTGAGTATGTGCTCTAGGAATATGCGTTTTAGATAAATCTCCACACTGGTCTCAAACACAGCAGTGTGGTTAACAACAGCTTTCCTGCTCTCCCTCACCTTTTATGAACCAGAATCATGTTTATCTTTAAGGTGAGCACATGTGAGGCTCTGATGAAACAGTTTGGTCATAGTCATAGAATTCTAGAGCCTGCATAAAGGGGCCTGAAGAGACCATGCTAGTTCAGCAGCCTTCGTTATGAAAGAGAGAACTGATGGCAAATGAGTGTCCAGTGGCTTCCATAGCTCTTTAGCTCATAATGAATGAGGTATTTTATGAATTATAGATTTGAAATTATGTAAAAATTTTCTGCACTGAGTAATTATGTACATGGTTTAATGTTTATTTAAACACAGTTTGAAGTCTCTGTCCTTTTAATAGGTGTATTTAGGCCATTTACAATTAGTGTTCCCAATTATAATATGGTTGGGTTTAAATTTCTTCTCTGGCTTTTTTTTCTACCTTAGGGTCCTGTCGCTGCTTTACTCCCTTTATCCCCCCTCCCTTAATTTTCATTATTTATGGGCTTTATTATATATTCATGTTTGATTTTAAAAATAATGGTTTATAATTTGGGTGTGTTTTAATTACAGCTGTGATTGACACCACGTAGTGTCTCTCCATGTAGCACTTTGCAGGAGCACACTCTGCCTTTGTCGTCTTGTGCGTGTTGCGTGTCTGTGTGTCTGTATACACTGTAAATAGCTCTCATTTTACTGTACTTAGTTTTGCCTTTCAAGGCTAATAGCCTTTTTGTTTACTTATTCGCCATTTCTGATATTCTTTATTCCTTCGTGTAGATGTAGATTCTCATCCTCTACTGAGTGTCTGCTGACAATCAGCCTTTGTATGTCTGAAAAAGCCTTTAGTTGAAAAGTTTCTGGCTGTTGGGTATGGAGTAGCAGGCTGATCTTATTTTCTTAAAAAAAAATGGTTTATGTGTATGAGTGTTTTGTCTGCATGGATGTGTGTGTCTACGTGTATGCAGTGCTGGCAGAGTGCAGAGGAGAGCACCAAAGTCCCTGAGCTGGAGTTAGAAGCTAACCTGAGTTCTCTCCAAGACAAGCAAGTACTTTTTTTTTTTTTAAGATTTATTTATTTATTTAGTATGTAGACAGTGAGTGTTCAGACTGCAGGCCCAGAAGAGGGCACCAGATCTCATTGTAGATGGTTGAGAGCCACCAATAGATTGCTGGGAATTGAACTCAGGACCTCTGGAAGAACAGCCAGTGCTCTTAACCTCTGAGCCACCTCTCCAGCCTGCAAGTACTCTTACACATAGTCATTTCCCAGCCTCCGGTCTTCGTTGGGATTTCTCAGTTGTTGCTCTGCTGACTTCTAGCCTCTGGAAGTCTCACTCTGTTTATATGTTTATATGTGAGATCTCTAGTTGAAAAGGATCTGTGACTAGGGTTAAATAGCTTTAGTGTAGATAGGTGTAGTAGTTTTTTGTTTTTTTTTTAATAGTTTTTGCTGATGGGATTCATTGAATCCTTTGAGCCTATGGATGAATAGTTTTCATTAAATTTGGATTTTCTGGAGTTCATTATTTCTTCAGATATTCTTGGGTTCCCCTTGCTCCTTTGGAGACTTCGAATGTATGCATATTAGAATGCCTGACATTCTCCTCTGGCTGAGTGATACTCTCTTCTGCTGTGCTTGTTTTCTGTTTCACTTTTCAATGCTATTTCTTCAAGTTCCCTGTTCATTTCTTTTGTATTAACTGTTGATCTGACCTAGTGTGTTACTAGAAGGTCAGAGACTTGAATATTCATAGTCCTTTCCTCTGTGTGCCTTCCTGAGTCTTCAGGGGTGCTCATCACAACTGCAGTGCAGTTAGATTGTTTCTCATCTGTATCTCCTAGTTCTGCTGGCTTGGTTAATTGAGTCTGTGTGCTGTGGATCTCTATTTGTGGCTTGCTTTTTTACTGGCTTTTCTGTGTCTGTTTATTGATTTTGTTGTTGTATGCTGAACATTGAAGATTTTACCCGTCATGAGTGCCATATATTTTTGCAGTCGCTTCCATCACTCTGGGAATCATACTTTAGAACCTGAGTTAGTTACCTGAGGAGTCTCATCCTTAAGTGCTCACTGTGAAGCTGTTAGGAAGAACTGGAGCAGCCCCCAGTGTCAGACTTGGGCACCCTGAGGCCTGTGCTAGTGACCCTGTGTGTTGCAGACATCATTTGTCACTAGTGGTGGAGACAAGGACTTTATGATAGAGATCTGTCCCCTGATCTCAAGTAGTTATCGCCTCAGACATCACATCCATGTAAATGTATGTTGTGCCAATATTCACCTAAGACTCAGTGGACCTTCTAAGGTGGATGTGTGGTGGTGTAGCCTAAAATCTCAGCACTTCAGGGGCTGAGGCTAAAGAATTGTGAGTTTAGAGTCCACATGAACTACATGGAGGCCCTGTTTTAGAAACCGAAGTGAAAAGGGACCAGCTCTCTAAAGTCCTCTCCTCTCAGGATTTCAGCCCTGCAAATTTCGCAGCTTTGGCCTCCCTGGGTTCTCAACTCAGGGTGTTTGAGGATCTGCCTGGTGGTAAGGCCTGTCTTTCCAGGCAGGCAGCTGTGGCAGAATGGGCTCATTCCATTTGTTTCATTAACTATCTAGTTAATGAGAATAAATTTGGTCGTTGATACCATCTTTGTTAGAAATGGAAGAACATGTTTAAGTGGTTTACTTTTCTTTTTAAAGAAAGAATTTTTACTTTAACAAGTTAAAATATTTGGAAGTAGCAATGTTATGTGTCTTATGTAGTTACTTTGATAGTATTCCATGGGAACATTGTTTGCTTAGCCAGTTTTACAAGATAGGTCCATGCTACACACTTGCTTAAGATATTTAAAACCCTTTTAAATAAGCAGTAGCACTGGGGATTTGATTGGGAAGTCGGTCTTTTGTATTATTCATGTAATGTTTGGGAGAAGTTTTTATAAGCTGCTACTTTTAATTATGTATCTGTATGGGATGGGAAGACAGTGACAGGCACTGATGAGAAAGGCAGCTAGCTAGAGCGAGGGGCAAAGTGCCATAAGTTAAGAAGAATAGGGTAAAATGCCTTGGCCTGGGGTAGATGCCTCTAATTGTAGTGCTTAGGAGGTTGAGACAGGATTGTATGTAGGTTGTTTGAGGCTAGCCTAAGCTCTGTTGTGAGTCCCAGGACAGGCTGGCTACATCGTGTGACTCCGTATACAGACAAACACTGAAAGTGTTAGGGTTTGGAAATGCCCCAAACGTATTCAGGTCCCTTAGCCAGGCTTCCCGGTCAGTTCCGTTCTGCTCACCACTGTGTTTCCTGTTGACTCTCGCTGCATGTGGAACAGTGTCCACTTCTTTTCCCTTTCTTTCCTTTCTTTCCCGTGTAGAGGTGTTTTGCCTGCATGTGTATCTGTGCGACACTTGTCTGGTATGACAGTGGCCAGAAGAGAGTGTCAGGTTCCCTGGGACTGCAGTCACAGGCAGGTGTAAGCTGCCAGTGGGTGCTGGGAATTGAACCTGGGTCCTCTGGAAGAGCAGCCAGTGCTCTTAACCACTGAGCCATCACTCCAGTCCCGTTTTTCCCTTCATCATGACAGGATCTTGCGGTGTATCCCTGGGTGGCCTGCTGCTTGTCATGTCGCCTGTGTAGACTACAAATTCTTTGTAGTCTCCTACTTCAGCTTTCTGAGTGCTGTGGTTACATGTGTGCACCACCACACCCAGCTTCTTTAACTATTAGAAAATTAAAACAAAATATACAATTTAAAACTAGTCTTGCTGGACATGGTTGCTCAGGCCTTTACTCTCAGATCTCAGTGAGTCCCAGGCCAGCCAGAGCTACATAGCGAGACCCTGTGCGCTAATTTGCTTTCTATTTCTGTGATAAACACCATGACCAAAAGCATTTACTTATTTATCTGTATCTGTTTCTTTGTTTATTATATTCGTTCATTTATGTATGTATTATGGCTGAAGGTTTATTTGGCTTACGTGTTCTGATCACAGTCCGTGTTTGGGAGTGGCTCTCCAGCGGGAGCGGAGGCAGAGCCCATGGAAAAGCTGCTTGCCAACAGCTTGTTCTTGGGCTTCTGTTGGCCTGCTTTTCTCACACCTCCCGAGACCACCTGGCCAGGGTTGGCGTCCACTATAGTGCCCCCAGAGTTGCCCATAGACCAGTCTGACGGAGGCAGTTCCTCTTCCCAGATGACACTGGCTTGTGTCATGTTGGTGATCACTAACTCGCAGCAGCAGCGTTCACCTTGCCCGTTAATAGTCTGAGCAATTGATTCTTCCCCAGCTGCAGTTCTGGAAGGCATGTTCTGAACTAATGGCCTCACTCCCCTCTCTCTACCTCCTCAGTCAGTATACATGGAGACACTCCCTTGCTAGGTGGCAGCATAAGGGTAACGGAAACTCACAAGCACAGCGGCCATCCTTCCTTTCTTCTCTTCCTCTCTTGGTGCTCAGTCCTGTTTAGTCCTGCCTCTCAGCCCTTTGCTTAGCTCCCTTGAAATCACACCTTTCTTTTAGCTTTCAGCCCTGGCTTGGTCTTCCCTCCCACAGCTGCAGCAGATGTGCCTTAGGGTGTGCATGTACATGTAACCATAATGATGGGTTTAACATAGACTTTTCTCAACAGAATGTCAACCCTTAGAAGACATAAGTATGTTCATGATTGTTTCCCCAACATAAGCCAAGTAGTTGACACAGGAGTATTTAATATTTGTGTAATGAGTATAAATACTAATTATAGTTTTTAGTTCTTTTCTAGTAAGTGATGTCAGGCACTTTTCAGCTTTTGTGTCTTTATTATAGAATTGACTAAGTCATTGTTTGCCTTTTTTTCACAAGCTGTTCTTGCTGAGCGTGTAAAAAAAAAAAATATTTTTTTGAGTCAAAATCTCACCATGTAGCTGTAGCTGTCCTAGATCTCACTCTGTAGCCCAGGCTGGCCTCGAACTCACAGAGATCCGCCTGCCTCTGCCTCCCAAGTCTGGGATTAAAGGTGTGCGCCACCACCGCTGACCAACCATGTACATTCTTGAGAGTCACCGAGCCTTTACGCTGAGTCTGTGTGACCACTGCACACTGCTGGAGACCGTTAACTGGGGTGGAGAGGGAGGGTTGTCCTGAGCTACGGCTAGCACCGAGCTGATGTCAAGAGTCTCCAGAAGCATGGGTTGCTTGGGCAGGCAGGGGTCCGTTCCAGTTCAGTGTTACAAGCAGTGTTTGTGATGTCTCTGCTAGTTGGTGTGGATGACTGCAGCTCAGAGTCTGACGTGATTATTATACCTTCAGCCCTGGACTTCGTCTCACAAGATGAAATGTTGACACCGCTCGGGAGACTGGACAAGTATGCTGCAAGTGAGAACATATTTAACAGGTGTGTGTTCTTCATCAACATGCAAAGGGAGAAGGGGGTCCTAGCCTCAGGAGGAGGGGTGTCATCCACCCGGAGGAGGCGGCAGGCGCAGCCAGTGTCGCCAGTCACTGCTGTTCGTTAGTCGTTGGCGAATTTTGCCGTTCATTTAATTGCTTATTGGGGAGTGCATGACCAAGAGCTGGAGCCCTTCCCGCTCCACTGTTGCTGAAGCTGAGGTCTCGGCACCAGATTTTCCTAGAATCTCAAGGCTCTACTGAATTTTTGTTTTTGAGTGTATATTAAGAAATACTCATACTAGTAAATACACCATTTAATGTACTGAAGAATGAATATATTTTACCACTGTTGTGCTGACAGGATAATTGAAATGAAAATTCAGTGACTAGAAATTTCCCCAATTATTTGGATAAAGATAGAAAAAATTGGTAATGATCTTATCAGTACTGGCTTTTGCTACCTAGGAAATTACAAGTTTAGTGTGTGTGACTTCCAATAAAAGGAACGTTGTCTTTATGGAACCTAAGGATTCTGTATTTAAACATCTAACCAGTATTGATGGCACTGAACTCCATTAATTTCTTTCTTTGTAGACAAATGGTGGCCCGGAGTCTGCTGGATACCCTGAGGGAAGTCTGCGATGATGAAGGAGACTGCGTTGCTGTGTTGGAAAGAATTGGCAGATTAGCTGATGACTCGGGTATGTGTCCACACAGAGAACACAAGGGTGTTGTCACTTCTGACTTTGTTGGAGAAATGACCACGGTAAGGGAGTTCTTTAAGATTTCCCGAGAGTTTGGCGAGTGACCCATCTAATCCCAGCACAATGGAAGACCTTGAGTTCAGAGCTTTCCTGTGCTACACAAAGGACCCTGTCTTAAAGAAAGGAAAAAAAAGATTTAAAGAGATTATTAAACCCATTAGTCATAGGGGAAAAAAAAATCTCCCAACAGTTTATAGTACACCCATTTACTTAATAAATCTAAGAAATTACTTCTGTCATTTATGTTAATATTTTAGGATCAGTAACTTTTAAGTAAAAGAGGTAGAAAGGGCTTTAAATATTTTTTGGGGAATAATACTTTATCTAGTTTTTGTTCGGTTTTGCTTTTGTTGTTTAGAGTCAGGGTCTGTCTGTGTAGCCCAGGCTGGACTTGAACTCACAGAGATCAACCTGCCTCTGCCTGTTGAGTGCTGGGACTAAAAGGGTGTGCTACCACGACCATCTCTAATCATTATTTGTAAGAAGGAAATTGGCTTCTTTTTAAAACAAAGACAGGAGAGTTTTCTTAAGTGTGGCATGGTGGTTCATGTTGGTGACCCTAACTCTCAGAAGACAGAGGTGGGGGTTACTCTAGTTGGAAACCAGCCTGGGCTGCATAATAAGTTCAGCTTGTCTGGGTTCTAGAATGAGACCCTGTCGAGAGAGAGGGGGTGAACTTGATTTGAAAATTAGATAATAATGTTGTGATGTTGGTTTTTTTAAAAGATTTTTTTGATTGTGGTAAAATGAATGTAATGTAAAATACGACATTTGAAGATAAATGTGTCTGTGGTCTGTGCATGCAAAGGCCAGAGGAGGCTGTGCTGTCCTGTTGTGTGATTGCCTTATGTCCTGGAGCTGGCTGTTTGACTAAGATGGCTGCCCAGCAATTTTCAGACCTGCCTGTTTCCTCTGCCTCCTGATGCTGGGCTGCGGGGTCCCACCACGTTCACATGAGTGAGGTGACTGGAGGTCTGGTGTTCTTTTCGCACAGCAGACGCTTACCTGTTGAGCCGTCTTGCCAGCCCCAATAGCAAGTTTGAAGCTCATATTTATACTTGAATTTGCAAGTAATCCAAAAGTAAATGTTGAAATCTCTTTTTCCCTAAATCTCCTTATTCAAATGTTTTTAGTTTCTCACAAACTTGTTGGATTCTCAACAAGGCTCGTTTTTTAAACTTGAGATTAACTAATCATTTGATGAGCAGTTCACTTATTTATTTATTTTGAGCAGTTCATTTATTACCTTAAAGTGTTAAGGTAAAAATTTTAAATTTTTTTTCAGAGTGGAAAGAACAGTTCTAAGTCTACTATTTAATCTTTGTCACACAATTGTTCTTGTGTTTACTTACTCTGAGGTGGCTTTAGTAAGGTCTGATGAACTGTAATTTTGTAGTTTTTGTTTGAGGTAAGTTAGATCTTAGTCATGTGACGGTGGTGTTGGGTTTGTTAGACTGACAGTGCAGAGGGCAGGCCATACTCGAGGAAAAGAAGGAAGAAGCTGGGAAGTTCCAGACGGCAGCTCTGGCCACAGGTGTCAGGGTGGGGGTGTCACCTACTTAGGAAAAGGAGGTCGGGAAGGCTGGCTGAGACCAGCTTAGCAGTATGAACTGGCTTTTGATGAGAGATGCAGTGCCAGGAAAACTGTCACCAAGATGAGTTGTTGGGAGCCATTCTGAATGAGCAGGGAGAGTGGGAAGGCTTGTGTTGACCCTGAGGTTCCCTGGTTCCTCTGGCCTGACTACAGTGTCCAGAAAGAGGCTGTGGAGAAATCCAGTAGTTTCCTGTGGACAAATGAGTTTGTCTAATTTTGACCTTGTTTCTTCCTTCTCTGTTTCTTGCCTTTAAAAGCCCTTTCCACGGTGAGCTCTAGTTTTATTATGCTGTGTTTTGGTGCAAATGGATTCTATTCAAATTTGTTATTTTTCTAGAATTTGTAGGTGTGTGTCAGGAAATTTCAACCATTAACTTTTGGAGTATTGTTTTTCCTCTACCTTAAAATCTTTTTTAAGTTTTTTAAGACTTGAGTGTCTGTGTGTGTATTTGAGATAGGATTTTACATAGTCCAGTTGGCCTTGAGCTTGCTATATAACTCAAAATAACCTTGATCTTGAAGAAGAAATCTTACAGCTTAAAGAATTTGGCTTATTGAATTTCTGATCCTCCTGCCTTCACCTCCCAAGTGCTGGGATTACAGGCATGCTCTGCCAGGTTTAGTTCTTGGCAGTGCTAAGCACTGGACCTGGGGCCTGGTGCATGCTAGGCAAGCACCCCAGCTGAGTGCAGCCCAGGCTGAGCAGATCTTTTTAACGTGTTGAGGATGTGGAGCTGTTAACAAGTGTATAATAATAATACTAGATCTCCATGACTTCACTGCTTTTATTTTCCATGGGCATTTGATAATTTCTCTTGGCAAAGTACCTGCTTGAATGCCCAGCCTGCCACCTGGTCACTGAGGGTTTCTGTTGCTGTCAATGACACTTCTCATGTTTCGGGAGCTTCGGGCTCTTTTTCTGTGCTCTGGCTTTTCTTGCTTCATTGTGATCTTTTCTCAGTATGTCTCCTGATGTGTCTTTGAAGTGGAGTGTTTGAAGAGTTGAAGCAACCTATCTGGTTGCTGACGTCTTGGTATGCCAATCCTTCTGTTGAGGTTTACTCTTGTTGCTGCCAAGGGCTTATTTTCATGTCCCTTAGGAGTTGTGAGTTCATTTGGTGGGTCCTCAGGAATTTTGTGTTTCTTCAGTCTCGATCATGAATGCCCGCAGTGGTTGGTGGTGTAGCAGGGGTAGTGGTTTCCTGCCAAGGTCTTGGTATCCCTTTGACTCTGCCGGATATGTAAGTTTGGAACTCTGTTCAGTCCAATATTCATCCAGGTTTTCAGAAAACATGGAGCAGGTTTTGTTTTGTTTTGGTTTAGTTTTGGCTTTGCTGCTGTTGCAAAATTTCTGATCCTCCTGCCTTCACCTCCCAGGTGCTGGGATTATAGGCACACTGCCAGGTTTAGTTCTGGGCAGCACTGAGCACTGGTCCTGGGGCCTGGTGCATGTAAACTATAGTATTACATAGTTTACAAATACTGTCATGCTATTTAATACTGAGGATAACACACTGACTGCTACAGGACTTGAGTAAGTGTACACACAGGAAGGACCAGCCATATGAAGAGAAGTGGAACCAGCACATAGATTAGTGTCATCCCTCTCCTCAAGGTCAGCTCCCTTTGACTCCTGATGGTGATGACTGTGATCGTCCTGTGATAACAACGGTGACTGTGTCTCTTTCATTCAGCACATGTTTGTTGTTTTCAAACAGGGAGTTTTTTCCCTTCTGTCCCTTCAGTAGTAACATGAATACATTTAACTGTTCATGTTTATTTTCTCCTAGGCAGTTTTACCTTTTTACTAATGTGATACCTGTTGGCTGTGATACCTATGCATGTTTTTATGCAGTGAAATTAGTTGTTTTAAGTTTAGTTATAAGTCTTTCATAGATGGTATTTAGAAGAAGAGCCACTGGTCCTTATAATTTGTCCTTGGGGGTTCCTAAATTTTAGAGTTTGCAGATGGTGTCCTATTATAGTATTACACAGTTTACAAATACTGTCTGCCATAGCATTGATAGAAATACCAGGGAAGGTGTCAATGTGGCTCGTTGTAAAGGCTTGATAAATGTATTGATTGTAAGAGGTTCTTTACCCAGTGTGTATTGTGACCGATAGAAGTTGGGTTGGGAGTGACTTCCTCCTTTCATTTAAGGAATCAATGCAGGGCTAGAGAACATGACCAGTTCTTACCGTGCTGGCTCGTAAGTGGCCTCAAGCCCAGGTGGAGGCGCTGTCTCCATGCAAGGACGTTTGTTCATGTTGCTGTTATTTCCTAGAACCAACTGTGAGAGCGGAGCTCATGGAGCAAGTACCGCACATCGCACTGTTTTGTCAGGAGAGCCGGCCTTCCATACCATGTGCTTTCTCCAAGTACTTACTGCCGATCGTGGTTAGATACCTCGCAGATCAGAATAACCAGGTAAGAGCCACATTGACGTGCTCTTAAAGGAACTTTCTGTAGCATAATATATGTTATATAATTGGAATATTTTGGGGGTCTAACTTCGTTATTAATTTTCCAGAAGTGACTACTCAGATTAAGGCATGCTGAGAGGCTAACACTGTCCGAGCCCCTCAATGCCGTCATAAAGGTGCCCATTTACCAGTCCCAGTCCTGTTTGCCAGGTTCTGTCCCTCGAAGAAGAACTGATGGGAATACTCACAAATGTCTGCTAGGTTTTGCAAGTTATGGGTTCCTACATCTTGTTGTACATTTGCAAAGATCATGTTGTAGAGTTCTTTATTTGGTTTGGTTTGGTTTTTTGAAACAGGGTTTCTCTGTGTAGCCCTGGCTGTCGGAGAACTCAGAGATCCGCCTGCCTCTGCCTCCCAAGTGCTGGGACTAAAGGTGTGCGCCGCCACTGCCCGATATTGTCCAGTTTTATGAACTCATGTCTGTGCTGTTTATACTGTGGTGTTTCTCTTGGCAGGTGAGGAAAACCAGTCAGGCAGCTTTGCTGGCCCTGCTGGAGCAGGAGCTGATTGAGCGATTTGATGTGGAGACCAAGGTGTGCCCTGTTCTCATAGAGCTGACTGCCCCAGACAGCAATGATGATGTGAAGACAGAGGCTGTGGCTGTAAGTCTCTTTCCCATTTAGGCAAACCTAAAGTAAAGTTTAAAAACTCAGTAATGTATTGTCATTCAGATCTGTGGTTCCGGATAGCAAGATAGAAAAGCACTAAATTAACCTGGAGCTTTCTTTACATTTAATTGGATACTTAGCATTTGTTCTTATACCCAAAGCATTGATCTTTTGTTGATATAAAAAAAAAAAAAATTCTACAGAAGTTGCCGGTGCTTCCAGGTCATCTATGAACAGAGATGATCTCTAGTTTCTGTCCCTTGAAAAATTCCCTTTTCATTATTTCTTACTCAACTACCAGTTAGTAATAAATATAGGTCCTTTTCTTTCTCAGTAATACTTTTATTGATGTGAAACTCATATGCTACTAACCATTTAAAGTATAGTGTTCAGTGGCATTTAGTATAATCACAACATACAATCATCATCCCTACCTAGGTCCAAAACACTTGCTTTTAATTTTAGAAATTCCTCCATCAAGAAAATCAGTTTAGCCGGGTGGTGGTGGCGCATGCTTTTAATCCCAGCACTCAGGAGGCAGAGGCAGGCGGATCTTGTAAGTTTGAGGCCAGCCTGGTCTACACAGTGAGTTCCAGGACAGCCAGGGCTACACAGAGAAACCCTGTCTTGAAAAAACAAACAAACAAAAATCAGTTTAGGCATAATGTTGTTTATAATAAGGAGAGCCTAGCCTAAAAACATAATTATGTTCAGCACTGGTAGGAAGCCTATGGTTCCCCCACCCACACTGGTTTGTTTGTTATAGGAAAAAACTGATTCTACTATGTTACTTAGACCAGTGAGCTGACAGAGCTTCAGATTTTCAGCTGTGCTTCTGTGAAACAGAGCTGGCTGTGGGAGTTGGGAGATGTTGGTTCATCTGCAGTCAGGTGAAACTGGGGTTGGTGGGGATCACATTGAACCTGCAGGTCAGTTACGAATTGCCAGCCTAACAGTCCGTGAACATGATGGACTTTGGGACTTATTTAAGTGTGTGATTACACATTTATGTTTGTAGGCTTTATCAGAAAGATCTTATATTTCTGTTAGATTTCATTTTTTTGTTTTGTTTTGTTTTTGCGAGACAGGGTTTCTCTATGTAGCTTTGCGCCTTTCCTGGAACTCACTTTGGAGACCAGGCTGGCCTCGAACTCACAGAGATCTGCCTGCCTCTGCCTCTCAGTGCTGGGATTAAAGGCGTGCGCCACCACCACCCAGCTAGATTTCATATTTTAACATTATAAATTATGTATTTTAAAGCTTTCCAGGTCATTGTTAATTTATAGAAATATAATTATTTTTCATTCCAATGTCCTGTAACTCTCTTTAATCTGCTTATTTATTCTGGTGGCTTCTCTGTAGAGTCATTGGACTTTTCTATGCAGACAATCTTGCCATACATGACTAGAGTTTCTTTCCGATCTATGTGCCTTTTACTTGTCATTTTTGCAGTCTGGGAATAGTTGTATTTGGAAAATGCTGATAGGCTCTCATTTCCTCCTGTACTAACTTACAATGGGCTTACAATAAGAGCTAATTTTCAGTAAAGATAACTCTTTGCTTAATGCACTATTAGCTGGAAAATCTAGGTAATGGGACTGTGTTCTGAACCTGAACTCTGCAAAGACAGGTCCTGGATCCCACATCAGCTTCAGTTAACTCTGTTCCAAGCTGACAGTGTCTGGTGTGGAGCTTTTCCTCAGTAACATAGATGTACTCAGCCCTCTTGGTGGGGGTGGTTTGTTTTGTTTTGTTTTGTTTTGTTTTGTTTTTTTTGAGACAAGGTTTCTCTGTGTAGCCCTAGCTGTCCTGGAACTCACTCTGTATACCAGGCTGGCCTTGAACTCACAGTCTGCCTGCCTCTACTTCCCAAATGCTAGGTTTAAAGGTAGAATTTTCTTTTTTCTCTTTCTTATTTCTTTCAAGTTACTAGCAAAGTGATTACGTCATTAAGTAATAATTAAGTGATAAAATGGGATTTTTTTTTCTAGATTTTGTACATTTGCTGTGTATTGGTTAATATGTATTTCTTTAAATTACTGAAGGCCTTAGAGAGCTGTTTCAATGTGAATTTCTGTTTTGCTTGTTTTAGATAATGTGCAAGATGGCTCCCATGGTGGGGAAGGACATTACAGAGCGTCTCATCCTCCCTAGGTTTTGTGAGATGTGCTGCGATTGTCGGATGTTTCACGTCCGGAAGGTGTGTTTGCATCTGTGCTCTCCGTGTGTAAGAACACACGGTGCTCTGCTGCACTGATGGTGAAGTTTAATAGATTGCTCCAAGGAACTCTACCTGTGATACTGAAATGTTTGTAATGGTTTTGTTATAGGTCTGTGCTGCCAATTTTGGAGATATTTGCAGTGTAGTTGGCCAGCAAGCTACAGAGGAAATGTTGGTAAGTATCTCAGATACTAGAGAATAAAAAATATATTACAAAGTAATAGAGAGTTTATTAACACGGCCCCATGGCTGCAAACCAGAATTATGTTTGTAAGGTTAGTACTTTAACTTTCGGCAAGGTGGCCTTTAAATGTGGTTTGATAGGGTGGTTCACTAAAAATTAAAAATATGTGTGAGAAGCACTGTTAGCGTCCCCATTTCTACTTAGTGAACTAATTCTTTTGGTTTTTTCGAGACGGGGTTTCTTTGTGTAGTTTTGGTGCTTGTCCTGGATCTCGCTTTGTAGACCAGGCTGGCCTCGAACTCACAGAGATCCGCCTGACTCCGCCTCCGAGTGCTGGGATTAAAGGCGTGCACCACCACCGCCCAGCAGTAAATCAGTTCTTACTTACTCAGTTGAATTTCTGCTCTTACTAAGATACTCACTGTGGCACTTACATCTTGTAGCAGAGTAGTTAAGTTGTAGCATGTATGTACCCCATGCACAAGTTCATACGCTTAACATTTGTAGGTATCCTTCATCCAGTTAAGTGCAGGTGTGAGCTCTCGGGTAACGTCAGGCGGTGTTGTTGGGGCTTTTGCATTTCTAGAGTGAACTCTAAGTTGGATGTAATTCATTGAGATTTTCTGAGTACCATTATTAAATACATTCTCACTTGTTGAGAGTATCCACTGTTTAGAACAGAACATGGAAGGTCACTGCTCACCTCCTGTCTGCTCACACAGCTGCCTAGGTTTTTCCAGCTGTGCTCTGATAATGTGTGGGGCGTGCGGAAGGCCTGTGCCGAGTGCTTCATGGCTGTCTCCTGTGCCACATGCCAAGAGATCCGACGGACAAAGTTGTCAACGCTCTTCATTAACCTGATCAGCGATCCTTCACGCTGGGTAACACTGGCTTAAAACACTTGCAGTTCATTTCAAACGAAATGTCATGCTTGAAAAAATGTGCCTTACTGTTTTAGTCTCTATGTCTATGGGTGTTATGTGAGCCACATGTGCGTCTGGGGCCCACAGAGGCCAGAAGAGGGTGTCAGATCCCCTGGAACAGGAGATGAAGGCAGTTATGAGCCACCATGTGGGTGCTGGGAACTGAATCCAGGTCCTTTGGAAGAGCAGTCAATGTTCTTTACCACTCAGCCATCTTTCTAATTGAAAAATGTCAGGTGGTGGTGGTGGCACAAGCCTTTAATCCTAGTACTTGGAAGGCAGAGGCAGGTGGTTCTCTGCCAGCCTGGTCTACAGAGTGAGTTCCAAGACAGCCAGAGCCACACAGAGAAGCTTTCTGTCTTCAACTCCCCTGCCTTGCCCCTGCAAAAAGGAGAGAATTTACAATGTATATGAGTCATATATGTAAGAGAAGATAATAGAAGGTTATTAAAGGTTGTCTTTTTGGTACTTGGAAAGTTGGTTTTTTTTCCTAGTACAATTCATGTTGGTTTTAATTTGACTTGATGTTTAATACTCATTGGCTTTTTCTTTTCTTATCTTTCTTTGTTTTTTAAATTTGTATTTTTACCAGGCACTGAGGGTATATACCTTTAATCTCAGTACTCAAGAGGTAGAGACAGGTAGTTGGAGGCCAGCCAGGTCTACATAATTAGTTCTAGGCCAACCAAAGCTACAAAGTGAGACCCCTTCTCATTCTTGAGTAAGTGTGTGTGTGTGTATGTGTGTGTGTGTGTGTGTGTGTGTGTGTGTGTGTGTGTGTGTGTGTACTCCATGTATGTGCCCTTGGGATAGAAGGGGGTGTTGGATCCTCTAGATCTAGAGTTGCAGGATTTGTCTTCCTCTTTATATCTAATAGTTTCTCCTCATTGAAAATGCTAAGGTGCTTTCTCTTGGACAGTCTCACTTCTCTTACAGGAAGACCTTCTCAGGATTTGTTCTGTCTGGCATGTTTTAGAGTCCATCTCATCAGGCTTTCACTATTTGAATAGCCAAGTCAGAATAAAAACTGGAAGTTAAAAGAAAACTATGCGTTCTAATTCCTAAGTGAAGAAAGATTGAGGTTTCTTTTACAAGGCTTGTCTTCTATCCTATTTTTGGTATAGCAGAGTAAATCATTGACTATGTGTGCATTTTATTTGATTTTTGTTTATTGTTTGATTATGTCCTCATTTCTCCTTAGGTCCGCCAAGCAGCTTTTCAGTCTCTGGGGCCTTTCATATCAACTTTTGCTAATCCATCTAGCTCAGGCCAGTGCTTTAGAGAGGATGGCAAGAGTTCAGAAGACGTGCCAGCAGAAGAGAGAAGCAGGTATAATGTCCGACTCCGCGGTTTGTTACTCTTCAGTTAGTTATGGATTGAATGAGAAAATGCATGGAACACGTTTAGCTCGGTGCTTCACACAGAGAAAACGAGGAACAAATTTGATAGTTTTTGAGTGTTTAATGAATTATTTGCCTAGGAAATTGTTGATGCTCAGAACACACAAGCTAATGCTTATATAATTTATTAAGTACATTAAACTTTGTCTCTCAGACCTACTTTAATACTGTGTTTGCTTTTGTATGTAATCCACTCTGACTTGTTTTTCCACAGTCAGTTAATCTAATGTGGATCTTGGATTCTCTGTCTACAAAGGGATCACTGTAATCCTTCAGTTGAAGGAAGCATTTTAACAGTTAGTCCTAAATTAATGTGCTTATGAAATGGAAGCGTAACTCCAAGATAACATTTTAATAAAGGTTGAAAGTCTTAAGATTGCTGCATTAAAGAATTTCAGTTGACGTTTTAGTTCTCAGGATTTATTATAGTTACATATTGAGAGAGCTCCTTGGTCTAACAGTACTTGGGCAGTGTGCATAAGCTTCTGCAGTTACTTACATGTTCTTGAGATAGCCCCTTGCCATGATGCTAATGACCATTTTCTTCTGTAGGTCTTGGTACTGTGGTATTTGCTTTCTTGGTGTTTTGATTTGACAGTTCTTCCTTTCCTCTGCTGCCTTGTTTTACCTTTTTGCCCGTTCTCCTACTGTCCTGCCAAACACTCCTGAGGTACTGTTTTTTGTAAAGGAAGAAAATGGCTTCTAACTCGGTTTCCCTAGCAGGCACGGTCTCAGTGCTCTTGAAAACAGATGCTGGAAGGAATTTTATAAAAATGGCGTTGGGGGTGGGGGCGGGGTGTCACCTGCTTTGAAGTCCGCTTACATTTTTTTAAATGGTCAATTTCAGTAGAACTGAAGGTGGTACATAGCTAACTTGGCCTTAATCGGGAAAGGGTCGATGAGTGCATGTCTGAGTATAGAGGGAGTGTGTGAGACAGCACAGCATCTCAGTAGATACAGAGAGTGAGCCTTTTCCCTCTGTCGCTGTGCTAGGCTCTGCTCTTGAGTATAACACCTGTCAGCATGGCGTGAATGACCTCTGCTGTGCTTCAGTAGATGTTAGTAATGGAAGCAGTGGCTGGCCTGTCAGGCCGTGCTCGATGCCTGGAGATGTGTGGCTCTATGGAACAGCTATTTAACAGTTGTTTGGTTTCTCAATGACTGTGCATTATAGTTTGAGCTCTGTCTTGGGATCGTGTCTCTATTATCTGTAGCACTGGACTTTCTGTAGTTGCCATTGACTTGTGTTAGTGATTTAGTAAAGGAAAGGGAACTAACTCCTGAGTAGGGAAGGATTTGTCTTCAGTGCTGTAAAAGCTGGGGCACACGTCTGCATCCTAGTCTGGTGTGCCGCCTTAGATTTGATTAGCTTTGACTGCTTTGCCTTATCTAGCACTGGAGTGTTTTCAAGCTAGTATAAAAGCTGAGAACCCAGTAGGAACCTAGAGTTTGGTTTCTGTCCTCAGGGTTTTCTCAGTTCCCTAGAATTCATTTTTTAATGTCAGACCAAGTAAGGGAATTTTGTTTTTATTTTTATAGACTATGGTGTGTGTGTGTGTGTGTGTGTGTGTGTGTGTGTGTGTGTGTGTGTGTGTGTGTGTTTGAGTGTATGCTGGTGCTCATTGATGCTAAAAGAAATTTAGCATCTGCTGGAGCTGCAGTTACAGGCTGTTGTAAGCCACCCAGTGTGGCTGCTGAGACCCACACTTGTGTCCCCCACAAGAGTGTTGAGTCTTCATGGCTGAGCCATCCCTCCAGCCCCCGAGTAAGGTTCTGCGTCTAGGTTTCCACTACTGTTTACTTTGTGTGTAGTGTTTTATCTGTCCTGAAACACTTATTTAGTATTCTTAGAAAGATTTATTTATTATGGACATCTTGTCTTTATCCAATCTGTCAGGCTGTCAGTACTTCTACTTCCAGAGACAGAGTAAAGTTTCGAGATTTGCTTTGTAAAGTTATAGTTTAAAATACTGAGGTCTGGGGCTATAGCTCAGTGATGGAACACTTGCCTAGCATGTGCCCTGGATTTGATTCCTAGCAGAACAAAAGTAAGTGTGCAAAATGGACTCTCCTGTATCTGTTGAAACTGTTGCAATGTTCTCTGGCTGCTTACGGTTGCGTGCACCATGCTGCTCTTTGGGCTCCGCTGCCTTCTCTGCCTACTGCTCTCTGTCAGGAACCCGTTCACGTCATATGTAGTGTCTGCTAATAGAATCTTGTCAGTATGTCCACGTCTCCATACCCATACCTCCCAGAATCATAGCCTACCTCTCCAAGGAAGTTAAAAGCATTTCTTCTTTGGATTTACATACTCAGCTAATTGGAACTTCATTTGATTACTCCCTAGGGTAGTTGTTGGCAGTTGTGCCCTGGTGTTTGCTTTGCTTTGGCTTGGTTCTCTTTCACCAGCTGTTCTGAGTCAGTTTCTCCTTGAAGTAATTGTACTAGGTTTGCCAGGCTCCATGGCTCTGCTAAGGAAGCCTGAGGTTATCAGTTATGTACTTACATGGGAGTAAGAAGCAAGGCTGAGAGGGTCTCATGAAGCCAGCGCTGGTCTTGAACTCCTGATCTTCCTGCTCCTACCTGCCAAGTACTGGACTTACAGGCTGGCACTACCACATCCGGCATTACACCAGGCTCACTTAGGGTTCTTTGTGAGAGAAACTGCTAATCTACCTCTGGTGCTCTTGTATGCACATATCTTAGAGATGAATATAGCTTAGTTCTGTAGACCAGGCTGGCCCGGAACTCACAGAGATCCATCTGCCTCTGGGATTAAAGGTATGTGCCACCAGGTCCACTAACTTCTAATTAGTGTCACAGGTGTCTTCTGTTCAGGTGCCCTAGCCAGAATCTGGATATCACCAGGTTCTTCATTTGTTTCTGACTGCCAGCATGAAGAGTGGCTGCACACTGCTATTTTGGATCACTGGTCAGATGTTCCCCTGCAGCCTGCAGGCACCATCTCTCTGCTGTTAACATTCCTGTTCCTGCAGCCTGCTTTCTCTCCAGTTTGTTTTCTGCACTGCTGCTACAAAGGAAGGACTGCTGCTGCTTCTTGAATATTTTTCTTCCACTTGCCTCATGAACACTTCCTGTGTTCGAAGGCCTTGTGGTCCCACTTGCTCCTCTGCAGCCTTTGCTCAATGTGCACTCTGCGTTGCTTAGAATCACACCCTAGTTTGGGGATGGGGTAGACATTTATGTTTTCAGACCTGTCTCCCTGTAGAGCCTGGCTGTCCTGGAACTCACAGAGGTCCCCCTGCCTCTTACTTCTTCTGTTGGGACTAAATGTGTAAGCCACCACTTCTGACTGCATTCATTATGGATGGTAATTTGCTTTTGGAGTTTACTATTTGTCTACCTGTAATTATAATATCAAGGGTAAGAGCTACAACTCACATCCAGTTTTAGGGGTTTGGTGAGGATTTTTGTTTTGTTTTTTAGCTATGTGGGGCCAGGCTCCTTTCAAATTCTTGATCCTCCAGCATCAGGCTCTCAAGGGCTGGGTTTTTTGGTGTGCTCCACCACAACAGCTTGTTTCCTTTTGTTGATTGTTATTTATTTGTGTATGTGCTTGAGTGTGTGTGCGTGTGTGTGTGTGTAAAAGCCAGAGGCCACTTTAGGCATCTTTCTTAGTTGTTCTCCACCTTATTTGTTGAGACAGGGTCTCCTACTGAACCTGGAGCTTGCCAATTCAGCCATGCTAGGAGACCAGCAAGCCCAGAGAGCTTTTGTTTCCATCCCCCAGTACTGGAGTTATAGGTGTGTAGCTCCTTTTGGCTTATTTACATCGGTGCTGGGGGATTGAACTTGGGTCTTATATTTGCACAGCAGGCACTTTACCTAGCCCTACATACTGAATTCTGAAACCAGATTTATTCCTGGACCCTAGTAGGTGCCCAGTAACTACTTGTTGATAAAAGATAGGAGAGAAATAGTATAACTGAAGCTGTAGTTGAGGTGACAGATGGCAATAGCCAGAAAGATCCGTCAGGAGCTTGTACTGTCTGTCCTTACCTGTTACGTCATGATTTCCTTTTGGAAAAATCTGTTTTTGAAGTAGCATGAGAGATGAAGAAATAAAAATAATCCTTTATTTACACTTAAGTATATTTTAATGTATTTTATGAGATAGTAAGTGTCTTCTCTCCTTGCCCTCGAGAGGTTTTTTTTTTCCCCTTATCCCTCTTTTGTAAGCAAAAATGTTTTGATTCTCAGCTTTCACTGTGTCATTGGAACAGTGGCAATACAAATAACCCCCAGTAAATAATTTAATATTTGTATGTATCTTAGAATCCACTGTATTGATTGCTTCCTGCTGGTACTGATAGTACAGTAGAATTGTAGCATCCAGGATTCTTACGTGTCACCATCTGCTGCTGTTAATATGCTTGACTGTTTAGACAAGTTTGACAGGTGTTTACATCTCTGAATGCAGAACAACTGATGGGGAGGAGTGGTGTGTTGCATACAAGACAGCTCCTGTGGATAATCTATACTCAAAAGCACTTAAGCTAGTTAGTCTAAATGCTGTATATCATACTTTTCATTATTTTCCCCAGTAATTTCTATGCTTCCATGTTTTTTTTTCCCCCTAAATGAATCAAAGGATCAGTGGTCATGATGCTGAGGAAGAGGAGCAGATCGGGCCAGAGGATGCTTGTGCAGACTTCAGTGCCAGCCCGGAGAGTGCACTCGAAGACTGTGCTGCTGAGACTTTTGGGAACTCTGCAGGTGACATAAGTGTTCCAGAGGACAGCTCCTCACTCTGTACTTTGTCCTCAGAGTCTCATCAGGAAGCAGCTATGGATGAGAATGATAAAAAGCCTGCTAACTGCAAGTCTGCATTCCGGCCAGAGATTGGCACCAGCTCCCCAGATTCCACTCTCTTAGATCAGGAATTGTTCAACTCCTTCCATTTCTGGAGGACTCCTATATTTGAAATAGATCTTGATAGAGAGCTCCAGCAGGACTCTGGGGAGACACTCAGTCCAGAGGGATCAGGAGATGCATCTGGAGTCCCTGGACCAAGTTCTCCCAATATCACCATGGCTACTCGGAAGGAACTAGAAGAAATGATAGAGAACCTAGAGCCACACATGGATGACCCAGATGTTAAAGGTATGGAAGAGTCCATTATATTCTTTCCTTATTCTAAAGGTGATTAAAAAAAAATAATTCTAACATCACTAATCTGATTTGTAGGAAATTATGTTGGATCCTTTCTATTGTTTTTTGTGTAAATGTGTTAATTCAGAAGTTACTTTTTTGCTGTTATTCAGTGTTTCACATTTTGTGCAAGTGTTGTTTTTTTTGTTTGTTTGTTTTTTTGTTTTTTTCCCAGAGCTGAGGACCAAACCCAGGGCCTTGAGCTTGCTAGGCAAACGCTCTACCACTGAGCTAAATCCCCAACCCCTAGTGTTTCACATTTTGAAGTATATATTGTATATTGAAGACAAGGTTTCTCTGTTGTAGCCCTGGCTGTCCTGGAACTCACTCTGTAGACCAGACTGGCCTCAAACAGAGATCTACCTGCCTCTGCCTCCAAAGTGCTGGATTAAAGGTGTGCACCACCACTGCCAGGCTTGGGTCTCTATTTTATTTTATTTTATTTTATTTTATTTTAGGTTTTTCAAAACAGGGTTTCTCTGTGTAGCTTTGCGCCTATCCTGGAACTCGCTTTGTAGACAAGGCTGGCCTCGAACTCATAGAGATCTGCTTGCCTCTGCTTCCTGAGTGCTGGGATTAAAGGCGTGTGTCACCACTGCCCGGCTAGGTCTCATTTTAAAGGAAGAAGTATAGTCTATATGATTAGCATAGGTTTCTGTTTTCCCACATATATGTTGTTTTAGGAGCTGTAGACTTTGACAAGAATGACTTATTTTTCAATTTTGTGTTTTGTTTGTTTTGTTTTGGGGATTATATCTTGTGAGGGTTCAGCTCCCAACTTTAGAAGGGTTCTTAGGTGGAGGAGAGAGGAATGAGGAAATATCAGATAGAAAGAGAGACCTAGATAATGAGAAGAAAAACAGAGACACAGGATTGCTTCGGGAGGGCCTGGGTCAAAACCCAACAGCCTCGTCCTTTATTGTAAAGGGCCTTTTATAACATGCCAAGGGGAGAGGCAAATGACCTCCCCCTTGAAAGATCAAAGCACACTGTACAGCCAAGTGCAGACCCTTCCAAACACCTGGTAAACACACCTGTGGTCAAATCATCTCCTTACACAGCCCTGTTAGGTAAAGCAAGCTCAGATTCTCTGTCCCTGAGTAAGTTCTCACTAGGAAGCCTCTGTGGGCTCCCATAGGTCCCCCTTCTTAAGAATATAAAGGGCCCCTCAGAGCCCTCAGATGGACTATGCCTGTCTTAGGTCACCTTCGTCACTAGACAGCCTTACCCATCATCGAGATACACTTTCCACCAACTGTACTCTGTCTTAGGTTGACAGCTAGCAAGAAGGACTTACCCATCTCTGACTACCAGCCTCTGGCAGAGGAGGGTGCAGAGTTTAACTCTATGCACCTCGGAAGCCACTTTTCCACTAAGAACTTGCAAATTGCTGGAATAATTACAGCAACACTCCTGCTCCTAATGGCTGCTAGGCCTCCTAGTAAAGGAGTAGAGGATGGTAAAGATGGAATGGCCTTTGGAATGGGTGTAAGATGTCTATAGTAGGGGCTGGTGAGGTGGCTCAGAGGTTAAGAGCACTGGCTGCTCTTCTGGAGGTCCTAAGTTCAATTCCCAGCAACCACATGGTGGCTCACAACCATCCATAATAAAATTTGATGTCTTCCCCTGGAGTGCAGGCATGCATGCAAATAGAATACTGTATACGTAATAAGTAAATACATATTTAAAAAAAAAAAAAAGATGTCTATAGCAGCCTTAGCTGCATCAAGTCCTTTTTTAAAAAAATCAATAAACTCCTGATGCAACTGCATCAAACCTAAAGAACTACTTAGCATCACCATACCATGGTTCATCAGCAGGTTAACATAATTCTAACATACACAATTACAGTCCTTACAAACTTATATCCAAAAGCAAACTCTTTACACTTCATAAACTTTAGCAAACATACAAAAGCAACTTCTTAATAGAACTATACAAAACATAGGGTACATTAACACAAATTAACATTAATCCACAAGAAAAAAAATTTTTTTTAAATTAAAGAGACTAAGGAATATTAATTCCTCCCTTGTCTTTATAATTCTTTAAAACTGCATCTTGAGCCTGGGTAGAAAAAAAACAACTTTCTACATTTCTACACAAAAAAGACAGTTCCATTTTTTTACACAAAACAGTTTGTGAACACCACAGTTGATAGAGTCTATATGCGTAAGTCATAATTGTCCCACTGCAGTTGAATCACTTCTGTCCATCCCATTGCTTAAGTCTGAAAAGTTCAAAAAATCATTTTTTTTACATTACAGATGGTTGTGAGACACCATGTGGTTGCTGGGGATTGACCTCAGGATCTCTGGAAGAGCAGCCAGGGCTCTTAACCTCTGAGCCATCTCTCCAGCCCCCCAAAATCATTCTGATACCAGTCTTAAAGTTCCAAATACGAAGAAACCCACAACCAAAACCTTTTTGCAGTTCCCTGAATCAACAATTCAGTTCAAACAAGCGTCTCTGAAACTCACTCTTCGCTACAGCTCTACTTTGCAGTTTCTAGTCTTCCCCGAGGAGTTTGCTCCAGGGTTGAAGATGTTAGCTGGCTGGTGCAGAGTCCTCTCCAAAGAGACCTTCTTACAGCCAGCAAACAGAAACTGCGAGGCTTTTGGCTCCTGGCTCCATTCCGCTTTCACAGTCCCAGTCTGTCTGTGCCTCCTGTAACTGGCCTGTCTGCCCAGGACTCCTGTGTCCTGAGGCTAGAAGGCTTTCATTCACCTCAAGTTTCCTCCCCTCCATTGTGAACAACAGTTTTTTTCATTTTTGGTTTTTTTCCAAGACAGGGTTTCTCCGTAGCCCTGGAGGCTGTCCTTGAACTCATTTGGTAGCCCAGGCTGGCCTCGAACTCACAGAGATCCGCCTGCCTCTGCCTCCCGAGTGCTGGGATTAAAGGCGTGCACCACCACCGCCTGTGTGAACAACAGTTTTAATGATTTTCAGTTCTTTAAAAAAATGTTGCCTCATATCCAGTGGAAGATGTAGTAAGTCCTTAAGAGTGGGAAATGGGACGTTACAAAGCTCCTTGTTCTGCCTGCTGGAGCTTAGGACAGTTAGGATAGTGCTTTCCTGCTCGATGACTTGTGGCTGTCCACTGAAATGATCTGAAGTGTAAGCATGATGGCACATAACTTTAATCCCAGCATTAGGAGGCAAAGATAGACAGATCTCTCTGTGAATTCTAGGGAGAACTTGTCTTCAGGAAAAATAACAACAACCAAAAAAAAAAAAAAAGTGTAAATCCCATAACTGCAGATCTTAAGATCCAATATCACTTTTTAGATTATTCTTAAATGTTCCAAAAACTAAAATTTCTAAACTGTCAGTTTGCTCAGTATTGAGAAATCCCCCATTTTAATGCAAATAAAGTAAAATCTTAAGTAATCCTTTTAAAACAAAAACCTTTCTTTGGGTTTCTTTGTGGGGAAGATGCATTCTCATTCGGTAGCCCAGGCTAGCCCAAGCTTGCAGCAATCTTCCTGCCTTATCCTGAGAACAGGGATTAGAGGTGCAAGGCAATACACCCAGCTAAACCTTGCTTTAACTCTGAAAACTCCCACCTGCCTGGTAAGGTAGCAGGCATCTTCATTTGCTTCCATTTATTGTGATTTGTAAAGATCTCCTGTTCTAAGTTTATACCTGGAAAGAATTAAATTTTATTACATCTTTGACCATTAATATTATTTTAGTTTGATTGACTTTAATTTAAAATATCTATCTGTATAGATAGATACACTTTTAAATCTAGGTCCTGCAAATGACAGAACTTATTATATTGGTCTGAGTTTGGCTTATTTGGCATAACACTATGTCTAGTTCTGACCTCAGTCTCTGAGACTCACTGGGGTATAGCTCCTAACAATAGAGGTCATCTCCCTTTGGAGTGGACAGTCCCGTGAGTTGTGAGAACTAATAGCCAAGTGACTGGTGCTACAGTGGAGGTGATAGAGCACTCCTGAGGGTTGATGGGCCAGGATTCTCAGCAGAGCCCTGTACCTTAGCATCCCTTCTTCCCTTCTGGTCTCCTCAGCCCCACAGGAGAAGAAACTAGGCATGTCCCCAGCCAGTGATAGTCAAGTGTTTAATATCTTCGTTGCTTTCAGCTTTTTTAAAGGTTTATTTGTTTATTTAATGTGTATGAGTACTCTATCTGCATGTATGCCTGCACACCAGAAGAGGGCATCAGACAGATGTCACTATAGATGGTTGTGAGACACCACATGGTTGCTGGGAATTAAATTCAGGTCCACTGGAAGAGCAGCCAGTGCTCTTAACAGCTGAGCCATCTCTCCAGACCCTAGCTTTTTGTTTTATTTTATTTTTTGGTTTTTAGAGACAGGGTGTCTCTGTGCAACAGTCCTGGCTGTCCTGGATCTTGCTTTGTAGCCCAGGCTGGCCTTGAACTCACAGAGATCTGCCTGCCTCTGCCTCCTGAGTCCTGGGATTAAAGGCCTGTGCCACTGCTACCCTAATGCTGTGCTATAGAGCAGTCATTCCCTTTAATTAGTCAGAAAGCATCTGTGATTTTTTAAAGGCAGACTCTTGATCCACTACTAGAAACAAAGGTCTGACGAGCTGGGGAGATGGATGCCATGCTGCCTTGTAAGCATCTCTTGACAGTAAGACAGCAGGAAAGAGGCATGCTGGCTACTCTGAGGAGTCTGCATGTGCACAACAGGTCCCAGCTGCATCGTGTTACTTGTTCCATTGTCGTCCTGTAGGAGTCATCATGGGCACGAGACAGCTTGGTTAGGCGCAGTCTGAACCCTCCGTGCTCATTGATGTTCTTTTTCCTCCTTTGAGTTTTGGTCAGAAGTTCAAAGTTTGCGTCAGACTACAATAGGAAGAGGTAAAAACCCTTTTGTTAGCTGTGGACACAATATATTCCCAGAGAAAGGTCCACAGAGCAGACCCTTCAGGGTGAACACAAGACAGAGAAAGACCCCTTTCTAGGAGGTGGCTGTTGATCTGCAGCCCTGACTGAGGCGCATACGGCCTTCAAGTTAGCCGTGCCTGGGTGGAAAGTGGGTAGACCACTGGAGACAAGGGACCTCCCTGTGTTTTAATGTTGCGTGTGTTTTAATGCTCTGAGTTAATCGTGTCTTCTCGAGCAGCAATTACAGGAGGTGTGGTTTGCAATCCCATCCCCATGTGCAGCATGAACCAGTTTACACATGGTATTTGTACAGTCAGCTTCAAGCACAGTTCTCTTCAGCTTTGGAAATTTGAAAGACCCCAAAGAGAACTAAAGTGATTGTAATGATAATTACAAATTAAAGCTGAATTTTTGAGAACAATGAGAATCGTCAGACTGCCCATGAATAAACACCATCATTGGCTTTATTTAGGTACTGATGGCCCACTGATAATAGAAGTCTTGTGTGTCCGTGGCCAGGGGCTCCCTGCAAGTAGAGACACAGTTGATGAAGAGAAGTAAGGTGGGCTAGTGAGTCGGGACAGCTCGGCTCACAAGCCCAGTGGTCTGCCCCGGGCCGTCACTCTTTCTAGGTCCTTTACCTGGTGCCTGCTTCTCCAGCTTGCTGTTTTTCCCGGTAGCCCAGGCTGGGAGAGGTGTCTAGTCTTTTTATCAACTGGCTTTTTCGTCTTTTTAAAGTTCTCTTTTTTTTTGACAGTTTCTTACATATATACAACATTGTGATTATGTTCACCACGCCCCATTACTGTCTACTGTCCCCCTTACTTATCTCCCCATACCCTATCTTTCCACCTAGTCCCCCAGTGGCCACACCACTAAAAAACAATGGCAGCCCTCCTCCAGAAGAGCGTGGTCTCATGAGCATCCTTCGGTCCATGATGGAATGTTCAGGGTCCCTGCTGTGTTCAGTTACAGTAGCCATCCATCCGTATCTGGGTGACTGATAGCACCCTTCCCTATCCTCTGGCTCCTCGCACCCTACCATAGCATGGGAGGGTAGCATAAATGGCCAGTGTAAGGCTGAACGGCCATGCAGTCACGAGAGGTGGCATTGACCTCTGCAAAAAGAAATGTCTCTGTCCAAGGCAGGGAATTCTGTAAATGCTGTCACATACGAATAGGTTGTTTTAAGCAATAAATTTGAATTTTAAATGTCATATTTTATATGTGCAAGGGGAATGTTACTTGAAATAAATGTTAGCTCTGTGTGTGTGTGTGTGTGTGTAAATTTCTCATTTATCGGGTAAGGAGGATTTCTTTTATTTTTTTTTAATTTATTTTTTATTTGCATTGGTATTTTGCCTGCATGTGTGTCTGTGAGGGTGTCAAATGTTGGAGTTAAAGACAGTTGTGAGCTGCCATGTGGGTCTGTGTGAGGGTGTCAAATGTTGGAGTTAAAGACAGTTGTGAGCTGCCATGTGGTTGCTAGGAGTTGAACCTAGGTCCTCTGAAAGAGCAGTCAGTGCTCTTACCCACTGAGCCATCTCTCCAGCCCTGAGAATTCCTTTTGAATTTGAATTTTCTGTATAAGGAAAGCAATATTAGTTGTCAGATTTGGTAACTAGTGCTTTGCTAAGTAGTTGTTTTGGCTTTGTTCAGGTCTGACGACATTCTTGGAATCCCAGTGTTTGGAACAAACTGTAGTCATTTCAGTATCAAAAAGGAACAGTGAACTGGGGTACAATGGATGTTTCAATTAACTGCTGTCCCTTTATGTTGGCAGTTTGTGTAACTGCCTTTCTGAAGAGTAGGTTAACGAGTAGGACTATCAGCTTGGTCTGTAAACTACCGAAACTGACCCCGTGGTAACCTGGAGAGTCTCCAGCTAGACTGCATAACGCCCGCTGGTTTCTGCTTGTGCTCTTGAAGGACTGAGGATTTGCCACAGTAGAGTTTCTTCAGCGTGTGACGGCAGTGTCAGAACCGCACGGGGCACGCCAGCAGAGACCCGGCGGAGAGGCCTGGGCCGTGTTGCTGCTCCACTCACGGTCTCCTTTGCCCACAGTGCAGGTGCAGGTCTTGTCGGCTGCACTGCGTGCCTCCAGCCTGGACGCCCACGAAGAGGCCAGCAGTGGAGAACATCACAGTGAGCCACCAGAGGAGCTGCCAGACTGTAACACAGATCAGGACACGTCTGTGCCTTTAACCAGCGCTGCTGAGGAGGTAATAAGCACAGTGGTGTTTGTCGAGTGAGTTGTGCGAACATGCAGTCTTGTGGGGACAGTTGTGACCACCATCTAGTTAGTGAGTTCTAGTTTGTTGTTCGTTTTCTGGCTTCTCCTTTGGCATACAATAATTATTCTCCCCACACCCTGTCCCCGTGACTTCAGTGTCATTTTAAAGGCTCAGAACAGTCGATCCCAGTCCTGCCCCCGACCATTTTAGATGAGTGGGTGTTAACGTAGCTCACTGCAGTGAAATAGTCTACTGGAAACAAAGCCCTTTATCAAGAATAATTAACTCTTCCCTTTTCTTTTTGGAGAGGCGCTTTGTTTCTGATCGGACCATTTCACTGCAGCAAGCAACACAGTATTCTGAGCGGAAGATCGGGACTTGAGGCCGTGTTGCGGAGGGCTGTGGCATTGTCTGGACTCGAGTGTGAGGGTGGGTACTGTTCCGAGCATTGTCTTTGCTGCATCCATGTGGCTGTTGACATGATCCTGCTGCCCTGGTGTCCTGCATTTCCCTCAAGCCAGAGTCACGTAGCATGTTTCTTCTCTCGTTTCCAGACACAGAGAAGGAACGGTACTCATTGCCAGAATGCAGTGTGCAACCCTAGCAGCTTAAGTGATAGCCCTCAGGGGAGAGTTGCACAGTAGTGGGGGCGAGGGAGTCCTTAGCGCTTGAGTGCATTTCTGGTTTTGTTGATGGCATCTGATGCAGTTGGAAATACGTGTCCCATACTTGTGCCTTGGAGAGAAACGCTGACCGTGTAGTGCAGATTGGACTGCAGTGATACATATGCATTGTAGAGCGGGTTTTGTGTTTGGGTCAGGGTGTAGCTGTTAAAAGCAGCTACTGGTAAAATCAGTTATTAAAAACCATGAATAGGAATAATAGAAAAACTACATGATACCATTGACCTCTGTGAGAGTTGACTGGAAGAACCCTCCCAATATAAATGAGCTGGTTAATTTTTCCTTTCTTATAAATTATTTTTTAGATTTAATTAGTGTGTGTGAGTGTTCTGCCTGCTTGTATATCTGTGCACCATGTGCATGCCTGATGCCCACAGAGGTCAGAAGAGGTCATCGGATCTCCTAGAACTGGAGTTACAGAGTGTTGTGAGTCACCATGTGGGTGCTCGGGATTGAATCCAGATCCTCTGCAGAAATAGGTGCTCTTGACCATTGAGCCCCATAAACTTTGATTTCTCTAAAGCTCATTGGTGCACATTTAACAGGTATTCTACAAGCTTGGTTCAAAGCAGAGGACTTCTTAGGAGGCCTTAAGCACGTTTATAACATGTAAAGCCTAAAGCCTTTCTCTGTGCCATGTCTTTTGACAGTTGTGAGTGGTAAGTAACCTAGGGGAGGTTAGTAAAAGAGGAACGTTGCCGGCAGGGGCAGTTGTTGAAGCAGATCTCTCTCCTAACAGAGTGTGGACGCCACTCCTCACTACATCCACGGAGCTTCGGACGTGATCGCCAGCGGTGGCTTCAGCCCTGATGAAGAGAGGAGATCCAAAGTGCAAGTGAGTGGCAGACGTGTGCTGTCTGAGCTCCTACCCCACCTCCTCATAACGCCACAGATGTGTAAATATAGGGTGTGTCTCACCTCGTCCTTCTTTCCTGAGTGGAAATGGACCTTGGCAGTCTTTCCGGGAGCAGGTCGGAGCCCCCGAGCATGCCGGTGCCACCCAGTTTCCATAGGTGCCTGTGGGTCCCTGCAGACCACAGACTCCCAGGACTCTTATAACATCTGTGTGCTGTTGGCCTCTGGGAGGTGTTATTACAAGCAGACTCTTAGGTCAAACAGTGTATGGTCGTCATTGTGTCTTTTATTTAAAATAGAATCATATGCATCCTGTTTCACACCTAACATCAGTTCACATAGACCATCTTACTCTTAGTAAATTTCTTATGTTCACATGCAACATAGTTGAAAGGGAAAGACTGTATGAACATTTTCCCTCAAAATCTCCAGATGTGCGCGTTGTTTTTTGTTGTTTTTTTTTTTTTTTTAATTTCTGTAGGAGGAATGTGGCTTTATTTTTTTTAATTAATTTTTTTCCAGTTTGTTTTCCTGAGACAAGGTCTCACTATGTAGCTCTGGCTGGCCTCAAACTCAGATCCGCCTGCTTCTGCCTCCTGGGTGCTAGAATTAAAGATGTGCATGGCTATGCCCAGCTCTAATATGTCTTAAAATTTCCATAGAAGGAATGTGGCTTTAACTTCTTTTCCATTTATTTGGACATAGTTCTGGTACATACATGTAGCCCAGGCTGGCTTCGATATTGATCCTCCTGCCTCAGCCCCCGGAGTTGTGGGGTTCAGGCACACAGTGCCATGCACTTGCTAGGAAGCATGTGGGATCATGTGGTCACGGCAGAAGCTCCTAAGGAACTGCCACAGCCTTGCTTGTGATGTGTCTTTTCAACTTAGTAATTAACTCTGGCTTTAACCTGTTTTAAGCTTGTTTGTATGTTGTGTGTATGCATACATATGTACATATGCCCTTTTTTGGGGTGTGTGTTTGTGATGTGTGGTGTTTGTGTGCATGTGTATGGAGGTCACAGGCTAATGTTGGTATCTTCTCAGTCACTCCCAACCTTTTTATTATTTCATGTGTATGGGTGTTTTGCCTGCATGTACATGTGTGCACCATGTGAGTGCCTGGTGCCCGATGAGGCTAGAAGAGTACATCAGATTCCTGAAGCTGAAGCTACAGGTGTTTGTGAGTCAAGTGCTTTTAACCACTGGCCCATCTCTCCAGCCCCCCAACTTTATTTTTTGAGACAAGGTCTTTTGCTGAACCTGGAGCTCGGCAATCCGGCCAGCAAGCTGCAGGACCCCTCCTTCCATCTTCTTGGCATTTTACCAGCCTAGCTGGCTCCTCAGCCTCATGGGTCATAGTTCTTAATCTTGGTCACTACGTGTTTCCTTTTTTGACATTAATATTGATATATTTTAAGTTAATTGGTCACATTTCTGTCTAACCTGCTGAAAGCGTATCTAAGCGTTCAAATGTGCTGTCATCTCTCTTCTTGGTTAGGATGTTGTACCACAAGCACTGTTAGATCAGTACTTGTCAATGACCGACCCCTCTCGAGCACAGACAGTTGACACCGAGATTGCGAAGCACTGTGCATACAGTCTGCCGGGGGTGGCCCTGACTCTCGGCAGGCAGAACTGGCACTGCTTGAGAGAGACATATGAGACCCTGGCTTCAGACATGCAGGTGAGTGAGTGTGACAGAGTGTGAGTCTGGAGGTGGTGTCGTGCTTCCCAAGTCTAAGAATTGTGTGTCCTAGCATGGGCTTGTCTTCCAACCACAAAGGCTTAAAGCAGTGTGAGCTCGGCTGCTAGTCAGACATGTGCTGTCTACTCTATAGCAGATGCACTCTGGAGACCAACAGATGGCGCCTTCCCCCAAAGTCCTCTGCTAGGTGCTGCTTTGGTTCTCACACTTAGTTTTCACACCTTAATAGAACTGTATACTAGACCTAAGTTTTGGTGCCTGGGTGCCCAGAGCATTGAAGTGCACACATCCCAGAGCACATGGGTAAACTCTTGACCTAGGGGGTTGTGTGTGGACATCTCTTTCTAGGCTTTGACTTCATTTCCTCTTGTTCAGTCTGATTTCTATGTGCCAAAAATTTGACCCTCTTGCCCCTTATCCAGCCCAAGAAACAAACCACAACCAAAAAGCCAATAATGAAAAGCCTGTTCTTTTAGTGCAGTTCTTATTTCTTATACGGAAACAGTTGTTGGACTAGTTCCCACACATAGTGAATATAGCGGTTACACCCACTCAAGGCACAAGTGCTGTTGACTCGGCAGGACAGAACCCTCCTGTGACACAGGCCCACGAGCCCCATTTTCCGTCATGTGAAATGAACCCTGCCATCTGCAGTTTTCAGGCTCTAGTCTGCAGAACTCTAGAGTGCCTTACATGGCCTTTTCTTTCTGTCCCTGTCCTCCCAGGGCATCTCTGCCTTTGTCTCTTTCATATAGGGAGCTAGTGTACAGGTTTACCATGTATGTGTACATGTGCTACACACACAGAAATCCTTTATTCTTGTGTTTCTTACATTGTTTTGGGTTTTATCCAAGATAACGTAGCACAGACTCTGAAGGGAAGCACTGTGTAGGGCAGCAGAGGGGAATGTTACAAGTGGACGTCAACAGATCAGGGACCTAGTTCAAAGAACTATGGACGTTTCATCAGTGATTCCCAAACATTGTTTTCTTTATAAGTGAAAGGGAAACAGCAAGTGCCATAGAGAGATCTGAAATTTTTATCACAACTTTTGACATAGTACTATCTGTTAATTCTATTCTGATGTAATTTGTTGTGGGGGGGGGTTGTTTTTGAGATAAGGTCTCACTGTAGCCCTGGGTGATCTGGGACTCTGAATTCTAGGTCAATCTGGTTTATATACAGAGATCTAACTACCTTTGCCTCCCAAGTGCTGGGATTCAAGGCATTTTTTTTTTTTTTTAAATAGTGTTTCTGTGCATGTGGGTGCTGGGAAATGTGTGTGTGTGTAGATTAGAGGACACTCCGGATTCAGCTCTTGCCAACTATGGGATCCATGAGTCATATACAGCTTACCTTGGGTGCACAAGTACACCTACCTGCTGCTGAGCCATCTCACTGGCCCTGATCGAATTTTTGAGGTTAATGACATTTAAAGTACAAGTCACTTTGTTTCCATTTCTAACACAGTTTTTATTTCTACAGTGGAAAGTTCGAAGAACATTAGCGTTCTCCATCCATGAGCTTGCAGTTATTCTTGGAGATCAGCTGACAGCTGCAGATCTGGTTCCAATTTTTAATGGATTTTTAAAAGACCTTGATGAAGTCAGGATAGGTGTTCTTAAACACTTGCATGACTTTCTGAAGGTAACTTTTAAATCATTTTGCATAAAAATGTACTAATAGTCTACTCTAAGCCTACACTGCTTTTTCTTTCTCTCTTGCTTTTCTTTTTTCGTGCTAGCAATATTTTTATGTTTAAGACAGTTTCTCTGGTAGCCTTGGCTGTCCTGGAACTCATTCTGTAGATCAGGCTGACCTTGAACTCACAAGATTTGCCTGCCTCAGCTTCCTAAGTACTGAGACATAGGCGTAGACCACGACTACCTGGCTGTTTCTTACTAAAGAGATATAGCCCTGAAGTTTTTGTTGGGTCATAACACATTCCAAATGTGTTACACTCGGATAACATGATGTTAATACCTTCCATTGTGGTATTAAGTTGGATCACTTCATGTGGGGTCTACTCAGTTTCCTTAAGACTTGGCCATTCTCCATGGTAGTTAGTGAGAAATTGGAGAGACAAGCTTTGAGTTCTGTGGGTGTCTAGTCTGTTATTCCTACAGCCACATAGGAGTTTGATGTGTGTGTGTGCACACCGCACATATGTACAGAGCCTGTGGTGGCCAGAAGAAGCTCTGATGCCCCAGAACCTGAGTTACGGTCTCGTGGCTGCCGGCAACAACATAGGCCCGTGGCAGAGCTCTGAATACCCCTCCTAACCACTGAGCTGTCTTCTCTCTGGCCCCCAAGACCCATTCTAAAGCAAGGGCTGGGGAGATGGCTGCTGCACTGGCTGTAAAAGCAAAAGACGCGAGTTCAAATCCCAGGCACCCATGTCTGTAACTGCACAATAGGTTATGGAGATGGGCAGGTCATAGGTCATAGCCTAGCCAAAAAGGCAGGTTTGGTGAGAGATGCTATGCTGTCTTAAGTAAACTAGAAAGAGGGAAAAACTAGAGCAGTTGATGACTCCTGGTGTTCTCTTCTGGCCCCCACATGTGTCTGTATCTGCACGCACATTTCTTTAGTGCAATTACCATGGTATTCAGTCCAACAGAAGAGATGACGCCTGTGCCTTGTGTTCCCTTCCGTCACTGCAGCTTCTTCACATTGATAAGAGAAGAGAGTACCTTTATCAACTCCAGGAGTTTTTGGTGACAGATAACAGTAGGAATTGGCGTTTTCGTGCTGAACTAGCAGAGTAAGTTCTAACCCTGTTGACACTGTCTTGCAGGGTAGGTTTATCTCCATTGCCCTTTGCACGGTCTTCCTGGCTTCATGCGCCTTGGAGCTTGTCTCAGGTTCTGTGCCTTCATCATTTCTCATCATCCTGCCTTACTGCCCTGCTCCCGTGGAGCTGGGTATTGATGAATCTGCTTGCATCCATTCACAGGGTGCCGTCTGTGAACTGTGGCCTGCCATTGTCACTCAGAGCAGGCTGGGGTGCCAGCTGACTTTTTTCCAGTGTTCTGTTCCATTCTCAGCTCCCCGCTGTCCCTGTACTCATAGACAGCCTCTCCTCCCGGCTCTGCCTTTGGCATC
Source organism: Onychomys torridus (assembly GCF_903995425.1). Taxonomy (NCBI): domain Eukaryota; kingdom Metazoa; phylum Chordata; class Mammalia; order Rodentia; family Cricetidae; genus Onychomys; species Onychomys torridus. The sequence continues at coordinate 20,736,906 of NC_050465.1, forward strand.
TAGGCTTTCTCAGATGCTGCCCCTCCCATGGCACCCAGTTGAGTCTGTGTTGAGTCTTGTGCAGGTTTTCCCCAGTAGTAGGATGTTCGCTTGGTATCAGAAGGCCTTAATTTCAATGTTTCATTTATGCATGTCAGTGTTCTGTCTTCATGTGTTATCTGTGCACCACACGTGTGCCAGCTGCTGTCTGGTCACTGGCTGCAGCTTGCCTGAGTTTCCTCACATTGCTTGGCACACTCTATCCCCGAGGTGACACTTTGTGTCCCCTGGGGGCTTGCCTCTGTGGGAATTAATGTCAGGAGAGGACTTGTTAATCCTGTTGCCCATCACAGGTGCCCTGAAGATTGATATGGTCCTGTCCTGACCCATGTGTGGGTTAGCATTGCGCAGCTCTCCCCTGAGCTCATTCGTGCCTCTGTGTAGTCTCAGAACCTTCTAGCAGTGGTTCTCAACCTTCCTAACGCTGCGACCCTTTAATACAGTTCCTCATGTTGTAGTGACCCCCAACCCTAAAAGTACCTTCGTTGCTGCTTCCCAATTTTGCTACTGTTATGAATTATAATGTAAATATCTGATATGCAGGATGGTCTTAGGCAACCCCTATGAAAGGGTTGGTCTACCCCCCAGAGGGGTCACAAACCCACAGGTTGATAATTGTAGTTCTAAAGCAATGAAATGGGGAAACCATGCATAATGTTCCAGTGAACAGATAAGGAAAATGCTTTGCTCTATCTCCATTGCTGAATGCTTTTCAGTTTATTTTGTTGATGCTGTAACAAAATACCTGACGCTGGGTAAGATGTACAAGAAACTACTTGTTTGGCATACACTGCTGATGCTGCAAGTGGAAATGATCTGCTTCGGTCCCCAATACAGGAGAAAAAAGCCCAGTTTTTCTGGACGTGGCATGCTTTGAACTCACTGGCATTAAAGTCCCCTTCTGTGTAGCACAGAAGCCTCCTTGATCAGAGTTACAGCACAATTAACCTGTTGTCTTATTTCTAAATCTTGGTTGGATTTTAATTTTTTTTTTGTCATTTGTATCTTTGTAGACAGCTGATTTTACTTCTAGAATTATATAGTCCCAGAGATGTTTATGATTACTTGCGTCCCATTGCTCTGAATCTGTGTGCAGACAAAGTTTCTTCTGTCCGTTGGATTTCCTACAAGTTGGTATGTTTGAGCTTGTTGGCCTTCCCATCATTGCTGTCCAGTCGCAGGACTGATGGAAGCCAGCCTTATCTCATGCTTCCTTTAGGTCAGTGAAATGGTGAAGAAACTCCACACAGCAACGCCTCCAACATTTGGAGTCGATCTCATCAATGAGCTGGTAGAGAATTTCGGCAGGTGTCCAAAATGGTCTGGTCGACAAGCCTTTGTCTTTGTCTGCCAGGTAAGAAAGGCCTGGCCCGCCTCCTCCAAGTTCTCTCAGCCCCACCCCTCTCTGACCCCCTCCCCCATCCACAAGGAACTAAAGCCACTATCTGTCAGGAGGTTGCATGCTTCTCAAAGTGAGGCATCTGTCTGGTTCACTCAGCCAGGTGGCGTACCCGCGGGCCACAGCACCCCATGCACACATCACAGTGCACAGCAGAATGCAGGTTGGAAATAAAGGCAGGCTGGCTGTCCTTGGTCTCTGCAGAGTTTACAACTGCAGTCAAGCATGGTGGATGGCACACTGCCTGTAGTCTCAGCACTTGAGAAGTAGATGCAGGAGGATCATGAGCTCCTAATGACCTACATGAAATGGGGGAAGTTAGCCGAGGGACAGATATAAAGTCAAACTGGTGAGAAGCCCAAAACTCAAGATAAAAGAAAGGTTCTGACTGCTTTTACCAGCACCAAGGGCAGGGACAGCATTTCCCGATTGGAACGTCATAAACGTACTGGAGCATGAGATAGATGGCACCTTACCTAGCATGTACCATACACCCATGTCGTTGGTTTGGGTTTTGAGTTCCCATGCACCTGGAATCCTGGCCTAAGCAGAACACTAACATCCACACCAGTTCAGTTGTCGCTTGGGGTTCTGTCCTGTATGATGGTTTGGGCACTTACTTCTTTCCACCAGACTGTCATTGAAGATGACTGCCTCCCCATGGACCAGTTTGCTGTGCACCTGATGCCACACTTGCTGACCTTGGCCAACGACAGGGTTCCAAATGTTAGGGTGCTGCTTGCAAAAACACTTCGACAGACTCTACTAGAGAAAGGTGGGTGGTGCCAGTGGGCCCTGTGTGGGCAGGAAGAAGACTTCACGATGATTTTCTCCAGGGTACAGACACTAAAAGGTCTTTAAGATACTGGTGTGCGGTGGAAATTTCTTTGATCCTGGACACAGAGGGTTTGGTAAAGGTTTGGTAAAGATGGTGTTTGGGGAGGTGGTTCAGTCTGCTTTGCTCTGCAGGCCTGAGGATCTGCATTGGATTCCAGAGCCTGTGTAAAGCAGGTTGTGGGCAGATGCTCCAGTGCTTCAAGGCAAAGACAGGCAGATCTCTGGAACTTACTGTCCACCCAGTCTAGACAAGCTTAAGGTTCAGTGAGAACCTGTCTCAACATACAAGGGGTGGAATGCAATGAAGGAAAAAATCCCACTCCACCTTCTGACCTCCACACACGTGCACCTGTACATACCCACACAGACACATCATGCATCCATACATATGCAAAATTCTTAGTAATTTGAATAATGGGAGTCAGCCAGGCAATCTCCAGTTGCTGCCAAACCTGAAGACCTGAGTTCAACCCCCATTACCCACAGGATAAAAGAACTTCAACTCCTAAAGGTTGTTCTCTGACCTCCATATATGCCAAGGCTTTCCCAAGCACATGTGACTCTGAGGACACTGCCTGGAGTCAGCTGCCAGGCATTTCAGCTGAGGGTCAAGCAGGTTTGTCTCTTCCCTTCGTTCATTAGGCAGAAGACACAGGCGCCCTGTGGTATTTGTTTTGATGGTTTGGGTACTGTGACTGCCTTCTCCAAATGCCACGTAAAGTTGAGTGTGTGAATTCATGACTGAAGTATGGAAGAAACTTGTAATAAACCTCACAGAATAAGAATACATCAGGGGGTTGGGGATTTAGCTCAGTGGTAGAGTGCTTGCCTAGCAAGCACAAGGCCCTGGGTTCGATCCTCAGCTCCAAAAACAAAACAAAAAAAAGAATGAATAAATCAGTTCTGCTTTTCTCTGCTATTTTGTATACATTCTTAAAATGACTAAAGAGCCAGGTGGTGGTGGCACATGCCTTTAATCCCAGCACCTGGGAGGCAGAGGCAGGAGGATCTCTGTGAGTTCAGGGCCAGCCTGGTCTACAAAGTGAGTTCTGGGAAAGGCGCAAAGCTACACAGAGAAACCCTGTCTTGAAAAACAAACAAAAAACAACAACAACAAAAAAAAAAGACTAAAGAAAGTTGGTGCCCCCCCCCAGAAAAGGTGTGCATATAGTTTCCCTTTCTTGAGGTAATAGCTAACTAAAAATATTTGTCACTTTATTATAAAAACAATAAATCTCAATCTTTTTGGATTCTAGTGCTTTTTTCTGCAACAAATGAATTTGCAAACTGAGTCACATGATGGTTATGTTTATGCTTGCAAAGAGCTGTATTTATTAGACAATGAGCTTTTTATACCTGACTAGACTATACTTGCTCTGAAATGTCAAGACTAACCTTGTGTGCTGCACATGTCATTTCCAGAATACTTCTTGGCCTCTGCCAGCTGTCATCAGGAGGCTGTGGAACAGACAATCATGGCCCTTCAGATGGATCGAGACAGTGATGTCAAGTACTTTGCAAGCATCCACCCATCCAGCACCAAAATCTCTGAAGATGCAGTGAGCACAGCTTCCTCAACGTACTGAGACCCACGGGGACATGCTGTCCGTCCTGCTTCGATCAGAGCCAGGCTTGACTGCCCTGCACAGTCTGGGACAGCTGTGGGGGACCTTCTTCCTGCCCACTCACTCGCAGGTGCAAGTTGCCTACTCCCATTACCAGTGGTTCTAAGAGTCAAGAGAAAGTAAACACTATTATCTTATCTTGACTTAAGGGGAAGTAATTTCTCAGAGGATTACAATTGTCACCAAAGCCTTAACTTGTTCCTTCATCTTCTGACTGAATGACTTGAATTGGCAGAGCCTTTTCCCTTCGGAAAGGACGAGGTTCCCAGAGAACTGCACTGCTTTCTCCTGGTTTTATTTAATGGCTGATAAATGAGATTCTCACGGCCAGAAGGTGGATGTGCACCGGATGGGAAAGACCTTCAGTATTAGCCTAAGCATTCCTTACAGGTGCCGAGCCTCGTCAAGCTCCTTGGCTGCCCTGCCCAGCCCTAAGTGTGAATAGTTCTTGGCATATATAAATGACAACGGAGATTTTTTTCTCCTAAGGGCTTGATGTTAACACTAAATAGAACCTGCTTTTGACTCTATTGCAGCACATTGCTGTACACACTTACAGAATGTTTGCAGAGTCTCTCTCCTGATTGTTTTCATGCTGGTCATGACCTGAAGGGAATTTCTCAGCACGGATATTGTGTCAGGTGTTTTAACTTGATCATGGTCAGCTCTGAGGTGCAACCTTTTTGTCCCATGCTGCACACACCTGTGACCACTCTGGGGCGTGCAGCCTTAATCATGCTGTTAGAACTGTTGTGGTACAAGTTCCAAATAAAATTTATTAATAGGACCTATAAAGAAATACCACCACTTTGTTTTCTAAGTGTCTACAAATAAATGTAATATGTGGCCTGTATTACTTCGTATAAGATGGGGGAAAGATTAAAATATTTGTCTTTACCTAGCTCAGTAGTCTCTTTGGAACCCGCCAGGTGTTCATCAATCAGTCCTACCCTTGGCAGACAGCAGCAGCCTAAAGACCAGGGAGACCACGGTCAGCAAGCTGCTCCTGAAGCTCCTACAATAGTCTCAATATCCTCATCTGTAAGATGGAACTAGTAAAAACCTGTTTCCCACAGGACTGTGCAATTGCATGAGATCGTGCAAAGGCACTGAGTGCTGCCATGCAGATGTAGTTGTTTTGGTGTGCAATTCCCGTGAGCCTTGCGGCACCTCCCGAGTGCTGATTACTCACGCTGCCAGGAAATAGTACCCAAAGACATAGGCTGCTTCCATGTAAACTCCCACAGGTAAGCCTGTGCACTCAAAATGTAAGTGTGGGCAAATGTGCACTCAAAATGTAAGTGTGGGCAAATGCCACACTATCAAGGTGTTGAAATGGCCAAGAAATCCACATTGACACACTGCCTGGGGAGTAGGTGAGCCAGGGCAGTAATGCTCGGGGTGTTGGGCCTCACAGACTTGTGAAGACAGTGGCAGCTGTATTTGGGGGAGAAGGGTAGCCCCAGCTTCAGAAGTTCATGTTCTACAGGAATCCACTTTGGCCCCTCGGAACTCCAGTTCTGTAAATGATGCTGCAGCTTTTGAAAACTGTTTTAGGGTAAGGAATCTCGATCTGTGATGTGTTAGAGCACAGTATAAAGGGTGCAGCTTCCCGCTGCTCATACCCTTCTGGGGCATTCCTCTAGACCCTGTATTACTTCAGTTTGGTCAGTAAAAACAAACCCCTGCATTGTTCAGCAACCTTAACATAGGGCATGCAAAAGCCTTCCTTGTTTTATTAATATCTAGTGAATTCAAAATAAGAAAAAGGGTCTCCATTGCTGGATAAATACCATGACCATAAACATAAGGGAAGTCAGGGCAGGAACCACGGAGGAACACTGCTTACTGGCTTGCTTACACAGCCAAGGACCACTTGCTCAAGGGCAGTATCACAGACACTGCTGAGCCCTCCCACTATAGTCGATCAGGAAAATGCCCTACATCAATGACAAGGTTCCCCCTTTCCAGGCAACTCCAGTTTGTGTCAAGTTGACAGAAACTAATCCGCACAATTAACCCTCTGTTGAGGCACAAATGCATCACTATTCACCCATAACCTTTCCATTGTCCCAATATCTCATGTTAGCATCACAAAATAGCTTCAAAGCCGTGTCTACATTCCTAACACTAATACAAGTCCAAGATCACTTGTCTCGTAATTGTGGGCTCTTATAATAAACAATGCATATGATTTCTTATTCCATGAGAAGAACAGTACTCAGTTAACAATCAGATGAGAGCAAAACCAAACTCCCAGCAATGTAAATAGCTCCATGTCTGAAATCTTGAGCTCACAATCTTCTGGGCTCCGTGGGCTTGTGCCTAGTTCTCCGGCTCTGCCACCTTCGGCACACACAACTTGTCTCACAGACTCAGGTGTGCTCTGCTCTACACTGCTGCTGTCCTTGTGGTGACCCAGTAATGGCCTTTCCTGCTTCTCTTTAGGACTCTGACCCTACCTTGCATGGCAAGCCTGAGCTTCTCTCCAGGACCCCTTCAATCCTGTAGCCTCCACTACAAATGAGTCTCAGCACCTTCACCAGTGGCCTCTCAGCCTCTGTAGGAATTCCAGCCTGGCCTCCTGTTTCCAGGCCTCAGCTGCTCTCCGTGACTCACCCCCTCACATCTTCAAAACCATTGCTGAGCTGAGCTGCCAAACTTTGAGGATGCAGCTTTTCCCTCCCTGGACCACAGCTGTGTGCTGACTGGTAGGAAATACTTCCCAGAGACTTAACTTCAATGATACTGCTTCCTTATTACTCACAGCCGGTGTTTCAGCCTGAGCTAACTAGCATCAATTGTCTCAGTAAAGCGAAGATTTCACTCTGGTGCCGGTCCTCTTGTTAGTCACAGCTCATTTTCAGCCCTAGCTGACCAAAACATAAATATTTTATTCAAAACGCTACAGAAACAGCAATAGTCTTTGAGGGACTCAAGTCAGATCCATATCATCTGCACTTCTCTCAGTACTTACTAAGTTCCTACAGAACCGCTCACTAAGCTGAACACTTAACACAGCTTTTGCAGACCAAAGTTCCCAACACTTCTATAAGCCCAAAACAACACAATCACGTCTGCCACAGCAGTGCTGCACTCCAGGACCAACTCCCACCCTGGTTTGCTTCCCACTGATGTAAGTGATGAACACTAATCAAAAGCAACTTGGGCAGGAAAGGGTTTGTTTCATATGATAGATTATAATTTCTCTTCAAGGCGAGCCAGGGCAGGAGCCTGGAACCAGGGACTGAAGCAGACTGTGTTCTGTGGAACAGACTGGAGGAGCACTGTGTTCTGTGGAACAGACTGGAGGAGCACTGTGTTCTGTGGAACAGACTGTGGAGGAGCACTGTGTTCTGTGGAACAGACTGTGGAGGAGCACTGTGTTCTGTGGAACAGACTGGAGGAGCACTGTGTTCTGTGGAACAGACTGGAGGAGCACTGTGTTCTGTGGAACAGACTGGAGGAGCACTGTGTTCTGTGGAACAGACTGTGGAGGAGCACTGTGTTCTGTGGAACAGACTGGAGGAGCACTCCATACTGGCTTCCCAAGGCTTGTTCAGTGTGTTTCTTTTACACACCTGAGGACCACCAGCCCAGGGTGGCAGTGCCCACAGCGGGCTCAGCATTCCCATAGCGATCATTAATTCAAAGAGAAGAAAGATACTTTGCAGACCTGCCTCAGTCCGGTCTGCTGAGGGAAGCAGTCCCTTAACTTCCTCTTTCTGGATATATCTAGTTGTCAAACCCAACACAAGGAGAGGACAGCTGCTCCGCCTTACGTGCCTGTACAGTCCAGGGAAGTCAGGGCAGAAACAGGAACTGTGGAGGAACACTGCTTACTAGCTTGTCCCCTCCCCCGTGGCTTACTCAGCCTACTTTCTTGTACAATTCAAGAGTACCCATTCAGGGGCGACCACCCCCCCCCCCCCAGCCCCCCATATCAATCACTTGTCAAAAAAATGCTCCGTGGCAACTATGATGGAGAAAAAAACAAAAACCACACCTCCATGAAGGTTCCTTTTCCCCTAGTGACTCCTTTGTGCTAGGCCAACAAAAACTGACCAGGACCTGTCACCTTCCAGTGTCAGCTCCTCAGTAGCTGACATGGCGAGAATGCTCAGGAATGGCCAGCCAGCTGCAAGGCACTGGGAGTCTGTTAAGGGAGAGACCCTGCAAAGCTACACCTCCCGGGGGAAAGCCAACAGCAGGTGGTAGGTGAAGGCATTTCCTGCTGTAAAAGCGAGTACAGGGATAACACATTCCCACGACAGCTTATGAACAGTACAAAGTGATAATTATGGCTATTGGATGCTGTGTAGCTAACCATGGAAGGCCCCTGTTGCACTGTTAAGTGGGTGGGTGGGGTCTGTAAAACACTCAGCCCCTCACCTCAAAAGGGAGTAAAGAGAATGTATTCTGGAGCCAAATGGGAACAGCCATGGCCAGGAACAAACTCAGCAAACCCCAAGTCATGTTCCAACGTGGCAACAGTTTCAGGAAGGTTTTCTAGTTACAGGGCAGGCAGTCTTAAATCGACACTTTTCACACTGTGGAAACACTGGGTGGGTCGTCACAGCACAATGGAACTCTGTGGCCGCCCCACGCTATCTAGCGACAACCTTACTTTTGGACAGATGGAAGCTAGTGGTTTGCTAGAATCCACTGTGAGGTCAGACCTAGGGGTGGGCAGAGAATGGCTGTCAAAAACGAAGCTCAGCACAAGCGAGCTGGGCTCTGTTCTGCAACAGTACCTCTCCCTAGTCACAGGTTCAGTCATTTGGCCTTGCAGGATTGTTAGGGCTATAGGCCATCTCCTGCTACTTCTGCTCACTGTGGAGAAGCCATTAGTTTAGACTCAGCTTGCTCACCTCTCCCCAGGCCACTCCAGCTGGCTCCCTACCCGCCTCTCTGTTTACAAGTGTCTGCAGCTTTTGCCCTGAGCACAGAGACTGTCTCCTGTGTCCCTTTGCTGACTGTTCCTGTTTGCTCTTAGGCTGCCCAGGGGAAAGGCCACTGACCTGGTACATGACCTTTTCTCCTGAAGTCTTGGAGTTCCCTAGTTTGCTTTAAACCCTGGAACTTCACGTTGAGAGAGCAGCTATCCAGTGGGCCAGCCGCTATCAAGCAGGCCGCTGTTGTTACAGAACATCTGTGTTCGCTGGGCAGGCAGCAGGCAGCATGACCCCAGCTCTCCTCCAACCTGGCTTCTCTGCAGGCGTCTCAACATGCATGCCTGGAACACCAGCCATGCTCAGTGTACTGGGAACAGATGCTGACTGGCAGCACAGGCCAGAGGTGCAGACCTGGAGTGGAGAGGCTCTGAACCACTGACGCCCAGAAGTACCTCCAACACAGTGGTGTTCCTACACAGTATTCCGTAAGACAACATAAGCAAGGAAAGAAGGGGCTGGAGAGATGGCTCAGCAGTTAAGAGCACTGACTGCTCTTCTAGAGGTCCTGAGTTCAACTCCCAGCACCCACATAGTGGCTTACAAACCGCCTGTAAGGATGCCCTCTTCTGGCCTGCAGGGACGCATACACGCAGAACACTGTATACATATAAATAAGAAAGATTTAAAGCCGGGTGGTGGTGGTGTGTGCCTTTAATCCTAGCACTCGGGAGGTAGAGCCAGGTGGATCTCTGTGAGTTCGAGGTCTACAGAGCAAGATCCAGGAAAGCTGCAAAGCTACACAGACAAACCCTGTCTTGGGGGGGGGGGGGGAGAGAATAATTAAAAAAAAAAAAAGAAACTCTTGCCACCTCTAAGTGGAGATGACTTTTCTTTTTTTTTTTTTTTGTTTTTTTTTGTCGGAGCTAAGAACCGAACCCAGGGCCTTGCATTTGCTAGGCAAGCGCTCTACCACTGAGCTAAATCCCCAGCCCCATGGAGATGAGTTCTTTAAAATCTATCTTTGTGCATACTAGAAAAGAAACTACCTGGAAATAGTGTGTGTGTACAAGACTGGTTTCTATTGCATTTACAGCTTCTGTCTCAGTCCTTTGTAACTGTCTATACATACAAACCAGGGGCCAGTTGGTGGGGGCAGGAGGGGCTCCCATAGGGCCTCGGGTGGAGTTTAAAGTGGCCTGCCTGAGTCAGAACCTACAGAGGTCACATGTCTCTCCTCCTACAAATCCTGACCCTAAGGTGAAGGTGGGGAGTGGCCCAGCCCTCAGACACCTGCCAGAATTTCCACAACAGTTTTGTGTTCTTAGGCAGCAAAGAACAAGGCCCAGGGCCTGTGTGGCTCTGAGGAACTGGAGCAGAGGGGAAGTTCCATGAGAACTGCCCCTCAGACAAGGTGAAGGAAAAGGAAGGAAGAGCAGGGAGCTTAATCTTCCATAATTCCAAGGGGGGTGGGAAGGCTGCTGCCCATCTTGGCTCTTGTCTACTAAGGTCTCCTGGGATGTTACTATGGCTTTAATTAGTGAGGACTTGGGAACTGAAGGCAGAGGCATCAGTGTAAGTCTGCACCTCAGTGTCCTAGCTGTTCCAGCAGACAGACCGGCCAGGGAGTGCGCCACAGGAAGCGTGTGCCGAGACTCCACACAAGCCTCTAATTCTGGAATCCTGCAGTGCTCAAAAGAATATTTAGTTAAGCATTCACTCTGTTTTCTCAAAGTAAGCCAGTGTTTTCATTTTCATCTTCCCTATACATGTTTGGACTGCATGCATGTGACCCACTGGGTCAGTACCAGCAGAGGCCACAAGAGGGTGCTGGGCATTGAACCTAGGTCTTCTGGAAGAATAGCTAGTGCTCTTGACCCCTGAGTACTATCTCTAGCCCCACAAATAGTGTTTTCAAAGGCACTGTGCCCAGGTCTACAGCTCACTTAGCAGTAATCAGGCTGGCATGACCACAGTAGGCAGAGACACGCCTTTAGGTACCTTGGGAACAGCAAGAGAGCTTCAGGTTCCAGGGACACCACTGACTGCCCAGACTGCTCACTCCACTTAGCTCACTGGTAAGCAGTGCTCAGGCCCAGGAACCTCTGTAGTGGAGACAACTGACAATTTACGGGTTGAGACACTGCAGCAGGGTGGCCAAATGTAGCAAATCAAAATACAGGAACATACTAGAGTCTTATAGCCACACCCTGAAAACATTCAAACATAAGGAGGGACTCTGTTTTACAAGGCAACCCTATAGCAGGGTAAACCCGAGTAAACAGAATGAAGGCCAGGGATGCTACACAGCATACTCTAGGATACCCCTCCTCCTAGGGAAATACCCAGGAGACAGCCAGGCAGAGTGGTCATGGCGGTGCCCATCCTGCACAGGACTTGTAACCATTCCTTCTATAAACTGCCTTTCCATGCTCAGTCTGACAGCAAAGGGCAGTGATGCAAATATTTTTAAAATCTCTACATGAGAAATTCAAGACATCCGGTGGACCTTCTGCAGCTAAAGACACCTCCCACAGGAGGGATTCTTTCTTTCTCTACTGAGAGCTGGAACGTTCAGCACTACTTTGCCTGGAATCTACAGGCGACAGCCCCAGACAGCAGCCAGAAGTCCGAGCATGCAGCTCAGGGACTCTGTTCCCTCCATATCCACCTGTTCTGACCCTGATGGACCCTGGGCCCAAGGTGAGTGGGAAAACACACTGGTTTCTCATCTCAAGCTGTACTGACCATAGATACTGCCATTTGGAAAAGGGTGGATGGACAGGTATCAGGCTGGCCTTGTGGTTAGTGGCGTGCCTACCACACAGCATAAGGACTTAAGTTTACTATAATCCTAGTGCTGAGGCCTGTGGGAAGCAAATAAGCAGACTCCCAGAGGCTCACTGGCCAGCCAGTCCACATGAATCAGTAAGAGGATGAGATTTCATCTCAAAAATTATACGGTACATATATACAGCAGAATACTATTCACTGTAAAGAATGAAATCATTAAGTCTGCAGGCAAGGGATGGAACTAGAAAATATTACACCAAGTGAGGTAACCCAGGCCCAGAAAAGCAAACATCACGTTTTCCTCTAATTTGTGGATACTAGCTCTGAATCACTAGATACAAATATACCTGGAGTGTCCAGACACCAGGAAAAGGAGACCATGTTTTGGGGGAGCACCTGAGGGGACAGGAAAACACATGTATGTATATATGTTTCCATGCATGTAAGTTCATATACATTTTATAGTATAAAGGAAGTTTTGTCATTTAGAGTGACGACACATCCCCCAAACCATAGAATAACTAACAAAAGCCCCAGTGCAGGCACGGGGAACCTCCTCTTGAGTTGGTGGTCAAGGAGTCCAAGAGGTTCCCAAACAATACAGGCCTTGCGGTCATCCTTGACCTCTCCCAGAAAACAGTTCAGAGCCTATTGCTGAAGGCATCACACACTTCCAACACAGGATCTGCAGGAGCTCATCCAGATTTGACCTGGAAGCCGCCTCACTGAGGACTAACTCTCAATCGTCTTGGATGGAGTCAGGCAAGCTGCCAACAGAGTAAAGCTATCCACAGTCCCATCTAGCTAATACACCAATGAAGCGCAATAGTGACCCACATGGCCAGTACTCCAAAAGGTGCAAGAGCAGCATGTGCGTCCTAGGGTCACCAATGGTTACCTCGCTGGAGTTAGGGCCCGCATCACTGAGACTAATGCCTAGCACATGCCTAGCACTATAAACTTAGCCAACTATGCCTGATGAGACCATGAAACCTAGAGGAACCACCTACAACCACTTCCTAACCAGGGCCATTCTATGTGTTATCCTCTGCCCACAGATCATCAAAGAAGCTTCTTTTTGCAGCACAGGGAGACTACAGAAAGCCACAACTAGTCAAAATGCAGAGATAACTGACTCTGTTTTTTCCAATCGATACAACACAACACAGCAGGTCCTCCATACTTAAGGCTCAGAGAACATCATGAAGGAGAGTGCAGGAAAATTCTAAGAGCCAGAGGACCAGGACACCTGCTATGAGTCTTCTGAAACAAAACAGGACACACACACAGAGAAGGGGTGAATATGATCAAGATATATATGAAATCCCCTAATAATAAAATATTAATTTTGAAAATTGTATATATAATTTAATCCTCAAAGGGACCCTATTCATTCAATAAATATATAATATACTTGCTACGTAAAAGGCTATTAAATGGGACAAACAACTGAGAAAAGACATCTAATGTCAACCTCTGGTCTCCACACACCATCCATACAAAAGACCACACACACACACACACACACACACACACACACACACACACACTCTCTCACACACACACACACAAAATGTTGGAGCTGTACTGTCACCTGGTACTTCACCAGGAAATTTAATAAAATGACATTTGCAGATCATGTCTTGAGTGGAGAAATGAGTCTAAGGTTTAAAGCCCTACACTAGGGACTTTTGAAATCAGGACTTTTGTTTTGTCAATTAGAAATGAACAGAATAAAATTGATACTGGAGGCGAGGAAAGGCATGCAAGCTACGTATTTCCTGAAAGCCAGTATTAACAGGAGACCGGCACTACCAGATACCAATCTTGTCTTAGCCTGAACTACATAACGGGAACAGAGAAAGGCAACACTGTCTTGCTGAAGCCATCACCAGAGGACGTGATCCTGAGAAGACCTCCTCATGAGTCATCCTAGTCACCAGACTACAGGAACAAGAGTCTAACTGAGGCTGGGGTTGGGGGGCGGGGGGCATGAATACTGCAGCATCCTCTTCCTGCTCTGCAAAGGGAGCCCGCACATGGGATTTAAAGACCCTTCACTTGGTCCTTACTACCAGAGTCTCCTAATTCTAGTCTAGAACCATTTACTAATTCTGTATCCCAGAGACAATGCTCACCTTAGAAGCATGTAACCTTATTAAGAACTCTTCACCTAGCTGATGCGGGTCTTTGATTTGTGCCTCCACTGAGGAGTATTGACTAAGTCTGCATCACACCCAGGGGTGATACTACAGAAACATCAGCAAAATGCCCTGGAGAAAGCTCAAGAAAGCCCAGGCTGCGGCTGGACCCACCTGCCAGGGCATGTTTGTTTTTGAGGGGTGTGTATTTGTTAGTGTGCCTGTGGAGGCTAGATGTCAGCATTGCGTATCTCCTCAATCACTCTCCGCTTCATTTTTTGAGACAGGGTCTCTCGCTGAACCCAAAGCTCACTGACTGCCTAGACTAGCTAGCTACCAAACTGGAGGGGTCCTCCTATTTGCAAACTGCAGAGGCAGAATTACAGGTGCTCCCCACCACTCCTGGCTTCTGATGTGGGTACTCGGGCCTACACTCAGGACTTCATGCGTGCACGGCACACACTTTACGGACAGACTCAGCTATCTCCCCAATCCACACCCAGCTTTTTATGTGGGTCTTGACTGAACTCAAGTCTTCCTGTTTCTAAAGCACTGGGCCCTCCATGCTGGCTCCAGCCCATGAGAAATAAACGTGTACAGTGAAAAGCTGAACACATAAAAGCCGTGGGCCCTGGTGGGGTCAATCCACATCCTCACCGCTCTATCTCCAGATCCCTGAAGTTAGTGTCACATCAGGATGTCTGGAACCTTCTATAAACCAAGTTTAACTATACAAAATAGAGAATCCAGATATCTGTCATGCTTTAAATATTAGATATTTTAATTGTGAGATTAAGTACCCCCAAATCCGAAATGAAAAGCTCTTTTATTCTAGACCAGTGCATCCCTAGCATGCTGACTGTTCTAAATCCTCATATCACATTTAAAGTGCAAACCACCGTAAAGGCTGGCAACCAAGCCAAGATGGGCCTGGATTTGCCCTGGAAGGCGAAGCTTGCTTTCCCAAGAGCACCAGGAAACTGTCAGTGTTCAGGAACTGCAGGCCGAGCCTGTGGGTAAATAGTTTCGGTCGGAAGCAAGCAAGGGTGAGATGAAGGTCGGGAGCCCATAGCAGGACCACACGGTCTGCATGTGTACTAGGGAAGAACACAAGGTGAACAAACATCTTATCCACTCTCCACCTCAAGTACCCACACCAACTCTGTGCCAGCTGCTGGGCATGCAACTATTTCAAAGAAACAGTGCACAAGAAAAAGCTTTTTTTTTTTTTCTCAAATGGCTGTTGAATTTATTTCCTTGATCAATAACGACCCTGGCAAAAGTTAGTTACCCAACATTGAGACATTTGTAATGAAATACTAATTTTAAAAACCCATGATACCTTGATAGAAATTAGAGTTTACACAAACAAAAAAGAAGTCTTCGATATTGCCAGCAAATATAAAATGAATGTAGTAAGTCTGACAGGACGCAGCAAGGCGTTATACATTTATATTTGACACCTGATCATATTTCCAGTCACCATAATATCTTCTCTCCAGACTTAAAAAAATAGTATGCTGATTTCTATAACAAAGCTTTTTCCCCCGTACAAAAATCAAATAATGGCCAACAAGCCACAACAGTGCAATAGGAAAAGGCTTGCAAAGACTGAGGCTGCATCAGACAGGCGCTGAAATAAATACTACCTCGGAGGGAGACCAGAGCCCTGCTGTGGGTGTTTCTCACTTCACTGTGTTTGTCTTTAGAGCCACAGGGAGCTCCCATGGGGACCACTCATTTGACAGTCCATCCAGTCTGGCCAGCTGCCCAAGAGTCAGGCCTCCCAGACACCTTGGAGCCCACCTGATCTAGAAGCACAGTCAGGTGGGGTCAACTGCAGCTGTCACTTTGCCACTGCTCGATGGTCTGCACTTCCTTGAGATGATGTGGATGAGGAAAAACTTGTGTGTGAGCATCTACATGGCCTCTCCTGGCAGGTGTGCACATCCTAGCCCAAGCAAGCAACTCAATCGTTCTGGTTTTCCTGGGAGGTCTGCTAAGTAAAGGTTTCTGGTTTGAGAAGCATCCTTTGTGTTAATGCCTCAGGGTCAAGGTGGTCACCTCTGACCACCTCGATGAAAAGGCCTTTGCTGATCCCTGGCAGTGAGTGACTGGCCTGCACTGCGTGTCTGGTGGCAGGCTCCACCATAACCTCTATCTGCAACCACACTAGGCCATGGTGATGACTCACTGACAGACTTGATTCAGAACTGTAAAACAAAGTAGTACAGTCGGGTCAAGGGACACCCAGCGAGAGCCTTTTTTGGCCAGTCAGAAAATATGAGGCAGCTCCCCACTGAACAATCTGCACCAAAAGGTGTGGAAGGCACAATCAAGAGTGGCCAGAGACCCTGTGGGGCTGGCAAGACCACGAGCGTCCACAAGGCAGGGGCAGAAGTGACCTGGTTTGGTTCCCACCCTTTGATAAGAGATCCTGATTCTGCTGTGATTAAAAAAAAAAAAAAAAAGCAAAGAAAGACAATTTTTGGTTTAAAAAGAAGCCACTCAAGGGTTAAAATAGTTATTTTGAACAAAGGAAATTAATTTTCAAATCAGCTGACACTATCTGGAAACTCATGTGTTCCCCATAGGCCCCGGCGTGTCCACTGCTTCACCCTCCCAGGGCCTGAGCCTGACAAGGAGTCAGGCGTGTGCAAGAGGAAGCATCTCTGAGAACCTCTACAGCATGGACAGCAGCCAAGTCAGCTGACTCTCGCTTACAGTAAGATGCACAGGGCCCAGCAGGCAGTTCAGATGGGTGTCTCCTTCCGGTCTTTGCTGGGGGAGGGCTTCGCCTGCTCCTTAGCTGCTTTGACCTCGAGGACACCGTCACAGGGCGGTGGGCCTACGCCCCCTCGCCTCTCAGGCTCCTCATCCTCCGGAAGCTGCTGCTCAGACTTGGCTCGCTGCATCTGGAGCAGTCGGAGCTGTACACGCAGCTCAATGATGGCCTCCCGCTCCTCGTGGACCGCCTGGTTCAGGTGGTTGTTCTTTATCTTAGAGAGTGACAAAGCGGGGGCAGTTACGTCTCAAGTAAGGTCAGAAGGACAAAGCATCAGGGCAGAGCACAGGCTGCAATCCCTTCTGTGCTGTCCCACGGAAGATCTAGTTCTATTCTAGCCAGGCTGGCTGGAGCAGCAGAAGACATGCACAGGAATATGCAAACGACCCTATAAATACAGCTCTGAATGGGTGAGAATATAAACTCTGCTTGGACGCAGAAACAGTTGTTTTAGGAAGTATTTTAGTGTTTAAATGGTCTTTTTTTTCTTACACTGGTTTCTGAACAGCCTGCAAGGAGAGTACAAAGGTAATTTTAGCAGCAATTAGGAGAGGGAACTGGGATAAAGGCTGAGATTCCTTTCCATGTCACACTCTATCTGCAATGTGCTACTTAACTCTGTGGGAAGCCACCATCACTTCTAAATGACGCACACTCATTCAGCAGCGTCCGGGCAATTCAAGAGTCACTAATCCCAGGCTCTTGGCGGCCTATGTTTCTGGCAGCAATTGCCCCCATCCATCAGGGCCCTCTCTCTGCCTTAGTATTTCCCAGCATGCTGAGCTGCTGGGTATGCCAGGTGACTAGGCCTTTGTTCAAATGGAGTGAACATGAGGATAAGCCCCACTTGCACACCTTGTCATGACACTGGGTGTGCCTGGACCCTTCTTCCCCTACTAAGAACATGGCAAGACTCAGGACAGCCACTCTGGCCCCAAGTGGGAAAGCTGTGTGAATAATGGGCCTACACAACGCATAATAAAACGCCATGCTAATTCTGCCATTTGCCCTCCTGCTGAGTAAAATGAAGAGACCAAACTAAGGTGCCAGTGTCGCCTTCTAAACAAGAGAATCTCCAGCAACCCACATCTCACTCCTGCTTACTTCCCTTTCTGTTTCTGTTTTTAAACAAGGTCTCACTCTGTAGACTAGGCTAGCCTCAGACTCAGAGACCCATCTGCCTCTGCTTCCTAAGTGCTGAGGTCACTGGAGGGTCCAGGTATGCATACACGGGGCACGCACATGGAAGTCAGAGGATAACTTGTTGTCTCCTTCTGACCCAGGTCCTTGGGCGACAGAGCAGCACACTCAGCTGCTGGGCTATCTCCCTGCTTTCCTGTGCCTTTCTCCCCAGGATGGACTGTGTTACCAACATCAGCAGGCTCATCACGGCCCGTCCTCCATGCAGGCAGTAGATGGGCAAAGGTCCTGGGCAATTCTTAAATATTATTTTTTAAATTTTATTTACTTTTATTTTTTTGTGCATTGGTGTTTTGCCTGCATGTATGTATATGAGTGTCAGATCCCCAGGACTGGAGTTACAGACAGTTGTGAGCTGCCATGTGGGTGCTGGGAATTGAACCCAGGTCCTCTGGAAGAGCAGTCAGTACTCTTAACCACTGAGCCATCTCTCCAGCCCCTAAAATGAGTTTTCATATCTTTTGTTGTTAATTCACTCTGTAGACTAAGTTGGCCTCCAACTCAGAAATCTACCTGCCTCTGCTTCCTTAGTGCTGGGAATATAGGCTTGAGCCACTAGGCCCAGCGTCTGTGCAGCTCCCGACTTGCACATGGGCATGGCTTCCCTCTGCCTGGCAGCTCGATGCCCGTGAATGAAGAAGCTGTCCCTCTGTTCACTGAGTCCTACCACAAGAGAAACCTTTACCTGGGATAAGAAGAGAGACCACTTAGATCAGCCTGTCCTCCCCAGCTGCCCTGCTGCCCAGCTGCCCTGCTGCCCGTCTTTCTGTCACACCTTCTACTGTGTGGCTCAAGGACTAGAAGACAACCGTCCCTCACTTTACCACTGGCTCTCACCATGCCAGGCTGCTGGGGATCATGGCCAGGCACGCTCACCTTTCAGACTGCAAAGAGAAAGGTCCATTTGTCCACTGAGGTCACAGCCAGCACACCTCACGCAGCCAAGAACACACACTTCCCGCTGGGTGAGAAGGCCCTTGGACCCCTCTGTCCACGTCTGCCGCAGGGAACAGGCAGTCTAGAGCACATCCACCAGTGTCTGACCTCTGGCTGCCACTCTCCCAAACTCACCTCCAGTTCCTCGTTCTGCCTCTGTAAGTCTTCCAGAATGATCTGCAGCTCCTCCTCGTCCTCACTCTCACTCTCAGTGTCAGAGGAGTACTCCTCAGTCTCACTGCGGCCGTGCTGCTGGCGACTATGAGGAAACAGGAACTTGACTGTGGCTTGGTGGCCAGTCCACTGAGGTCTACCCATGCTCAGGAATCTCCCTGACCCAATGCTGTTTTAAAACCGCTAAGAAGCTTGGAGTGACTGACTTCAGATGCCCAGTTCCTTTACAGGAATGTTAGACAATTCTGTTATACTTAAACACAACATGGCTGGGAACTTCCAACCCTCCGGCTCTCCTTTACCTCTGGATCTCTGCAATCTCAGCTCGGAGGCGCTCAATCTCTTCCTTCTCCGAGGCGATCTGACGCCGCAGAAACTGCTCCATGGCCAAGAGCTCTTCCTGCTCAGTCAGGATTTCATTCTCCTGAAACGATTGGAGAACATTTTTCCAAGCTCTGGTAGAGGAGATGCCACCTTTCCAGGGTCGCCCACTCTGCTCAGTGCTGAACACAAGTTACTACAACCAAAACGTATACACTATTTCCTCAGAATCAAGAAAAGTTACACACAGTTATCTTGAGAGTGTCTGGACTCTTCTCAACAACAGAATGTATGCAAGAACCTGCTGTGGGCCTTTTGCAAGGCTCCCTGTGGCCTCCCACCCAAGACCAGGATCCAATGTCCAACTCTGCTTCAGCATCCTGGGGCTGAACAGGCTGCTCAGCAGTTAGGAGGACTTGCTCTTCTTCCAGAGAACACAGTTCAGCTCCCAGTACTCCACACTGGTGTACCACAACCATACATAACTCCAGCTTCAGGGGATCCAACACCCTCAGCAGGCCTCAGCAGCTGTGGCTGGTACTAGTGATAAGTGTAAGGCAGAGCAGGAAAGAGAGGTTGCAGATCACTTCCTCACTGCACTCCACCATGCCCTCCAGAGAGAAGAAGAAACTCCTTGACAAGCTAACCATTCCTAAACTGCTTGGCAGAGACTCACTCGGTGAGAACCCTATCTGAGCACATCCACGGTCCTCCAGCCTGAAGAAAGCCGTCATGGGGAACCAGGAGCTGGAGGCAAAAGCTTCAGCATCCTTCCAAGAGAAGGGGGAGGCCACCAAGGTCACGCTCCAGTAAGTACTGAAAAGCTATCAAGACAGACACTTCTCCTCCATGTTTAAATACACAGACATTTTCCCTTCGCCTCGGGGTACCTACAGATGTGGTTAATATTCCAAGAAACCTTGGAGAAAATAATCTGGAACTTATGCTCTCCTGTTGTCGTTGACATGAAGGTGTGAATCAAAGAACATAACTACAACATAAACTTACGTGTAGACTAAACGACTAAGACACTAGATGGAAGGCAGCGTCT
This sequence comes from Onychomys torridus, assembly GCF_903995425.1. NCBI lineage: Eukaryota > Metazoa > Chordata > Mammalia > Rodentia > Cricetidae > Onychomys > Onychomys torridus. The sequence goes on from NC_050465.1 coordinate 20,757,099, forward strand.
CCTCCACACAATGTTTCAGCAAACACAGCACAGGGTAGGGCCACAGGAGTCAATTTACATATTTGGTTTAAAAATTCTATAGTTAGGCTCTTATTTGAAAAATGACCAATAAATGACCTCGGAAATTCAGAGTTTAGTTTACCTGGGCAAGGAGGATATTTATAACTTCCTCATTTTCATTCATTTCTTCTTTGGAAACATCCTCTTTTGAAAGACTGGCTATCTCCTGTGCAATCTTGGTTTCACACTCCTGTCAAAGGATTCAAATGATGAACTGTTCAGCCCATGTGCAAAACAGTCAACAAACGTCCCTTTTAATTTACCAAACTAACATGATGGATGGACATTTGCTAATTGGGCTTAGAATATAATGTGGGTAGAATCAGGCATGGTGGTACACCCTTTTAACCCCAGAACTTGGGAGGCAGAAGCAAGAGGAACTCTTGTGAGTCTGAGGCCAGCCTGGGCTATAGAGTGAGTTCCAAGAACTGCCAGGATGATACAGAAATACCATCTCAAAAAACACAAACACTAAACCAAACTAAAAGAGTATACTATAGATAGAGATGGCAAGGTGGCTCAGTGGTAAAGACATTGGCTGTCAGGCTTCCTTCCCAAGACCCACATGATGGACAGCACCGATTCCTGAAAGCTGTCCTTTGTCATCCGCATGTGTGCTGTGGCATGTCCATACCCACATGCACACAAACACACAAATAATTAAAATTTTTAAAGTAGGGGGCTGGAGAGATGGCTCAGTGGTTAAGATCACTGGCTGCTCTTCCAGAGGTCCTGAGTTCAATTCCCAGCAACCACAAGGTGGATCACAGCCATCTGTAATGGGATCTGATGCCCTCTTCTGTCATGCAGGCACACATGCAAATAGAGCACTCAGATACATAAAATACACGAATTAATAAATCTTAATTTTTTTAATGGTTTTTTCCAGACAAGGTTTCTCTATGTCATTTTGGAGCCTGTCCTGGAACTCACTCTGTAGACCAGGCTGGCCTCAGACTCACAAAGATCTGCCTGGCTCTGCCTCCCGAGTGCTGGGACTAAAGGCATGCGCCACCACGCCCAGCAAAAAAAAATTTCTTTAAGGAAAGAACATAACATGGTTACCTTGGTCTGTGGCTGCACTATGAAAAATGCTCAGTTTTGATGAATATGCTCACAACTTCTGGACCATGTGTGATGTCTTTTAAGTGCCTGATTTAACCAATTTTACCAAATATATAGAATCAAGGAACCACACCACCCCCCTTCGTTAGGAAACATCACTTGGCTCCAGCATCTGTCGATGCCCAGCAACTACAGACCTGCTTTCTACCCCTATAGTCTCTCTTTCTCCACTGCAGATGAACTGACTCGGTCAGTAAGTATGCTCTCCAGCTGCACACTCAGCTTCCAGAGGCTTCTGGCCACTGTGTTGATGTGAGCAGTTGCTGGGTGATGGCCAGGGCATGGGTGCACCATCCACTCACCAGAAGGGCTCCACCGCTTTTAGCTGTTATGAACACTTTACACATGTTTTGTGAAGGCTTATGGGTGGTTGTTCTCTTAGAGGATAAATTTCTGGGTTATATGATAAGTAATCATGTTTCATTTTATAAGAAAGTGCCAAGATGATACCATGGTTTAAATTGACTATTTTTCTGATATTTTTAGGCATTAATCCACTGAATGATGCTACCTCTGTCTTTAAGTCATTTCTCCCTCAAAGGTGAAGTCAACGTGTTAGACCTAGGTGCAGAGCTACAAAATAAACAAACAAACAAACAAACAAATAAAAGTAAGAAAGCAAGAAGAGGGGATGGGAGAGGAGGAACAGAAGCTGACAGAATGAAGCTATCCATTCCTTTTCATACTGCCATACTGCCTCTAGTTTCCATCCAAAATTCTGTGTGTGCGTATGTGTGCACATGCACCAATATGTTTATCTGTGTACTTGGGTGCAGTGTAGTGGCTAGAAGTCATTTGTTGAGTGTCATCCCTCCATCAGTTCTCTACCTGATTTATCTGAGCTAATGTCTCTGACTGAACCTGGAACCCACAGGTTCATCTCCAGTAGCTGGCCTTCAAGCTCAGGGAGTCTCCTGTCTCCACCTCCCCAGTGCAGGATCACAAGCATAAGTATTGCATGTGGCTTTTATGTGGGTGCTGGGATCACAGCATAAGTCACAGCATCTGCTTCTATGTGGGTGGGATCACAGCATAAGTCACAGCATCTGCTTCTATGTGGGTGCTGGGATTACAGCCTAAGTACTGCATCTGGCTTCTATGTGGGTGCTGGGATTATAGCATAAGTATTGCATCTGGCTTCTATGTGGGTGCTGGGATTATAGCCTAAGTATTGCATCTGGCATCTATGTGGGTGCTGGGATTACAGCCTAAGTACTGCATCTGGCTTCTATGTGGGTGCTGGGATTACAGCCTAAGTACTGCATCTGGATTCTACGTGGGTGCCGTCAATTGAATTTTAGTCCTTATTTTTGCAAAAGCGAGTACTTCACCAACAGAGCTGTCTCCTTACACCACAGTTCTTTTATTCAAAACAGATGCACAACTAAGAGACACAAAAGCCAGACCTCCACTCGCCACGCTCTAAGTCAGGGACTCATCACACAAGGGCTGTGGTCAATACCCTAAGACCAACAGCTGAAATCTGCCCTAAGGTCCCACTAAGACCTGACCAGGCAGGTGACCCATGGTGACCCAGGCTTGGAATCTAGTACTGGAGAGGTAGAGGCAGCAGGATCAAGAGTTCAAGGTCATCCTGGCTGTACAACAATTTTGAGAATATCACAGGCCACATGAGATCCTATTTAAAAACAAGAGGCCAAGGACATAGGAAACAAGAGACAGACCATCTAGTGAGCTGGAGAGAACAGGCTCCTTTCACACATCCTGAAACCTGAAGGGCAGGTTAAAGGCGGGATTAAGCACAGCACTACTTGCTCCTAATAAAGCCTGTAACCTCAAAGTAAAGGACATAGGTGATTGTCTTTTTTTTTTTTTTCTTTTTTCTACCACTGAGCTAAATCTCCAACCCCATTCTTGAAATGGAACCATCACAACCATCCACTACTCCACTCTTCAGGTCTGAGAGGTGTTAACTAGTGTCTGCAGAGTGAGCCACTTAATTCTTCTTGTGGGATCTGCATGTAGACTGCAAGACCTTCCAGGGATGTGTATTTTCGCTTTGGTGTGCCCAGGAGACAGAGTCCAGAACAAGCCTCACGCACTAAACTAGGACCAAATCCAGAGAGCGTCCTCCTTACCACAGCTGCACACAGTTCTTCCCTGCTGTGCAGAACCCTCCTGGGCCTTCATCCTTGAATTCCCATTCAAAACTCACACTTCCCTGCAGTCTCCAAGGTCTCACACCCAGCCTGCTTCTCACTCACCCTTAAAAAGCTGTTTACAGACACAAACTAGGCAGGAAATAAAAAAACTACCTTCTTAATTTAAAAAAAAAATCGTTCTAAACTTAATGAAACACTTGATTTATACCAAGCTAAAATGTGAACAACACAGAATAAGAAACATTTATGTGAATAAATTTCCCACCACAGAATTTAATATCAACAAATATGTATCTATTACTTTTATAGGATTTTTTAAAGATTTATTTATTTATTACGTATACAGAAGAGGGCACCAGATCTCATTACAGATGGTTGTGAACCACCATGTGGGTGCTGGGAATTGAACTCAGGACCTCTGGAAGAGCAGTCGGTGCTCTTAACCTCTGAGCCATCTCTCCAGCCCCTCTATTACTTTTAAAAGAAATAACTTACAGCAGTGTTATATAAAGTGGAATATTACTTTAACTGTGTAAAGGTGTGCCGCATTGGTTTATGCTGCATTGGTTTAACTACGTAAAGATGTGTTGCTGTTTCACCTTGCATGCCTAAGGCACCTGATTGGTCTAATAAAGAGCTGAACAGCCAATAGCTAGGCACTAGAGGGATAGGTGGGGCAGGCAGCAGAGAGAAGAAGTAGGAGAAATCTAGGCTTGAGAAAGAATGGGGGAGAAAGAGAGGGAGACACCCAGGGCCAGCCAGGCAGCTGCCAGACAGACAGACAGACACAGAGGAAGCAGGAAAGTAGGACAGACAGAATGAAAGGAAACAGCCCCAAGGCAAAACGTAGATGAAGAAACAGGTTAAATTAAGTTATAAGAGCTAGTGGGACCACATAAGACAAGGCCAAGCATTCGTCACTATTAGATCTTCGTATGTCATGACTTGGGCGTTGGCAGTCCAAGAAAGCTTGCCACACAGCAGTGTAAAGAGGACTCTCCCACACTCAGCACCTTCACTAGACGTAGGCTGGAAGACAGTAACTCACCTGTCTTTTAGCTTCCCTCAGTTTTCTCTTGAGGGCAGTCAGAATCCTTTGTACTTCCCACAATCTTTCTTCTTTAGATAAGTCCTTTATCCCGCCCTGCAGATCTCGATGTAAGCAATTCAAAAGAAACTCCTAGAAAGCAAAAGGACACATGGAATGCTGTTCAGAGTCTTCTGGAAAGCAGCACACACAGCCTCTATGATGAAGAACCAGCTCTCAGAAGAGAGAGGAGCAGCAACAATTACTCTTCCCACAAGGACTCCGCTGACCCGCAAACCCATCCTCATTTGCTTTACCTGGAACTAGACCCTCATTCATTTGTTCCTACTGCTCCAATAGCAGTTAATTCACGTCCTTGACTCTGTTTCCTCCTCACAGCAACTGAGGAGAACTCAGCAGACAGAAGAAAAACAGGCATGTGATAATGTTCATGCAAACACAATGTATGCAAGCTTTTTATTCAGTCCCGAATTTCTTACCGAGATAGCCTCAGTCTCTCCACCTCCTCCCCCCCACACACATACACACACACATACACACACACACAAATTACTGGGTTTCTTTTAGACATCAAAGCAGCATTATGGAAAAACTCAGGTTTTGAGCTACATCTTAGTTACACAGTGTAGAAATTGTGCCACAGAGTAAATTACTAAACTCCCCTTTCCAGTATTTTAGCTGTAAAATATTCTGGATAACAGCACCTTGTCTAGAAAAACAATTGTTTTTTATTTTGTTTTGTTTTTCAAGACAGAGTTTCTCTGTGTAGCTTTGGAGTCTGTCCTGGAACTTGCTCTGTAGCCCAGGCTGGCCTTGAACTCACAGAGATTTGCCTGCCTCTGTCTCCTGAGTGCTGGGATTAAAAGCATGTGCCACCACCGCCTGGCTGAAAGACAAACATTTCTGAAATCCTGGCCGTGGGCACAGTCCTTCTTGTGCATTATCTCCCACATTAATTCCAGAGCTCATTCATTTTAAAATGAGGCTTAAGAAGGTTGAACCACTTGCCTAAAACTGGTATGTCAGGAATGAGCAGAGGAACTTAAAACCAATTCCTACAGTTTAAAATCCTATGGCATTTCCACCAAGGTTGTTTACTCATACGGTGTGAACGAGAGCCAGCTGAAGATGTGCCATGAAGAGCACACTCCCAGACCAGCGCAGAGCTCAGTGTCAGGAGCAGAGTGCTTGCATCAGGCCCTGGGCTCCGCCCCCAGGCCTGCACAGAACTGAATGTGTACCACAACCGGTACCAAGAGGTGGAAGAAGGCACACAGGATCCACTACTCAATAAACCAGAGCTCATCACCTCATGTCCACAGCCCCTGTGGGCCAGCAAAGAAGCAGGCAGGGAAGGGTAAAGAGAGGCGGGGTCAGGGTGGGGAAGGGCAGGGTCAAGTACACACCTGTCTCCGGATCTCTTCCTTGATGCCTGCCTGGGTCTCTGGCAGTGTGGGCATTGTAGCCATGTTGGACCAACGCAGAGGTCTTGTCACTTGCTTTAGGACTACAGTGCCAAAGAGCTCTTGCACATGTGTGAAAAGCACATACAGGACACGGTTGCTGATCTGTAGAAAAAGATTCAGAGTTGCAGAAAACTGCAGAAGCCATCTTTACTCCACTGCATCAGTCACAGGCGCACCCTTTAATCCTGGACACAGAAGAGGGGCTTCTCCACAGGAGGGACGAAACAGGCTTTACTAATTCATGATCAGTTTAAGAAGGAAATACGAAAGCCTGACTTACTGTGCACCATAAAGGACACAACACACACTGCCATCCATTTGCACTCTCCAGTCCCCATGAACTGGTGTGAACTCTCGAATGAGCATTTCCATTGTGGTCTGAGACCTTTCCACACACAGGTGGGGGGGTGGAGCACCTTCAGGGATATGCACAGAGCTGGCAGCCTCTTGGGACACATGCACCAGTGTTCCATGTTGTTCCCAGACTCAGAAGCCAGGACTGCAGGATGGCTGAACAACTAAGAAAAGACATGTTTTTTCCTGCTCAAACTTTCTCTTAAAATTCTCCCGGAGTTTCTGTGGTAAAAGCATCCACATTATGGCAATGTTGAATAACAATGTAGTATTGACCAAATTCTGAAACCCAGGCTAACAAAAATGGTATCTGAGAAATTTAACAAACTGTTTCCCTGGGTGGTTATGGTGTATGCCTTTAATCCCAAGACGCAGAAGCATGCAGACCTCTGTGAGTTCCAGGACAGTCAGGGCTACACAGAAAAACTGACTTGAAAACAAAAACAAAAAACAAAACAAATAAACAAAAACCAAAAAAAAAAAAGGAAACAGTTTGTTTCCAAAATGTAACCACTAACTAATGAAAGAATCTTTAGTGAGAGAAAATAGCCTCTTATAATAGTAACAATGACACAGGTCAGGACCTCATATACCAACCAAAAGAGAGGTTCTAGTTAAAGATTAGAGCCAGGCAGTGATGGCGCACACATTAAATCCCAGCACTCGGGAGGCAGAGGCAGGAAGATCTCTGTGGGTTCAAGGCCAGCCTGGTCTACAGAGAGAGTTCCAGGAAAGGCTCAAAGCTACACAGAGAAACCCTGTCTCGAAAAACCAAAAACAAAGAAACAAACAAAAAAAGAAAAAAAAGAAAAATTAGACCTATTGTCTTTTCTTTTGACACAGTAAAGTATCGTTTATTGTAAAGGTAAACACAGTCTTTGACAGCATTCCTGAGTAGTGATGAGGGACAGCTTCGTCATAAAACACTCAGCAGGTAGGCCTGAGGGCACCCTCCCTAATCCACACGGGCACACAGTTGCAATCCCAGTGGGAGGCAGGGAACAGGACAGCTGCCCAGCCAGCTTAGCCTGTCTGTCAGTTGAGGCCAGTGAGAAACTGTCTAAAGGAGAAAAAAAGGGGTGGATGGTTGGTGCCAAAGGAACAATACCCGAGTTTGTCCTACAACCTTCAGGTAAGTATGCATGTATCTACATGTGCAGACACACACATGCAATTCCCACATACAAACTTGAAAACACACACACACACACACACACACACACACACACACACACACACACACGAGGAAACCAGAAATGCTTTTGTCAGGCCTGAACATACACACACACACACACACACACACACACACACACACACACACACACACACGAGGAAACCAGAAATGCTTTTGTCAGGCCTGAACATACACACACACACACACACACACACACACACACACACACACACACACACACACGGAAACCAGAGATGCTATCTATGTCAGGCTTATCCATTATTCGCCTCCTTGGATTCACTGTCTCGCGCGCAGCTCAGCAGCTGACTCCTTCCCATACCTGGACGGTTGGGCTAAGCACTATGGAGATGTTCTGGATATTCATCTTCGTTTCTAGCTCCTTTGCGATGACGTGGTCCATGTGCACAATGAGCCAGGAAATCAGAAGGTGGTTACACTCTGGCAGTTCCTTGAGCAAGCGCTGAAATTCCTGCACTTTCTCCATCTCCGTGGTCCTCCCACAAGCCTCTTCAAATCGGGGCATAAGCTCTTTGGTAAGCAAATTCTCTGGCAGGTCTCGCAAATACTGCTTCAGCAAACTGGCTACAGTGTTAGGCTCATATTCTTCCAAGTTTGGAGACTCCTCTCGGTCATATGCTGCTTTTAGCTCATCTACCTTTGATTTGATTCCTTAGAAAATGGAATTTAGAAGAGAGAGAGTACCAGAAATCAGACATGCTTTCTTCACCACTCCACACTCCTGCCGCAGAGACTGCCAGGAACCACCTCTGGGAGCCAGGTGTGGTGGCTCACCCTGCAATCTCAGCACGGAGATGCCAGGACTCAGAACTAAGGAAGAGCCAGCCCTCCTGGGAGGAATCAGGACTGCATATGAGTCATAGAACCTCCCTACAAACACAAGCACATAAAACCCGAACTGCAAAACCTAATACTCGCAGAAGTCATGGTATATTAGGAAAATATGCTTCATCTAGGAAAAAAATTAAATAATGGCAATTAGATAAAAATTCAAGGGGAAATGAAGCTATAATCCATGCATATACCCTGTGTATAGAAAGCCAACTTTCCACCTCCTCATGAGACAGACCATGTAAAATGAAGCTCTCTCGAATGTGGCTTATCCCCAGGTCAACAGGCCAGCTGCTTCTTTGTAAATAAGAGTTATTCTGTGATGTAAAACAAAGTTTCCCAGCTTAACAGACTCACTGCTGAACTGTCTCCACCATGCAACACCCACCTAATTTCCATTTTAAAGTTTGAATTCTTTAAGTGTTTTCTTAATCTGAACCAAGCTAGAAGAAAACAGAGTCAGGGCTTCTAAAATACAACCATTTGGTTCTTCATATTGCACTGAAAAAGTAGCATATCTATGATTTCAGATTTTATGTCTTCACACCCATTTGTAGTAAGTGAGATAATTCAGTGACGGTGATCATAACAGCTTTGTGTTCTTTTAAAACTTAAAACTATAGACCAATTACACAGAACAAGCCACAGATTAGAGCTGACAGTGTCAAGTGTAGCCTGTCAGCTAATCCCAAGACTTTAATCAAGCTGATGCTCACAGCTGGGACTTGACATTTCCACCATATGTGCAGACCTTCAATGGCATTCTAAGTCTGTTCCTTACCTAGATTGACAACATTAAATCAGTGGCACTAAATATGAAGATAGCAGCATGTCTTATTTTGAAGGTCTTTATTTTGAGTAGAAAAGAATTTCCATTTTTCTTATTTTTATAACAATCGGAATAAAACAAGATTAAGAGCAACTTCCACTGGGACTCTTGTCAGAACGCACCTCTCACTGTGTTATGTTGCTGGCCATGGCTGGGGACAGAAGGTCTCACTATGTTGTGGCCCAAGATGGCCTTAAACAACTCACAACCTTCCTGCCTCCTATCTCTTGAGTACCAGGTTCTTAAGCATGCTCCACCACACACACCTCTCACTTATTCCTCCCCATAGACAATTTTATAAAAATGTTTGTCTTTTAAAAACTGGAAACTTCAAATGAGGAATTCCAATGAGAAATACAGTAGTATAAAGTACATTTTTTTTCCCCCCAAGACAGGGTTTCTCTGTGTAGCCTTGGCTGTCCTGGAACTTGCTCTGTAGACCAGGATGGCCTTGAACTCACAGAGATCCTCCTGCCTTGGCCCTCCGAGTGCTGGGACTAAAGGTGTGTGCCACCACTGCCTGGCATATAAAGGTACACTTTAATCTAGAAAGTATAATGAAACAAATTATAAAGTAATTTATAAATTATGTAATAATTTATAAAACAATAAAATACAGAAAATTAATGAAATTATATTTCACATTAGCATTTCCTTGTTTGTTTATCTGTGTATGGGTGTTTTGCCTCATAAGTCTATGCATCAAGTGCATGTCTGGTGCCCAGAGGCCTGAGGAGGGTGTCAGATCCCTCGAAACTGGAGTTACAGAACATTGTGAATTGCCATGCAGGTGCTGGGAATCGAAGCAGGTTCCTCTGGAAAGCAGCCAGCCATCCTAACAGCTGAGCTCTCTCTCCAGCCCCTTTCACACTAGTTTTTAATTGGAAGTAACTTATGAATAAGAACCTGATGTGGATATCACTCTGTATAAATAAAATGCTGATTGGCCAGTAGCCAGGCAGGAAGTATAGGCGGGACAAGCAGAGAAGAGAATTGTGGGAGGTAGAACGCTGGGGAGGACAGACACTGCCAGCCGCTGCCATGAAAAGCAACATGTAAAGACACTGGTAAGCCACAAGCCATGTGGCAAAGTATAGACTAACAGAAATGGGTTAATTTAAGATAGGAGAAGTAGATAACAAGCAGCCTGCCACGCCATACAGTTTGTAAACAATGTAAGTTTCTGTGTGTTTACTTGGTTGGGTCTGAGTGACTGTGGGACTGTCGGGTAAGAGAGATTTGTCCTGACTGAGCCAGGCAGGAAAACTCTAACTACAAGAACCAAAAATCTCCAGCAAAAAGCCATTACAGGATAGGCATTCAAACGGCAAAGCCAGGGTTGAGAGGCTGTGGTACAGCTGAGTGGCAGAGCCGTGGCTTAGCGTGCGCAAAGACCCTGGGTGGAATCCCTCGTACAGACAAGGAGGGCAGAGAGGAGACACAGCTCCACTGCTCCATCACAGAGTCTGTGTGGGAACCATGGACTGCTCTCACAAAGAGGAGACAGTCTGTCTACTAGGAATAATGTAATTATCCAAAAGACGCAAATACCAAAAACTGGTCAGAAACCAAAGGCTTCTTTGAACAAAGCTACAGAAACTATTCAGAGAAACTTTCACCCCACCCTCCAAATATATCTTCATGCTTATCAAGATCATGTGGGAAACAGCTTCTATCACTGTCTAAACCTTCAAAACAGTCCAATATATAACAAATGCTTAAAAATCAAATTTGCAAGTCTGCATTTAATTTTATCTGGAAGAAAGTATACATTTAAATACACTGTGTGTTTTACTTTCTATAAAACAGTAGCAATGCAGAAGTTTATCTATTGGGTCATATAAACGTTATCACAAATATCAAATCTATCTGCTGAAAAGGATAGGAACCAATTAAGCTGAATCCCATGTTAGCACGAAACTCATGCCGCTTTGGAGAACTTCTGAATAATTACATGTTGCTCGATTTTAGACATCCAATGTGAAATACATCCTGACCAAGTACGACCACAGTGGTCCACATAAACTCTACATAGATGAACGGGTCGTACGTAGCTGACAAAACATTCACATTTATGGCCCAGCTACTGAGAAATGACACTTCACATCTTTAGTCAGGCTAAGGAAACACATAACATAGCTGTATTTTTAGTCATATGTCTTGGCTGAGAAGCTTCCTGCACACAGATCTCAGCCTCCCCACCTAGAAAGAAGTCGAGATAAGGCCTGGCGCACCCTCCTGACAGGTGATGCAGACCCTGCGCCTCATTCTGCCCAGCTGCTGCAAGCTGTGAATGACTTTGGAGTGAATCCTAACGGAAGGAGACAGCGTGAAAACCAAACATGGCCGACCGAGTTAGGCAACTAGAAGTACTGAGGACGTGATAAGGTTTAGGATCCAAGCCACAACGTTCCTCACAAAAAGTTAACATTCTTTCCTTACTTAACAATGAAGTCAATCTGAGCTGAGGATTGAAGCGCTCTACCACTGAGCTAAATCCCCAACCCTGACTTTAATTTTTTAAAGCCACCAAGCAAAACATGGGTCCCCGATACCTGAAACTCTGTAGATGCCTTCACACTTCATGCCGTGCTTCTCCATGTAGTCTATGCACTCTCGGAAGACAGCGGGCAAACGGACACCATCGTACATCATGGTCCTCTCGACTGCGTCAGCCAAGGGAACACCAAAAATGGGTCTGAGACTCGGCACGTCGACCTGAGGCACCTCCGGCTCCTGAATTGGCTTTTTCTTTTTCTTCTTCTCCTTCCACTGCTTAACAACGTCAGCTGCCGTCAAGTCTTTAGACTTCTTTTCTTTATGCTTTTCCTCTTTGTGCTTTTCCTCTTTATGCTTTTCTTCTTTGGGTTTTTCTTTGATTTTAAAATCCTTCTCCTTCTTTTTAGAGAAGCTGGGCTTCTTAAACACATGGATTCCCTTGGACCTCTTCATCTTGGACGGACTTTCGGCTTCATCCCCAGAGCTGTCTTCCTGGAAGGCAGCATAGCCTTCAGCTGCCAAAGACATGCAGTAGATACAAATTACATTTCTAATGTCAACTGTCCACATGCTCCCTAAATAGAACAAAAAGGTGCCACCTGGCAGCAGCTAGGCACCTTGCTTTACATCTAGGGGGCCTCCAGAAACCCAGCCAAGAAACAATGGTGTGGTGGCATCTAATGACCACAAGAGGGCGACAGACAGCAGCTGTCTTGCAGTTGTGTATTTCACAATGAATGTATGCAAACATGCAGAGAGTTCTGAGAAACAAGCATGAACCCCTAGAAGCACTGAGCAGAGAGCACTGATGAGGAGACTCCTCCAGCACTGATGAGGAGACTCCTCCAGCACTGATGAGGAGACTCCTCCAGCACTGATGAGGAGACTCCTCCAGCACTGATGAGGAGACTCCTCCAGCACAGAGCGTGTGCTGCTGCTGCTGCTGCTGGTCCCTTCACTGGAGGCACTCATGAAGCACAGCACAGACTACACAGCTTTCCTGGGCTCCAACTACTCCTCTACCACCTTGTGATCTCCTTCTCTCCCGTTCCCAGCCTTTCTGGAGCCTGAATGTGATTATGCCCTCACTTTGGCTGACACATTAGAAGGAATTTTTGCATTCTGACAAAGACACTAATTGCCTCAACACCACTTCAGAACTGCCAGTTTGCTCTGTTTTTGTTTAGGATGGGATCTCACTATGTTACCTAGGCTGGCTTAAACTGGGCACGGATAATGCTCCTGCATCAGCCTCCAGAATAGTTCAACTATAGGCATGTATGTACCACTGCACCTGGCTTTTTTATAGCTCTACATAGCTCTGGCTGTCCTGTAACTCACTCTGTAGACCAGGCTGGCCTCCATCTCAAATAGATCCACTTGCCTCTGCCACAACACCCGGCAATTATTATTTTATATGTGTGTGTCCACATCAGTGTGTGCTACGTGTGCCTGTGAAAGCCAGAAGAGGGCATCGGGTCCCCAGGAGCTACATGGGTGGTTATAAGGTTATGGGTGCTGGGACCCAAACGCAGGTCCTCGGGAAGAGCAGAAAGCACTCTGAACTGCTGAGCTACTCCAGCCTGCTTTACCGCTCTTTTGAACAGCCACAACCCTTCTCAGCAGCCCACCACTGTACAAGTTACTTCCTAACAGAGGAAAAGCAATGCACAAGCTACCTTTAACCCAAATACCATGAACCTTGCACTACTAATCAGAACAGCAGAAATCGCAAGGGCAAGCCAGGTGTGGTGGCACAGGCCTTTGACCACAGCACTTGGGAGGCAGAGGCAGGTGGATTTCTGAGTTGGAGGCCAGCCTGGTCTATGTAGTTGTTCTAGGGATAGCCAGGGCTACTCAGGGAAACAGTATCCGTGGGAAAGTGAAAGCTGGTACCACCACTCTGGAAAATTCTTTTGCACGATTTACTGAAGCTGAAAGGCACAGAGCCTGTGAGTGCACAATTCTACACCCAGGCACACATATAACGAAATACAGCACATAAAAACCAAAGTCAACAACAATGTTCACAGAAGCACTACACCCAGTAGTGGAAAACTAGATGTCTGTGTAGCCCTGGCTGTCATGACTCGGCAACAGCAGGATATCTGAGTCTTCATGAGGGTCCAGTATTGGCGCCATAGCAGAAGCCAGAGGCTTTGAACTTGCCTAATGACTAACTGCAATGAACATTCACAAGTAAAGCTGTTTGGGCAAAAGGATACACTGTGTGATATACTACAACTTCCAACAACACTACAACGAACAAATGAGAATGTGGTGGAGATATAAGAGAGACGGAGGAGCAGAATGGTGTGTCACAGAACACTGTGGTTGACAGGGGAGCAGGTCATTGCCCAGAGGGGTCCACAGATGTTTTTGGGTTTTGTTTTTAAGATATATTTATTTATTACTATACAGTATTCTGCCTGCATATATGCCCACGCACCAGAAGAGGGCACCAGATCTCATTACAGATGGTTGTGAGCCACCATGTGGGTGCTGGGAATTGAACTCAGGATCTCTGGAAGAGCAGCCAGAGCTCTTAACCTCTGAGCCATTGCTCCAGCTCCTTACTTTATTTTTATTTTTTTATTTATTTACTTTTGAGGGGAGGCTACAAGAGTGGAAGGTAGACTTGGAAGGTAGACATAAGTAGGATTGGGATGCACCATGTGAAATACCCAAAAATTCAATAAAAACTGTTACAAATGTTTTAAATAAATGAACAAAATGAAAACCAGTACTTACTCCTTTTTTCCTTTTTCTTAAATTTCCCTTTTTTCTTCCCATGATCTTTCTCATCATCTGACACTATATCGGGAGGCTCATGGAGGATGTCATGAGGAGGTGAGGGCTCACCCGTCCGGTACAATCCAGGAAATTTTGTAGGGCTGATCTCCTCAGAGCTGGGGGTCCGGGTCAGCCCACTGCCATGCTCCACCCTGCGGTGTTCACTAGGGCTGCTGGTGGGGGGCAAGAAGCACTCGGTCATGCTGATGCCCTGACAAGGAAGGGAATCGGTCTTCTCTGTTACCTATCCATCACCTGCATGGAAGAGAGAAAAGCATCAGCACATACTGCCCAAGAACCAGAACATCACAGACACCAAGAACACTGGTCTTCTATCACAAGGTACATCCCAGGTTCTCAGAGCTCAGGCACAGCAGGTGAAAATGGGAGACAGACACAGGCGCCTGTGATCCAAGCAGTCAGAAGCTGATACAAGTCTAAGGCCAACTTGAGCAACATAGCAAGTTTCAGGCTATCTTGGGCTACAGAGTAAGACCCTGTCCCAGACAGAACAGTAATAGTAATACAATAATGAGTTCCCTTTAAAAAAATAACTCATCCCTGGGTGTAGTGGTGCATGCCTGGAAGCCCAGCACTCAGGAGGATGAGACAGACGGATCTGTTTGAGGCCAGCCTAGTCTATATAGTGAGTTCCACGACAGCCAGGGTTATGTAGAGAGACCCTGTCTTTAAAAAATAATTTTTTTTTTTTGAGCTGAGGACCGAACCCAGGGCCTTGTGATTGCTAGGCAAGTACTTTACCACTGAGCTAAATCCCCAACCCAAAATAATTTTTAAAAAGAACTCATCAATGTAAAGGGCTTAATTTTAATTGTTATTCAACATAAGACCTTTATTTTTAAACTGCACTCTATCCAAGCAACCAACCATCACTAACAAATTACAAAAGTCATATAAACTATACAAGAACAGTTCATATATGTCATGTCATTATCATTTACAATGGCTAAAATAATGTTTAATGGCTCACTAACTATAATTCTATGTTGTGTGTAATCAGATAGTTCTTGTGTTGGGTGTGGTGATATTTTGTGCACCCCAATAAAGCTTATTTAGAGATCAGAGGACAGAGCCAGCCACTACATTAAAAGAGGTTAGGCAGTGCCTTTAATCCTAGCATTTGAGAGGCAGAGACCCATCCAGATCTCTGTGAATTCAAGGCCCCACTGGGAATAGAGCCAGATGAGGTGGCACACACCTTTAATCCCAGCACTAACCACAGAGATCTGGAAGTCTGTATAGACAGTCAGGAAGTGATGTAGCTGGGCAGAAAAAGGACGTAAGATGACAGAACACAGAAAGGTATATAGGCATGGGTATACAGGAAGTAGCTCTGTCGGCTGAGGAATTCCTAGTGGTAAGAACATTTTTCACCCCACTGTCTGGCTCAGGATTTTTATTAATAAGGCCGTTTAGTAAGACGAATTGCTGGTCTATTCTGTATGGCAGTCACACTGAAAGAAACAACAGGCTCACTTAATCAACCCCACAGGAAGTGGTTTCACTACAAGAGACAAGCATAAGAAATGTTCAAGTTGGCTGCTTCTCCTTTTCCAGAAGGGAGTACACACAAAGTGCTTTGTTCAAAAGCTGTGATGCACACCTGTCACCCTAATCCTCAGAAGTCAGAGCCAAGGAGATTCCAAGGTTAAGGCCAGTCTGGGCTACAGAGAAGCAAGTTCAAGGCCAACCGGGGCTGTACAGTGACACATTGCTCTTAAATACAGTGACACATTGCCCTTAAAAACAAACAACAACAAAGTCCTTTGATTTTTTTTTTTTTTTTAAGACAATCTCACCATGTAGCCCTGGCTGGCCTGGAACTTCTTATGTAGACCAGGCTGGCCTTGAACTCACAGAGTTCCTGCCTCTGCCTCCTGAGTGCTGGAATTAAAGGCATGTCTCACCATGCCTGGCTTACTTTTCTTTCATTTTGTTTTTAACACCGTCTCATGTAGCCCAGGTTGACCTCAAATTCTCTATGTGGCCAAGGATAACCCTGAAGTTCTAGTCCTCCAGCCTCTACCTCCCTAGTGCTGGGATTACAGGCATGGGCCACCAGAACGGGCTCTTGGTAATTTCCTTTCTCTCTCTCTTTCTCTCTCTCTCTCTCTCTCTCTCTCTCTCTCTCTCTCTCTCTCTCCCCCCCCCCCCCCTCCCTCCCTCCCTCCCTCCCTCCCTCTGTCTTTCTTTTTTTTGAGGATCAATCCCAGGGCCTTGCGCTTGCTAGGCCTAGCAAGTGCTCTACCACTGAGCTAAATCCCCAACCCCTCTTGGTAATTTTTATGATATGTAAATTAGACCTTAATAAATCTAAAAAAAAATCAGTAGCCCTTCCCTGGGTAAGTCTCTTCCCTAGTAAGCCACTCCATCCACTACCCACAGGCCCCGGCAACTTGAATATCCTATTTGAATTCTATTCATGTATCCGTCTGCCTT
The DNA here is from genome assembly GCF_903995425.1 of Onychomys torridus. Classification (NCBI taxonomy): domain Eukaryota; kingdom Metazoa; phylum Chordata; class Mammalia; order Rodentia; family Cricetidae; genus Onychomys; species Onychomys torridus. Next base: position 20,773,900 of record NC_050465.1, read on the forward strand.
GCTTACTTAGTACAATCCAAAGCACCTAAATATTCAAATGTCTACTTAATGAACTATTATCTGTTCCCAACATGTATACTGCTGATACAACGAAGAGGCCACAAACCTTGCCCTTAGCTTTCAATTCCAGTTCAGAAAGAAAAAGAAAGCGGTGGGGGGGGGGGGGGCCTTTACAGGAGTTCCTCAAGCTCTGGGAATTCATACAATTAATACACTTAGCCTACGGGGAAATTAGTGGCTATTTACAAAGAGAAAAACTAAGGCTCAGAGAGCTTGGGTAACTTCCCTAAATCACACAGCTAGATAAAGATAAAAGACACACTCTTTCCACACTGCTCTCATAAACACTTACAAAAGTTAGCATGAGAAGAAAAGAGACAAACAGGAGTCTCTGGGACTTAGGAGACGCTGGGGACCCTGCTCCAAACACAGCAGCTCCGAAGCACAAGATGGGGAGGGGGTAGTAACCTGTAACTCCCAAACTCAAGAGCCAGGGCATCAGGCAGCAAGCTCAGGTAACCCATTAATGCAAAAGCTAAGAAGCACAAGTGTGTGAGCACAGCCGCAAGGCAGGAAGACCTCCAGACAGTGCCAGCTTTCTTTCTTTCTTTATTTTATTTTATTTTTTTAAAGTTTATTTATTTGATGTATACCTGTGTGAGAAAAGTGTCTATGCATGTGTATGAAATGCATGCAATCCCCATTGAGGACAGGAGAGTCCATCAGATCCCCTGGAACTGGAGTTACAGGTAACTATGAATTACCCAATGTGCTTGCTGGAAACCAAACCTGGGTTGTCTGCAAGAGCATCAAGTGCTCTTAACCTCTGAGCCCTCCAGTCCCATACAATGCCAGATTTTGACACTCAACCCCATGCTCCTGAAGTATTTTAAAATTATACCTACATTTACATATAGTCCTGGCTTACTGTTATTTTTATTAAGTTTCCATATTAAATTAACAAAGAGTTTTGTTCCTAAAACCACAGCTACCTTGTAAAACTATCCCAAAGAATAGTTAATTTATACTATGGACTAAGTATATCTCCCCCAAACCCCTACCAGAAATATCATCTCCAAAGTGATAGCATTAATTAGGAAATGCAATGTTTTGGAAGTGCCTATGTCATTAGGGCCTCACCAACGGCAATCTGAATCTTCAAGGACCCAAGAGCGCAGGTTCACTGTTCACTGCAGAACACGACAAGCAGGCCCAGGACCCTGACTTGGAAGCTGGAACTGGATGGCAGACTGCACTGGATGAGCAGCACCAGTGCTGGCCTCTGTTAGCACTACAATAAGACATCCTGACTCAGATACAGCTGGAAAGAGCTGCAGTCACAGCAGATAGGAAGGACTGTGCGGTTAGATCCGTCTTCACCAGAAGAGAGCCACAGCAAACTGGAACTCCACAGAGGAGTGGGAGAGAAAGAATTCAAATGGTCTCTATGCAGTAAATTTAAGTATCAATATTCAAAGGCAAGATAATGAATAACAGACCCCAGAAATTCCTATTTCTAATGCAAAAAAAAAAAAGTCTGGTACTTCTCTTAATTTGAATAGAGTTTATACATATTCCTCCTAGTAAGACAATTTAAAAAAATTTTCAGACAGCAGATTTTTCAAAAAGAAAAGAAAATGAGACCTGGGGTGACTTTTCCAAGCTTTTGTCCCTTCTTCCATCCTCCCCCGCCCCATGGTGGGCACCGCCTGTGTGTGTGTGTGTGTGTGTGTGTGTGTGTGTGTGTGTGTGTGTGTTCCAAAAAAAGAAATCTTACAGAACTCTTTTATATGATTTAGCTAGTTTTATGTAACTTGACACAAGTTAGTCACCTGGGAAGAGAGGCTCTCCATTGGTAAGATGCTGTCATAGGCCTGCTCCATAGGCAAGTCTGCAGTGCAATTTCTTAATTAGTGACTGATATGAGAGGGCCCACCCCACCATGGGTGGTTCTGCCCTGTACGAGTGGTCCTGGACAGCATAAGAAAGCAAGCAGAGCAAGCTATGGGGATCAAGCCAGTAAGCAGTGTTCCTCCATGGCCTCTGCATCAGCTCCTACCTCCGGGTTCCTGTCTTAAATTCCTGCCCTGACTTCCTTCAGTGATGGACTATTACCTGGAAGTATACATTGAAATCAACCCCTTCCTCCCCCCAAACTGCTTTGGTCATGGTGTTTTACAGCAGCAATAGAAACTGGAAGACCACATGATAACAAATTCTTGAGGTATTCTTCACAGAAGAAGCTTACTATGTCTCGGGGTTGCAAGGGATTTGGTTGTGTTCTTTCAGGCCTGCTGTGAGGCGGTACATCATGTTAAGAGAATATGTACGGGGTAAAGACACTCATTCACACCATGGCCAGAAATCAGGAAACAGGCAGAAGCAGCTGCAGTCCTACTACACTAAACACCATGTCGTAAAGGCTTTACCACCTCCCAAATAATGCCAACCTAGGGACCAAACCTTTGGGGAAATGGGTTTTTGAGGAACCCTCAAAAATCTAAATTATAGCACAATCCAAACCAAAACCTTACTGAGTTGTACAGTGCACAAACAAAAGTATACCAATGGTCAATAAAGTCAAGGAAAAAACCTCTATAACACTAACCATCCAAGACATGTAAATTAAAATATCTTTTTTTTAAAGATTTATTTATTATATAGTGTTCTGTCTGCACATATCCCTATAGGCCAGAAGAGGGCACCAGATCTCATTACAGATGGTTGTGAGCCACCATGTGGTTGCTGGGAACTGAACTCAGGACCTTTGGAAGAACAAACGGTGCTCTTAACCTCTGAGCCATCTCTCCAGCCCAAATTAAAATATCTTAAATTATCATAGTCATCATCTAGAATGGCTAACATTTTACAGGAATGACAATTTCTAATTCTGATGTGGATTTGGAGCACCTAGAAGTCTAAATACTGATAGAGTGTGGGGATGTAAAGGTTTCTGTTTTTGTTTTTTTGGTGCCTTTCCTAGAACTCACTCTATAGACCAGGCTGGCCTCAAACTCACAGAGATCCGTCTGGCTCTGCCTCCCGAGTGCTGGGATTAAAGGCGTGAGGCACTACCGCCTGGCTGGGACTGTAAAGTTTAACCACTTTGGATAGCTGCCAGTATCTGGGTCAACATACCTTCCCACACGACCCAATAACTCCACTCATGACTAATATCCACCCAAGAGAATTAGAAACAAAAGACAAAAACCATCAGAGTAGATACTGTTACGAGTCAAAACTAGCCTTTAATCCCAGCACTCGGGAGGCAGAGGCAAGCGGATCTCTGTGTTTGAGGCCAGCCTGGGCTACAGAGTTCATTTCAGGACACCCAGGGCTACACAGAGAAACCCTGTCTTGGAGAGGAAAAAAAAGGATGAAAAAAAAAATCAACAGTTTGCTCAGCCAATTGCAAGTTAACTGATTCAATTTTTCATAAAAGCCCATTAATAATAAGCATCACCATTAAATATACTAGAAGCAGCTTTTCTCTTTTTTTATTTTTATTTATTTATCTATTTGGTTTTTGGAGACAGAGTATCTCTGTGTAGCTTTGTGCCTTTCCTGGATCTCTCTCTATAGACCAGGTTGGCCTTGAACTCACAAAGGCCTGCCTCTGCCTCCTGAGTGCTGGGACTAAAGGCGTGTGCCACCACCACCTGGCAACTTTTCTCTTTAAAGGTTTCCTTTTCTAAATGAATGATTAGGTGTGTTTGTGAGAGTGAGAGAGAGGGGAGAGGGGAAGCGGGGGTGGGGTGGGGGGTGGAAGAAGGGAAGGGGGGAGGGGAGAGGGAGAGGGAGGGAGGGAGGGAGGGAAAGAGAGAGAGAGAGAGAAAGAGAGAGAGAGAGAGAGAGAGAGAGAGAGAGAGAGAGAGAGAGAGTCAGAAGCATCAGACCCCCTAGAGCTAGAGTTACTTACAGGCACTTATGAGGCCCCTGACACAGGAGTTGGGAACCAGAGTTGGGAACCAAGTTCAGGTCCTCTACAGGTGCAGCACATATTCTTTACCACTAAACCATCTCTCCTGCTCACTTTTTCTCATTTTCATGGTTCTTTGTTGTTGTTGTTGTTGTTTTTGTTTTGTTTTGTTTTTCAAGACAGGGTTTTTCTGTAGCTTTGGAGCCTGTCCCGGACTAGTTCTGTAGACCAGGCTGGCCTCGAACTCACAAAGATCCACCTGCCTCTGCCTCCCGAGTGCTGGGATTACAGATGTGTGCCACCACTGCCTGGCTTTCATGGTTCTTAAAAATAATCCATGGGGCTGGAGAAATGGCTCAGAGGTTATAAGCACTGACTGTTCTTCCAGAGGTCCTGAGTTCAAATCCCAGCAACCACGTGATGGCTCACAACCATCTAAAATGAAATCTGATGCCCTCTTTTGGCATGCAGGTAAATATACAGACAGAACACTGTATACACATATAATAAATAAATCTATAAATTAGAAGTCTCTAACCTATCTACCAGGGATCTACATATTGGTTTACCAAGGCCTTGTATACTAAACATTAACTAATTTGAATCTAATGTTTCAGAGAATCACTGGGGCACTTCTTGTGGGGGTCTGGTTGTTGCTTTTCTGGATCTTGTTCTGTGGCCCACCCTGGCCTGGAGCACAGGTTGATCTTCATTCCTGCCAATCAACCTGCCAAAGCCTTGGGTCACCCTTCTCAGGAATGTCTAGTTTATAAGCAGGGTTAAATAATTCATTCTTGGTTTTAAAATAAAGAAAGGAGACTGTCCCAGAACAAGACAGTCTAAATGGTAAAGCCATTGAAGTGTTTCTAACAACACACACACACACACACACATGCACCCCAACAAAGCATTTCATGAAACTTCTGAGCACAGAGAGTTTGAAGAAAAAGATAGCAAAGTTTCCTGTGGGCAGGGGGGCTGTGGAAGCAGCTAAAACACACACACACACACACACACACACACACACACACACACACACACATGTCCAACTTGCTAACAGCACTGCAGCTTAAGGACATTAGAGTAATATCTTAAAACCTCCGGTCAGTTCCAAAAGTAATCCCAGAATACGGGTAAACGGAGCTGTTTTCAAGCAGGGCCTCAAGAACCTGCTTCCACATGCTTCCCAAGAAGCCCACAAAACCCAGGCCGCAGACTGAGCGGGAGAGGACTGGCGAGTCCAGTTGGAGAGCCCGCAGGGAAGGCAGCGGGAAAACAAGCCCAAGCCCACCCACTCCACAGACACATGAGAACTAGGGACTTGGCATACATGTGCTGACATGTGAAAGAACCGCTGGGACTGTAGGTAACCGTGTTAAGAACAGAGCAAAAAAAGTAAGTGAAGTGAGACACAACCATCACCCCAGGGCAAGAAAGGAACCAAACTGCAGCCACTGCCTGCCTGGGTAAAACAGCTGTCCAGTCATGACAACTGCTGACTTGACCAAACATGGGCATCTGCCGCAGTACGGGCCGAACTGGAGCAAAGGTAAAGAAACAGGAATCTCCACCCGGCAGTGTCCACCGGGGATCTTTGAAACCAGCATCTCAAGAAATAGCCGTTTAAGAGATGACCATGGGAGTCCATACCTACCTCTAACTCCTAGCCCTGCAGGGAGATGAGGGCATCAAAGTGGCTTTGGTATGTACATAGCAAGACCTTGTCTAAACAACAACAACAAAAAGAAAAAGAAAAGAAGAAAAATGAAAGAAAAAAAGAGCAACTTAAGTAAGTATATTGAGATGGAAAAAATCCAGAAGAAATAGCTAAAAGAAAAATCCTACAACTGGGAGGTTCAAGATCGAGGCAGAAGCACTGTTGAGTCTACGTACTGGTCCGCAGGGTGTCCCAGGCTGTCCTTGCTGGAAGTCATGTAACTCCACGTAAGCTGTACTCACAGCCGAGACTTACTGTGCAAAGGGATGGAGACAAAGCAGCAAAGGTGAAGGTGAACTGGGTGACTGCCTGCCTGAGGAAACGGCCCAAGCCTCCCAGCAGACTCCAGACTCTCTTCCTCCTCCTCCTCCTCCTCCTCCTCCTCCTCCTCCTCCTCCTCCTCCTCCTCCTCCAGGTGCTAACTGCTGCAGGAAAGCAAGTGTCTACAGAAACCATTCCATTCAGGCGCACTGCACCGCTCTGGCCACCAGGAATGTTTTCTATCACCTGGGGTGGGGGTGGGTGACATGACACAACTCGGGCCTGTCTCCAGCTTTGCAGCTGGCCTGAGGTTGGTCTGAGGCCGGCTGCAGGTGCTCCCGCACAAGTACGCATCACTTCCTAGCTATCCTTCCTACTGACTTGGATTCAACTTAAAACGTAACAAATAAAATCCATGTTTCACAGAAGAAAAAAATCATAAATCTTTTAAAAACAGGTGAAACGTGCTCTAGACTATAAACACGTTGTTGACCTTGAAGTGGGTCAGAAATAATCCTGCAGACTGAGCAGCAGTGAAGAGTCTCCCATGATCACATGTGTAAAGCATATGACAACACATTTACAGGGGAATAATTCCTTATGAACATCCCTACAGACTAATTAGTATCTAATTGAGCTGCTATACAGTTAATCCTCTCAAATCTGTTAACGTCATTTAGGCGGTACTTAACAGACATTTTACCCATTTAGTTTTTTCCTTCTAAATCGTTAGCCTTAATCTTTTACTTAGCTTTTCTCTACCCCCAGGTGCTTATCCAAACAAATAAACTTTTAATTAGAGTCCCCACATGTGACTCACAGAAATTTCCTGAGCTACACAACAGTTTCCCACACAGCTTCATAGCATCCTGAGGAAGAGTAAAATAACACACCTAAAGCAAGCCACACAGGTAGAAATCATCCCAACAAACATGACAGTCTAAAGTTACAACAGGTACCAACGTATACTTTCTTCCTCATTAACAGCAACTAATAAAGGACTAATGAGCAGAGAGAACTGTCCTCAGTGTAAAATTAACCTCAAGAAGCTACAATCTAAAGGACACGTGTCCTGTGGCTTATGTGGAAGTTTAAATGCTGAGGGTCGGATATTACATGTTGAAAACTCAACAAGAGAAACCAACAGCACCCAACAACTGCAGCTACCGCCTGCAGAAGGGAGCAAAGGCAGCACTGCAAACTGCAGCCTGCAGGAGAAAGGAGCAAAGGCAGCACTGCAAACTGCAGCCTGCAGGAGAAAGGAGCAAATGCAGCACTGCACACTGCAGCCTGCAGAAGGGAGCAAACACAGCACTGCACACTGCAGCCTGCAGAAGAAAGGAGCAAACACAGCACTGCACACTGCAGCCTGCAGAAGAAAGGAGCAAATGCAGCACTGCATACTGCAGCCTGCAGAAGGGAGCAAATGCAGCACTGCATACTGTTGCCAAGACCAAAAACCCGCACTGGGCTCTCACCTCCAAACAAAACCAGAGTGCCATCACTAGCTAGGTACAGAAGACAAAAAGGCCTCCTTTGGAGAAAAGGGGGTGTGTACACGTATATATGTATATGTAATAAGCAGAAGAACTCAATTTGGTCCCCAGCACCCGCCCCAGGTGGCTCACGCACCTGTTACTCCAGCTCAAGGGATCTGAAGCCTCTAGCCTCCTTGGGGACCTGCACTCATGTGTACATAACTAATGCAAACACACCCACACATAATTAAAAATAGTAAAAATAGGCCAGATGGTGCTGGCACACACCTTTAATCCCAGCACTCAGGAGGTAGAGGCAGGTGGATCTGAGTTCGAGGCCAGCCTGGTCTACAGAGTGAGTTCCAAGACAGCCAGCAAGGGCAACAGAGGGCTACCCTGTCTGTAAAAAACCAAAAAGGAAATAGTAATAATAATGTTTTTAAAATGTAATAATTATTATCACCAGGAACTAAACAGTGAAGCTTTTCTTTGTTTCTTTGTTTTTGTTTTTTGAGACAGGGTTCCTCTGTATAGTTTTGGTGCCCATCCTGGAACTCACTCTGTAGCCCAGGCTGGCCTCTAACTCACAGGGATCTGCCTGGATCTGTCTCCGAGTGCTGGGATAAAGGCGTGTGGCACTGCCGCCCAGCACAGTGAAGCATTTTTGAAGAAATATCATACCCTTCTAGGGGAGACCTCTTATTGATACAATGTCATGATCTCATATATTCTCAAGTAAACTTGAAATTCAGACTTCACGAGGAGAGGACTACCACACTTTAATAAAAATAAAATTCACATTACTGATTAGAATAGAACTAGATAAAATTATCTCCCTAAAAATTTAAAAAAAAAAAAAAGATCCCCCAATGGTTTCCCAATAGTGCATCAAAGTACCCCCAAGGGTACCCGCAAAGATGTGAGGCAGCTATGGGCATCTCAAGTCGGAGGGAAACAGTGATCACAGTATCTGTTGGGTACTGCACAAACCTCTAGCTAAAAGCAGTTCCTTTGCAACAACAGGCTGTCCACATGTCTCTTAACGACTCTGCAAATATTCATTTTCTGGGGCAGTGTGACAAAAACAAAAAATAAGTAGTCTTGTAAAAATTAACACAGACCGGAAATGAGACAGTCTGACCTCACAGATTAAAGCTGTAGTCCCCCAGACACACACGAGCCGCTAGAAATTTTAGCTATTAAGAATGAAATGAAATGTTTTTTCTTTAACTTAAGTATATTACTTTTTCAAGTGGCTACTAAGGTGCTGAGATCCTGTTATAGTCACAGGATCCTGTAGACATCCAAGTCTGAGGGTATCCAAGTGCTTTCTATAAAGTGATATATTATTGGCATATAATAAATATATGCACATCTTCCCATGTAATATAAAGCAGATTCTTACATTTTCACCACTCATGACTCCCTTCTCCTCAACAAATTTTTATATAATTCCAGGTATATAGGTATATTACTGATAATTATAAAGGAATTGTGGTGGTATTGTGTTCCCCGAAATATTGTGCACCCTAATAAACTTATCTGGGGTCAGAGACAGAAAAGCCACAATATTAAACATAGAGGATAGGCAGTAGTAGCACACACCTTTAATCCTAGCATTCCAGAGGCAGAAATCCATTTGTTCAAGGATACAGCCAAGCAAGGTGACTCATGCCTTTAATCCCAGGGAGTGACAGCAGAAAGAGAAAGATATATAAGGTGTGAGGACCAGGAACTAGCAGCGTTTGGCTGGTTAAGCTTTTAGGCTTTGAGCAGCACAGTTCAGCTGAGACCCATTTGGATAAGGACTCAGAGGCTTCCAGTCTGAGGATACAAGACCAGCTGAGGAATTGGCGCGGTGAGGTAGTTGTGGCTTGTTCTACTTCTCTAATCTTCTAGCATTCACCCCAATACCTGGCTCTGAGTTTGATTTTATTAATAAGACTCTTTAAGATTCCTGCTACAAGGAATTCCTTTTAAAAGGGTAAATGTGCTTGTCCACAAACCTGATACCCTGACCCATATAGTGGAAGGAGAAAACTGACTCCCACAGATTGTCATAGGCTGTCTCTGAGACACCAACCCTCTCACACACAACAAATCATTTTCAAGCTTTTTTGGTGTGTATAAGCAATTTTACTACAATATTAAAGACAAAAGCAATTCTACACACTAACAAGATGGAAGCGCTTGTTTATTTTTGCATAAAGAATCAAATCTTGGGGCTGGCTGTTCTTCCAGAGGACCCAGGTTCAATTCCCAGCATCCACATGGCAGCTCACAACTGTCTGTAACTCCAGTTCCAGGGGATCAGATACCTTCACAACAATGCATATAAAAATAAAGTTAAATAAATTATTTTAAAAAAAGAATCAAATCTTTTTTTAAAGGTATGTTTTTTGTTTTTTGTTTTTTTAAGATTTATTTATTTATTATGTATACAGTACTCTGCCAGCATGTGTCCCTGCAGGCCAGAAGAGGACACCAGATCTCATTACAAGTGGTTGTGACCTACCATGTGGTTGCTGGGAATTGAACTCAGGACCTCTGGAAGAGCAGCAGGTGCTCTTAACCACTGAGCCATCTCTCTAGTCCTAGAATCAAGTCAGTAACTCCAGCAACTGTGTGTGGAGGGTACATGTATGTGTCATGCAGGTACAAATGCACAAATGTGCATATCAGTTAGAAGACAGCCACTCTCCACCTTAGTTTCTGAAACAGAATCAATCACTGAACCTGAACTGGCCAGTCAGTAAACTCCAGCAGTCCACCTGTCTCTGTTGCCCCAGCATGAGAGCACTGGCCTGAGCCACCATGCCCTCCCTGCCCCAGCACAGGGTACAGGCACATGCCACCATGCCCATAGCATGTGTGTGGAGGTCAGCGAACCATCTTGGAGGACTGGCTGTCTTCTTCCAATGTGGGTTCTTGCTGTGGAATAATCCTTCTGCACACTGTGTGAATATATGTCGATAGGACTGATTTAATAAACAAGCTGACTGGCCAATAGCTGAATAGGATAAAGTTAGGTGGGAAAGCCAAACTGAGAATGATGGGAAGAAGGGCGGAGCCAGAGGAGTCGCCAGCCGGATGGAGGAGTCAGACACACAAAATGGGAGAGAGGTATAAAAGCCACAAGCCTCAGATTAATAGAAATGAGTTAAGTTGTAAGAGCTAGCTAGTAACAAGCCTGAGGTATTGGCTGAGCATTTATAATTGATGTAAGTCTCCATGTTGGTTATTTGGGAGCAGGTAGTCAGGACAGGAAAACTCCACCTACAGGTTCCATGGATAGAACTCTGGTTGAAGTCTTGAATGGTAGTCACTTTTACCCATCTCACCAGGCCCATTTTTTTGTTGTTGTTGTTGTTGTTTTTCAAGACAGGGTTTCTCCGTGTAGTTTTGCACCTTTCCTGGAGCTCACTCTGTAGCCCAGGCTGGCCTCAAACTCACAGAGATCCACCTGCCTCTGCCTCCCAAGTGCTGGGATTAAAGGCGTGCACCTTTTTGTTTGGTTTTGTTGTTATTGTTTTGTTTTGGGTTTTTTTGTTTTGTTTTTTCAAGACAGGGTTTCTCTGTGTAGCTTTGCTGGAACTCGCTTTGTAGACCAGGCTGGCTTTGCAGGCCCAATTTTTAAAATCAAACATTCTGAAACAATAAAATCCAAGGATGTACTGCTTTGATATTTACATGTTGAAAAATGATGGTCGGAAACCATTAAATGTCTTCATTTCCAGTAATGAAATCATTTAAGTCTAAGAGCAGAAACTGGGCATATACAATAAAGAACACTGCGGTTCACAGCACACAGTAGTCCCAAATCTGAGCAGAGGTGTTTTAAGGGGCACTCACTAACACTGCACGGTGTGACAGCAAGCAAGGTACAAGGTGCACATCTCCGTTGTTCAGAACGCAGGCTACAGTGAAGTCCAATTCAACGCAAGCAAGCGCTACCAGAAACACTTGGGGTCCTTACCCGCTGATTCTGAGTGAACGTTGGGGTGTCTCACGTTCGGGAGCCTGGCCCTGCGCAGGTTCTCTAACTCAACAGCCAGTCCCACAGTTTAGGGAGCGCTGCTGTAAATCTGACGCACAGTACCTAATGCACATAAACAGTTGTTCTGTTCTCAAAGACTCACTTTACTTGTACTTATGTCTTCCTGAGTATGCCTGTTTGTAGGTTTGTGCACATGTGAGTGCAAGTGCCCTCAGAGTCCAGGAGAGGGTGTCAGGTGCCCCGGAGCTGGCATTACAGGCACTTGTGAGCTGCCTGATGCAGGTGATGGTAATGGAACCCAGGGCCTTCTGGAAGAGCAATAAACACTCCTACCTGCTGAGCCGTGTCGCCAGCCCCATTATAATGTTTTGTTTGGGGAATAGTGACATGAAACATCTGCTCACGTTCTACTAACACAATGTTTTATACCCAGTGGGCTGAATCCACAAATGTGAGACGTGTAAACATAGAGGGGCCAAGGCACCCATCACAGAGTATGGGAGGCCACTATTGACGATGAGCTTAAGGCAAAAGTTGTGGTCCAACCAAAACAGCAGCTTATAACTGGCAGATGGATAATGTTTCTTTCTTCCATTCTCTGCAGTGATGTCGCCAGTGGTCTCCTGCTCATGCTCCTGTAAATGACCTCCTCGCAGGTTCCAGTAAGTACCCCCAATGAAAACCATTGAGTCACACTTGAGAGACATGGAAAACAAAGAGGGATAGATGAAAAGAGGAAGAGGGGGCTGGAGAGATGGCTCAGAGGTTAAGAGCACTGACTGTTCTTCCAGAGGTCCTGAGTTCAATTCTCAGCAACCACATGGTGGCTCACAACCATCTGTAATAACATCTGGTGCCCTCTTCTGGCTTGCAGGAATACATGCAGGCAGAACACTGTAAACTTAATAAACAAATAAATCTTTAAAAAAAAGAAGAAGATCACTAGGAGAGATGGAGACTAGAGTGACTGGTACACGTGGGGTCAAAACACATAATATATGGTATGGAAATGTCATAAAGAGACCCACTGTGTATAATTAATATGTGCTAAAAAAACATTAATCAACCAATGCTAAAGCTTTAAACTAAAAATACAAATTACATTATTTCCATCTCATTCAGACCAATATCAATTTATACAGAAATTGGAAAATGATAAGTTAGGCTGGTAAACAAAGAGCCTTTTGAGTCTGGAAGATGTAGGTTTATTACATTTATTTATTTATTTGTTTGTTTGTTTATTTATTTAATATGTGTATGTATATAAGTGTGTGCATGCCATGCTTTATGTATGTATGGTCATAAGGCTTGGCAGCAAGCATTCATCCATTAAGCCATCTTGTCAGTCCATGGTCTAAATTCAAACCTCAGCTCCCTGAGCACAGCAGTGGTACAAGTCCCAGAACCTTTGTGCTCTTATCTATACACAAAGCAATATCTGGAAATACAGATCCCACATCTAAAAGTTTGAAAAGGAAAGGGTGTCACTGTTCTTTCATTCCCTGATTTTTCTCTTAAAGAAACAATTCTCAACCTACATATCACAACTGGGGTCACATTTCAGATAGCCTGCATATCAGATAGTTACACAACAGTAGCAATATTACAGTTATTAAGTAGCAGCAAAATAATTTTATGGTAGGGGGTCACCACAACGTGAGGAACTGTATTAAAGGGTTAAAGCATTAGAAAGGTTGAGAACCACTGTCTTAAATTGCTTTTTTTTTTTTTTTAAGACAAGGTGTGGGGGGGGGGGCAAGGTCTCATGTAGCCCAGGCTGGCCTTGAACTTGCTATGTGGCTGAGGTTTGTTTTGAACACCTGGATGCTCCTGCCTCACAATGTATGCCTCTGTGCCCAGCTGGGGTAGTATGAAAGAAAATGGCCCTATAGGCTCACAGGGAGCAGCACAATTAGGAGGTGTGGCCTTTGCTGGAGTGGGTGTGGCTTTGTTGGAGGAAGACCACTGGGGACATCACTGCAGAGAATGGAAGAAAGAAACATTATCCATGAACAAAGTTCACTGGGGGTGAACTTTGAGGTTTCAGAAGCTCAGGCCAGGCTCAGTGGCTCCAAGTCTCTTCCTGCTGCCTGCAGATCCAAATGTAGAATTCTTAGCTACTTCTCCAGTACCATGTCTGCCTGCACACCGCCATGTTTCCTGCCATGACAACAATGGGCTAAACCTCTGAAACTGTAAGCCAGCCCTAATGAAATGTTTTCTTTTACAAAGTTGCCGTGGTCATGGTGTCTCTTCACAGCAATAGAAACCTAAGACACCAGCTAATTTTTTTTGCCTCAGACTTTTAAGTGCTGGGATTACAGTCACATGTCAGCAAAAATTAACTGTGTGTGTGTGTGTGTGTGTGTGTGTGTGTGTGTGTGTGTTTGTGTGTACGTACGTGTACATATGTACACGGAGGCTACTGGTCAACTTCAGGTGTCATCCTCAGGTACTGTCAGCCTTTTTTTTTTTAAAGTAAGGTCTCTCACTGGGGTCTGGAGCTCAGCAATTAGGCCAGGCTGGCTAGCCAGTAAACTCCAGGGATCCTGTCTCTGCTCCCCAGCAGTAGGATTCACATGTACACACTACCACACCCAACTTTTTTATGGGTTCTGGAGACTGAACTCAAGTCTTCTCACTCAGACAACAAGCACCCTACTGACTGAGCTATCTCCCCAATCTGGAAAATTAACTTTCAACTAAACAGAAAAATGAGTAAAGGATATTATTCTAGTTAGCCTTGTCAGCTTGACACAGCCAGAGTCACCTCAGAGGAAAGCCTCAAATGAGGGCATACCTAGGTCAGATTTTCCGGTGGGCAGGTTGTGGGGGATTGTTCTAAATACTAACTGATGGAGGGCCTAGCAGTCCACTGTGGGCAGCACTATCCCTAGGCTGGTGGTAGTCCTGGACTGTATGAGAAAGCTCACTAAGAGCAGGGCATGGTGGCTCACATCTTTAATCCCAGCACTGGGGAGGCAGAGGTAGGTGGATCTCTGTGAGTTCAAGTCCAGCCTGTTCTACAGCATGAGGTCCAGGACAGCCAAGGGTATGCAGAAAGACCCTGTGTCAAAAAAAAAAAAAAAAAAAAAAAGAGAGAGAGAGAGAGAGAGAGAAGGAAGAAAGGAGGGAGGGATCTGTCTATACACACAGACTATACAGAAAGACTGTGTGTGTCACTTAAAGAAAAAGAGAGTTAAAAACAAAAGCCTAATGGAAAACATTAGGACTCTGCCTCACTAAAAAGATAACAGCAATAAAAAGATAGAAATTGTTTTTAAATTAATGAAATAGAAATTCTGGAGTTCGAGGCACTGGAGATGGAGAGAAGGCTCAGCAGGTAAGAGAACCTGCTGTTTTTAATCTACATAAATTCTGAAGCTGAGAAGGATAGTAATACAAAGAAAAGTTCATTAGACCCAACAATTGATCTAGGCACAGATTGAGGAACCAGTGAGTGTGTGGATCAACTGAGACAGGGCAGTCTCCTGATCAGAAAGAAAGAAGAATGAAAATAAGACAGCCCAGCCCGGCGGTGGTGGCGCATGCCTGTAATCCCAGCACTCGGGAGGCAGAGGCCAGCCTGGGCTACAGAGTGAGTTCCTGGACAGCCCGGAGTGTTTCACAGAGAAACCGTCTTTAAAAAAAAAAAAAAAAAAAAAAAGGAACAGAGCCTAAGTGAAATGTGAAAGGGCATCATGAGTTTTTGCCAAAACACAAGTTACAGACTCCTAAAAGGAACAGAAAGAACATTTAAGAAACAATGGCCCAAACTTCCCAACTTAATGAACACACTCAACTCCAAACAGGATAAACCTGCAGAGATCCACATCAAGACACATCCTCAGTAGTTAAAGGACAGGCATAGTCGTCAAATCAATGACAGGAATTCCTCAAACAATGACAGCTGACCACATCAGAACCCATGGAGACCAGAATGCAGAGTAACATACAGAACTGAAAGGAAAAACTTCCTCATTGGACATGTGACACACTCCTGGATCCTAGCGCCCAGGAGGCTAACACCGGAGGACCGCAAACTTGAGGTCAGTCTGGACAACACAGACAAACCCTTCCCAATAAAGTTTTTTTTTAAAGAGATACCAAGAGCTGGGTGGTGGTGCACACCTTTAATCCCAGCACTCATCACTCAGGAGGCAGTGGCAGGTGGATCTCTGTGAGTTCGAGGCCAGCCTGGTCTAGAGAGCTAGTCCCGGACAGGCTCCAAAGCTACAGAGAAACCCTGTCTTTAAAAAACAAAAACAAAAACAAAAACAAAAAAACAAAACAAAAACCTATCACCCTCGCAGACATCTAACAGAACATTCTGCCCAACAATAGTCTACCACAAATTATGCAAAACATTCTCCAGGACAGGTCACAAAGCAAGTGTCAATCAACTATAAAAGAATGAAATCATGTGAAGTATGTTTTCTAATCACAATCAAATAAAACTAGCTGTCAGTAACAGACAAAACACTGAGAATGTAGAAATAAAAATTACATAGAAATCAAGCCATGCAGTCATCAAACTAAGAATGCCACTGAACACCCAGAGCTGACATCATACTTAATGATCAAAGGCTGAAGTTCTCCTCCCAAGGTCACAGACAAGACCAGGAGGTTCGCTCTTGCAACGCCATTCAACTCTGCACTAGAAATTCTTGCCTGGAATTAGGAAAGGAAAAAGACTGAATAACCAAGAATTATAAATAAATAAAAGAAGCAGCAAAATCCCCTCGATTTGCAGAAGGGCAGGGCCTGACAGAAAACTCGAATGAATGGAGCAATGAAGTTGAAATTTTAGGAAGACAGAAACAAGTTGTATATTCATATACATTAGTAAAGTACAGACATTTAACAATGAACATCACAAAAAAATAAACGGAACAATTTCATTTGCAATGACACACAAAAGAGTAAATAGGAATAAATTTAACCAAGGAAGTAAAAGGCTTGTACAATGCTAACTATAAATTAGCATTGCTAGAGGAAATTATAAACAGCTTATGAAAAGAAGTCTCTGTTAATAAACACAGATTTAAAAAAAAAAAAAAACAAACTCCATGTGGGTTTATCCAGAAAGAATTTCATTGTAAAATGCCATGGCCTTTTTTTGCAGATATATCACTTTCACATGAATTTGCAAGGGGCCCATGGTAGCAACAACAACCAAAAATTGAAGAATTTTCAATTCAATCTCAAAAAAAAAAAAAAAAAAGAGCAAAGTTGAAGAACTCATTATTAAAAAAGAACTGATTTTTAAAATGTACTATAAAGCTGGAATAATCAAAACAGCATGTGGACTAGAAGACACTGGCTGTTCTTCAGAGAACCCAGGCTCAGTTCCCAGTACCCTCATGACAGCTCAATAACCATCGTATCTGTAACTCCAGTTCCAGAGGATCCAACACCCTCTCTGGCCTCCAAGGGCACCAAGCACATATGTGGTGCACAGACACACAAGCAGGCAAAGCACCCACACATAAAATAAAAATATCCAAGTCTTTAAAAAAAGTACAGGTTACCATATAAGGGTAGACAGGCTGACTGATGACTCAAGCTGACAGTCTAGGCATAAGCCCATGCATCTGTGGTCAAACGGTTCCAATAAGGATGTTATAACTATCCAATTAGAACAAAAAAGGGAACAAGGCCAATTGAATTACTACATGCCATGAAGAGACCCCTATCTCACACTGTAAATTATAAGACTCAAACTCAGATACAGGAACTAAAACAATACAATTATTAGAAGAATAAATATTCAAAGGTATTACATCAAAAGTATAACAAGTAACAGCACAGGTTACTTACAAACCAAAGTATTTGTGACTCAAGAGGACTCAAGAAAGTGGAGACAACCAGAGAATCAGAGTGTTTGCAAATCATATAGTTGATAAGGGTCTTGTATCAAAAATATACAAAGAACTCTTACCATTCAACAAGAGATAGACAACCCAGTAGACAAGAGATTTGAACAGCTGTTTCTCCAAAGATATACAAATGACCAACAATGACATGAAGAAAAGATATTCAAAAGCATTAGCCATAGGGAAAATGTAACTCAAGTCCACAATGGAAAGAAAGGAAATACAAGTGTTGGCCATGATGACAGACACTGGAGACGTGGGCTGAAAATAATGGTGCAGCCCCTGGAGGAACTGGTTTGCAGTTTCCTAAGACCCTAGCGTAAGTTATTATGCGATCTGGTTCCTGACTGCACTTCTAATATCAAATGTATTTTTTTCCAATTCTCCAGACACAAGCTGGATGCTCTGTAACTCAATTTAATTCTGACGGTGTTGTTAAGAGTTAGTGTCAGACTCCATAACTCTAAGAGCTCGGTCACACAGACAGTGTTCACTTGGGATGTCAATCACAATCCCCATACCAGCTCCT
Source organism: Onychomys torridus (assembly GCF_903995425.1). NCBI lineage: Eukaryota > Metazoa > Chordata > Mammalia > Rodentia > Cricetidae > Onychomys > Onychomys torridus. Next base: position 20,791,677 of record NC_050465.1, read on the forward strand.
GTGTACCTGACTAAGCAGCTATACAACCAACCATGTTCTCCCAACTTCCACCTCAGGTGCACTTATGTTATGCTAGAGGTCAGAGAACAAATTCATCCTCTCCTTCTACCCTGTGGGCTTCAGAAATCAAAGTTCGGTCATCAGTCCTGGCCAGAGACACCCTTGGATGACCAATCTCATCAGCCCAGGTCTAGTATTTTGTAAGAATATTTTATACACCTTGGGAAAATACTTAACTCACATTTACCAGTATGTGGCAGTAGATGTCATAAATTAAACAAGCAGCCAAATGAAGTCCCTACAAGGTTAGGACAGAAAGGTCCCAAATGCAGAACTCCTCTAGTACAAGGATGCATTCACCAACCCAGAATCTCTCCGAACCCCACTTTTGAGGGTTTGTTTTGTTTTTGTTTGGAGCTGAGGATCGAACCCAGGGCCTTGCACTTGCTAGGCAAGCACTCTACCACTGAGCTAAATCCCCAACCTTGTTTTTTTTTGTTTTTTTTTTTAAGATTTTAATTATGTGTATCTCTGGGGGGAAAGGGGTTTGTGCATATGAGTGCAGTGCCCAATGATTCCAGAAGAGGGCATCAGATCCTCAGAGCTAGAGATACAGGAGGTTGTGAGCTGATACCAGCACTGGGAATTGAACTAGGGTCTTCTACAAGTGCAGTATGTTTTCTTAAATTGCTGAGCCCTCTCCCTCCAGCTGTTGAAGGGCTTTTATGGAGGTCTCATTTCAAAGGTATGATCATCAGCCACTGGTAACCAAATATAATTTGCAGCTTTCCCCTCTCACCCTACTCCCAGCTAGGACAGAAAATTCCAACAGTAAATCATGTAGTTGGTTCATCTGGCAAACAGCTCCCAGACTGAAGTTATGCCTGCTCCCCACCTCCCCTATGAGCAAATCATTACTTCATTCACAGACACTTAGCATGAATTAAGTATGTGTAAACAATAAGACCCCTCCCCCAGTGGGTTTCTGGAACAAAAACAGTTCCAAAGCCTACATCTACTGTATTTTTTTACTGTGCACACCTACAAGTTCAATGAGATCAGTAAGAGTAACTAACAACAAAAGGCAACAGGTATGACAAGACACTGTATCAAAGGTGTGAAATATGACCTCTCACAACACTGCCTTTTACTCACCCTCTGGGTCTGATGTGATGATGGGATGAGGCACTGAGATGCAGTGTGAGCTATGATGTAAGGTTACTGGAACATAGGCAAAGGAACCTTGCAGTAGAGCCAGTAACTGAGAGGGCTACTGTGGTAGTTTGGGTGAGAAACGTCCCCACAGGCCCATGCATTTGAACACCTGTCCCAGTTGGTGCTGTCTGAGGCAGTTAGAGCACCTTGTCAGAAGTACATCACTGGGGTGGGCGTTGAGAGTTTATGGCCTGACCCCCACTTCAGTTCACTCTCTTTGCTCCTTGTATGTAGATGGAAATGTGATCTCTCAGCTCCTGTTCCAACCATCACTCATGTCACTGGCTGCCTCTCTACCATGATGAAGTCTTACCCCTCTGGAAGTGTAAGTCAAACTCTTCGTCCCAGAAGTTGCTTTTGGTCATGGTATTTTATCACACCAATGAAAGGTAACTAACATAACCACAAATGAGTAACCGGCAGGTAGCATATTCGGCTGACACACTGACAGAGAAATATCCCAATGGACAGACCTTCTCCAAAGGTTCGGACTCTGGTACTGGGATGCTCAAGCTGTCTGTCTGGGGCTGTACTCAGAAATATTTCAAGTGCTGACAATACAGATGATCCTTGTAAGAGATGAGGGCAGTAATGGACAATCACCTGAGTACACCGACATTACATTTCCGACCCAACAGGCACAGAAGCAGGTTCACGGGTAAGTAGACAGGTGGCAGGCTTTGCAGGAAGGAGGGGGGCAGTCATGAAAATGTTCTAAAACTTAATTGTATTACCATGGTCACACTAAAACACACTGAACCTGAGCTCAGTCCCCCAGAACCACTAAGGCTGGGTACGGCACAAGCTCTAAGCACCTACAATCCCAGTGCTGGGGAGGCAGGAGGACCTCGGCAGTTTGCCATCTCTATCAGCAAACCCCAGGTTCACAGAGAGTCCCTGCCTCAAAACATAAGGTGGAGAGCCACTGAGGGAGGCAACCAAACTCAACCTCCGGCCTCCATAGGCGAGTGCACACATACACACACAGGAAGGTTATTTTATTACACAGGAATCAGATTTCAGAAAAGGCATTATTTTCTAAAGTAGGTTCCGGTCTTCAGCATGTTGAAAATGCCTGCCTTGACCTTTCCCACCTTCTGTTACCCACTCCAGTCAGTGCTGAAGGACATGTCAATGTGCTTTCTTTACTCTCTGACCTCTTGACTCAGTGAAGTTTCTTCAATTATCCTACCAAACTGCCACAAATTTAACCCACACACTCCGAAGAATCTTTATCAAATTCAATGACTTTCTATTTATCAAATTCAAAAGATTCTGATAATGCTTATTCTGACCAACTACTCAGAGTATCAGAGCATTTATTTTTTTTTCTTTTTCTTTTTCTGGAGCTGAGGACCGAACCCAGGGCCTTGCGCATGCTAGGCAAGCGCTCTACCACTGAGCTAAATCCCCAACCCCTTATTATTTTTTATGTGACTTTTTTTTTTTTGAGCTGAGGATCGAACCCAGGATCTTGCAAGTGCTCTACCACTGAGCTAAATCCCCAACTGCATTTATTGTTTTTTAATTATGTACCCAGGTATGGTGGCACACACCTCTAATCCCAGCACTCAGGAGACAGAGGCAGGGGATTCTCTTTGAGTTCAAGACCAGCTTGGTCTACACAGTGAGTTCCAGGACAGTCAAGACTACATAGAAAGACCCTGTCTCAAAATAAGAAAAAAAAAAAAAGGTGTAAGTTAGTTTGGATGCCCCTGGAGGCCAGAGGTGTTGGTTCCTTCTGGAGCTGCAGTTACAGGCAGTTATGAACCACGCAGTATGGGTGCTGGGAACTGACCTCGGGGCTCTGGAACAGCAGTGAGAGAGCTCTCAACTGCGGAGCTCAGAGAATTTCAAGTAAAGCTTTCATCTTTTTGTTGGTGCTAATGTTTCATTTTGTATTTTGAGATAGGTCTTGCTATCTTGTCTCAAACTTCCTGCAGAGTCTCCTGGGCGCTGAGATTATAGGTACTGACCCCACACCTGGCAGGGCTTTCCTCTTATGTTCTCTTCTGGAGTCCGTTGTGAAGATAATAGCCTTCACAACCACCCTCTCAGATGGACACAGTGAGTCACACCTTTAAGCCCAGCACTGAGACAGCTGAGACACAAAGAATACTCCCTCTGAGGTCAAGGCCAGCCTGGACTACAGAATGAAACCCTATCTCAAAAAACTTAAAAAGATCCTCCTTTGGCTTCTATGACATTTCTTAACTTTGCCTCGACATCATCAAACTTTCTTTGTTTTTGGTTTTTCAAAACAGGGTTTCTCTATAGACGAGGTTGGCCTTGAACTCACAGAGATCTGCCTGCCTCTGCCTCCCAAACGCTGGGATTAAAGGTGTGCACCACCACCACCTGGCCAATCAAATGTTTTTGAATGTCACTTTCCAACACATCCTCCTCTGTCTGGATTTAAATGGTCTCGGTGGCCTATTTTTAGAACTGATTGCTGTTGGCAAACTCTTCCCGTGTGGTGGTCTCTAAACAAAGGCTTCAGCTACCAGTTACAATATACTGCAAGGAGACTGGAGAAGACTCAACCGCTAAAGACTCAATCGCTAAAAAGACGATACAGTATGCTGACCACTCACTTCTCCCGCCCCTCCCCCACACACACAACGCTGAAGCAGATGATTCTCCCTGGAGGTACACAAATAACACCCACTCAATAAGCCAGAAGCCAACGTTGAGATCCTCCTCACACTTACTCCCCTTCCTGAATTCTCTGTCCTGGTATATCTTATCATTGTTTTCTCAAGGACCCAGGATGAAATCAAAGTCATTGTATCCAATTATTTCACCCTCAATTTCCAATACCAATCTTTGCTAAATCCTATTCAGTGTATTCTCCTAAGTTTGTCTGCTTTTGGTAATCTGAGACTGTGTTAGTAGTTTTAGACCCTATTTCTTACCTCAGTTATTGACAATAACAAAGACTTTCTAAAGCCTTCCTTTACTCAATTTTATATGGCCTCCATACTCTGAAATTACACTCTACAATTCTAGAAAGATCTTTCTAAAATGAAAACATTATGTATAAACCCACACATTGTATTATTACCTATAGTGAGGGCACTAAAATCCTTAGCATGGTATACAGTTTTTGAAAGTTCATCAATACAGCCTTCTTCTGCTCCTTCATCCATGACCGATGCTACAGCTACAGAACCAACTCACCTGTCTGAAATGTTCCAAAAAAGTGCTCATGCTTCCTACTTGTCTCTTTCCAACCCCTTCAACCTTAAGTTCCTCTTCTCATTAATTTTGCTGGATCCCTAAGGACATAACATTCGTAACAAGATTAAACACTGGCTGGACTGGCATAGGTTGGCCAGTCTGCCTGTCTCTCCCACCCCATCCCCTTCCCTTCTCGGTTCTGTTTCAATGACTCCTATTTGCTTTCAGGACAAAGCTGAAATTGCAGATGGTATACAGACTATCTCCCCAGTTCCATGTCTCACCACCACCAGACCCAGCTATACTTGAGGTAGGGGTGTGGGGGGGGGTCCCCTTGCAGATGCTACCTTGTAGTTAGTTTTATGTGGTTTTGCTTATCCCCTATCTAACTGATCATCATTTCTATGGCTGTCCAGTTGCTCTTACAATGTTAGATATCTTCCCCTGGGCATTCTCAACCCATGCTTTCATCATTGTTTACACATGGCTCTTTTCTAACTACTGCCCTCTTCCATAGCTTCTCCCCTGAGAAATGGAGAATTATCTCTTGTATACATTCACAGAGCCCCTTCCTTTCTACAAAGCCATCTTAGAAACATATTGCAGTTTGTGGGATGACAGCTGCAACACAGTGGTTGAGTGCTTTCCTAATGTGTGTAAGACCCTAGGTTCACTCCCTAGCATGTATATGTGTGTGTGTGTATATATATATATAAAACAATGGTTTGGTTTGGTTTTTTTACTGGAACTGAGGACCGAACCCAGGGCCTTGTGCTTGCTGGACAAGCGCTCTACCACTGAGCTAAATCCCCAACCCAAAACAATGTATTTTATACATACTTATGTATTACTTGTTGACAATTCAAGAGATACACTTGACCATCCAAAAGCAGGTAGTCATCCATTTTCAAGTTCTCTTCACTTGGCAGAGAACCTAAACACAGTAATTCTTGTATTCTAAATAATCTGCATCCCCCTCCCCCCACCCCCATGTTCTATCTTACATATACTAGCATAAATTCTATCAGGGATTTTCTTTTTGAAAGAAAAGAATAGCTAGACATATTGGCCCACGCCTTTAATCCCAGCACTTCAAAGCCAGAAGCAGGAAGATTTCTGTGAGTTCTAGGACAACCAGAGTTACACAGTGAGATCTTGAACCTCTCCCCAATAAAGAAAAAACAACAGAACACACTTTGGGACAATGTTCTGGACTAATCTCTTCTTGCCAAGCAATCGACTGTGCAAATTAACTGTACAAAATAAAGTTAACATTTGCTTTAAATTTTTATTACTTTTAGTCCTAGGGGAGGTGTACAATTACCCGTGGAAACCGGAGTTGTTGAATTTCCCTGAGAACTGGACTTACAGGCAGTTGGGAATGGCCTGATGTGGGTACTGGGAACCGACCTCTGGTCCCAGTGCACACTTTTTAAAATACCACTTCTTTCTAAATTATGAAAAAAAAAAATGGTCTCTGTAAAATTTACTATGTGAAGCTACTTTTTTTAAAGACAGCAAATTCAGTTACCTTACCGGTGTCTAGATACTTTGTTTAAAAAATTATTTAACAGTAGTTACTATTAAACCAATCTATCTCTCCTGGATCGCTGAGACACTCTGAAAAGTGGGAAGGAATCACGGTACTGACTCCCGATCCCTATTAAAACCAACACCGCCAAGGGCAATTACTCATTTCGGGAAAGATACTCAGGATCTTGACATTACCAAGGTAATTCCTATTAGAGAAAGTGAGTGATGTGACCTTTTTCATTTACGGTCTTGTTCCTTTCTTTACACGTGCTGGCAACCTGAACACCAAGCCAAATGTGGGCCTATTCCTTATCATCACTTCAATATTTTGTGAATAACTTCCAAGTATGATGGAAGGCTACCCAAAGCACCACAGCGTTAGCCCCCGCCACACACACACACACATGAAAACCACTGAGGCTGGGCAGTGCAGCAGCTCAATGCCCACATGGCAGCACTTCTGTCTGAGCACAGACCCACGGAAACGTCAGTGATCTTCAAGAACCATACTAAACCTTAGGGTAGGCATGCTGCTCTCTCTGGAAGAACGCTCCAAATACTCTCCAAACTTGAACCAGCACTACTTCAGAAGACTGGGAAGTAGAAAATTTTGTCAAACCTGCTTCCCAATCACATATTTAAAAGACGAAAAAGAAAGCTGGCCTCGATCAAGAACGCCGTGGCCCAAAAGCACTTGAAAATGCGTTGAGCATGGAGTTCTCAACTCCAGATCTGGCCGTCCATGGCCACTGAAACTGAAGCAAGGACCTCTGCAACCAGGAGCGCCCCCTGCCCAACACCAGCCCCGGGCGGGCAACAGCAGGAGCTGCTCCCCGACTCCACCCCGCAAGCACGGGGACAGGTGGGCATGCCAGGTGCGACTCACAAACCGGAAGGCTGAAGAAGGCCAGTCCCCCGGCGCAGCTCCGGTCAGGTGTGGCCGGCAGAGATGCCCCGCGGCCAGGAAGCTCCGAGAAACCGCAGGGTTCCCAGCTCGCCCCTGGCTCCAAGAGCAGCCCAGGACACACCCGGGAGCACCCAGGGAGGCCTGTCGGGCAGGCAGCGTGACCCACCCCCAAAGAGCAAGCTTGCGGGGGGAGGGTGAAGCCTGCCCGGAGAACATAAGGGGCGGCGGCCACGCCCCCCACCCCCAACTCCAATTCCGAGCCCAGGATCCCAAGCCCAGCGTGCTGCCTGACAGGCGCGGGCGCCAGGCCCGGCGCGGAGACGGCTCGCACGCACCGGCACCGCGCCGCAGCGCTGCGACCCCCGCGAGCGACCGCTCCCCGCCACTGACCGGTGCCTGCAGCCCGGCGACCGTCGGCTCCGCTGCAGCCGCCGCCTCCTCGCACTCACGCAGCCGCCACGACCGCCGCCTCCTGCGCTGCCCCCCTGGCCGGCCGCGGGAGCCCCATTCCCACCCCGCCCAGCCTCCGCCTGTTTACAATGATTGGGACAGAACAGGACGGACCGGCCCAGCGCGCACGCGCACTCCCTCCTCCCGCCGCAGCCGGCTTCCCGGGTCCTCGGATTCTTGACTCTGACGGCTAAGACCGCCCTGGGCTAACGCCCCGTGCTCTCGCGCGGGGCACGCCGGGAGTTGTAGTTCTAGTAACCCCGACACCCCGCTGCCTGAGGCCCGTGCCACGGACAAAAACTACAACACCCAGAAAGCACCACGCCTCCCGGGGCTGGGACTCGCTGGGGGAGACAGGGAACCCGCGAGAGGACGTGCCAAATGCTAAGGCTCTGCAGGCGCCTGCGCATTGTCCTGGGGACCAAGTGGAACCTACACCTACCGAAACGAATCCGAGCGAAAACACAGTTTGGAAGCCCTGCTGTGCTCTGCAGGAAAGAAAGCGCTTTCCTCCTCACCCTCTAGCCTGGTGTCCTCAGCTACCTAAAATGACAATTTTTTTTTTTTTTTTCCGCGTCTGCGTACTTTGGTCGTTCCAACCAGTTCAACCAGCCTGGGCTGCCGGCCCACCCCGCCTCTGGGCGGAGCACCTTGCTGGCCTTCTCTGGGTGGGGATCTTCGTTTGGAGAATTCCCTCGGAGGGATTGGGGAAAGGAAGCCTGTGGGGCCTGTGCGGGGCAGTCCGCAGGATCCCTGAAGTATGTGTGGTTGGCTGCGGCGGTACCGCTGTCTCCCACCCTCAGCACTTAGCAATCAACGCCTGAGTTAAAGCCGCACAGCATCTTGTTCGGCTCGCAAACAGATCAGCTGAATGCCCTCCAGAAGACCCTCACGAAGGCTGGGAAGAGTATTCGCTGGTGCACACCGAACCGTGAAAAGCAGCAGTCTTTTGAAATCTTCTGGTTTTATGATATTGGCAGAAAGAATGGAAATAGGATTTCTAGTGGATGGTTCTTGACGATCACTTCCGTTCCCAAGAGCCACATTCTAGAACTTCATTACCTATTAAAGTTGATCACTGTGGTCCTTCGTGTACTATACTCCCAAGCCATCTCTTCTCTCTCCCTTGTGCAAAGCGGGCCCCCTCAGTGGAACACTGAGGTTCCAGAAGAACCTTCCAAGAGCCCCTGTAGCCGTGAAATAGCCTCCGTGAAGAGATGGCCTTGTGAAAGTATGCTAATTAAAATATTCCTTCCCGCCGGCAGTGCTGATTGGGCCAGGGGATAGGCCCTGACCTGGGGCAGGGCTTTGTGGAGCCCTCTCTTGAAGGTGATACAGGAATGCAGAGGAGTGGGGCGCGGAAGAGGCGATTTTACTGAGTGGTCATAGTTACTGTAAGATCACGTGGCCTGTCGTCATTCATCGTGGAAGTGAAAGGCTGAAAGCAGAGAGATGAAGGACACAGAAAAGCAAGAGCTGTCCGCGAAGACTGACGCCCTTCCAAGCCGTAGTTCGTGCAGATCCGTAGGTGCTGTATTTATGTGAGCCAACGTGGGTGAGCCAACGAATGAATAATCCATACACACCGTTTATGTGTGTTAATGGAGGTCCAAATATAGAGCATATTTATTGGCTGTGTCTCAGCATTTTTCCTCCCACTTAAGTGGCCCCACATAACCATTTCCTCCAGTATCTGTTTTAGTAATAGGCACCATGATCAACCAGAACCAACGAACTCACAAAGACAGACTGAGGCTTTAACTAGACTGAAGCTTTCTCTCTTTTCTGGTACAATGAAGTAAGTATTTGCAGTCTGCAAATGTAGGAACCATTTTGACTCCTCCCAGGGAAAAAACTAAACAGATGAGAATTCAGGGCGAGAACCTAGTTGAATGTCAAACAAATACAGTGTGTTTTAGGACATAGGTTAGGTGGGTTTGTTTGCAGCCCGTTATAAAAAGGTTGGTGGTGTTACTTTTTCAGTGCTAGAGATGGAAGCTAGGGCCTTACACTCACTAGGCAAACATCACACCTCTGAGGTCCAGCGCAGAGACGAGGGTTTGCAAAACGTTCTTCAGCTACGATGCAAACCTGCCCGTGCAACATCGTCTGAACTGACAGGCATCACAACCGTGGAACTTGAGGATGAAGAGAGTCAAGGAGAACACTAAGCTCATAGGGCTTGCTGCTCTACACCAGTGGTTCTCAACCTTTCTGACACTGCGACCCTTTAGTACAGTTCCTCATGTTGTGGGGACCCCATCCCTAAAACTATTTCTGTTGCTGCTTCATAACTGTAATTTTGCTACTGTCATGAGTCTAATGTAAAGATCTGTGTTTTCCCGATGGTCTTAGGCGACCCCTGCTCCACAAGGAAAAAGTAGGTAGTCCTCATCCAGAAGTCTCATAACCTCCATCAGCATCCAAGATCTGTGACTAATGTACGAGCACTTTAAGATCAAACTTCAGCTCCCTCCCAGTTACTGACACTTTTTTTTTCAGTTATTCTAATTTCATGCATGTATATAAAAATTTATAAATACTAACTCACATACAGTGAGTATATATACATACATATACTCATACAGTATACATATAACATATACATAAAATCTTCATATCATGGAAGTATGTACAATTTTATATATATACATATATGTGTGTGTGTATATATATATATATGACCAGGAGAGCTGGCCCTGTCCCCTACCAGCTGCAACACTTGGGAGAGTGGCTCCATGTGCAACACAGTAGAGCTAGCCGTGAAGGTGTCGGTGCGGGAAATCCGACCCCAAGGACATGAAATATATATACATTCATTTCCGTGAATTTTCAAAGATAAATGCACACGTTGGTGCTTTTCAGCTTACGTCATCTTTGTATGCCCATTTAGGCATTAACTTGAATTCTGTGAATAGTAGGGACAGACTACTGACAATCAACACAACTCAGTAGCAGGAAGCACCTATACATAAGAGCACACAAAGCTTCACCTTCCTCACTCTTCTTGTCTCATGCATGGTAACCAAATAGTCTTTGCGAGATGTCAAGGGGTTCTTTCATTTTTTAATATAAAAATTGGGGACAGATATTTCTTTTACACAGCAATGGGTTTTATAAAGACATTTCCATGCAAATATATCATGTATTTTGACCTTCAATGCACCCTCCATTTTCTCCACCCTCCTCTTATTCCCATTCATCCCTCCAGATAGTTTTGCCTCTACTTTTATTATTATTATTATTATTATTATTATTATTATTATTATGTGTTTTAATTTTATATATCAGCCATGGGTTCCCCTGTCCTGCCCCCCTCCTGTACTGAATCCACCAGGTTTAAATGAATCCCCAGGGGTGTCTTGATCCTGGAGGACATGGGGATGGAGGGGAGGGGCTGGGGGGAAGGTGGGGGTGGGGGCTGGAGGGGCCAGTTACTGACACTTTATCCACCAATTGATTTAGTCACATGAAATATGTAGGAAGCTTCCCTTCCTTCATCCAACCCCTCCATCTCATCATACTCATGGCATGTACATGCAAACATTTTTATCTCCCCTAATACACTTATTTTAATAATTTGGATCAAACACTATTCATTATTTACAGGATCAAGGCTATGAATGCTATGTGTGTGTGTATGGTGTGTGTATGTGTGGTGTGTGTGTGTGTGTGTGTGTGTGTGTGTGTGTGTGGTGTGTGTGTGTGTGTGTGTGTGTGGTGTGTGTGTGTATGGTGTGTGTGTGTGTGTGGTGTGGTGTGTGTGTGGTGTATGTGTGTGTGTGTGTGTATGTGTGGTGTGTGGTGTGTGTGTGTGTGTGTGTGTGTGGTGTGTGTGTGTGTGTGTGTGTGTGTGTGTGTGTGTGTGTGTGTTAGGAAAGAAGAGAGACTCCAAAGTTGACAGGCAGCCCTGCCCATCTGTCAGACTACACTACTAAGGGGGTGGGGTCGGGGGGACGACATGATACTGCTAGGAAATTTATTTTTCTGATACTTACTTTGTTTTTGTTCCTTATTTTTTCCCTTTGTATTTCCCATCTCCTCTTTTACTATATTTTAGTAATAGTTTGACTTTGTTTTAATTTTCTAGTCTCTTACATTTTTTTCTTTTTTGCTTTATTGCACAACCAGATTTCTTTTTACCACCTGTTCTTTTTGTCCTTTACAACATTTTCCTCCATTCTTTGTAGTTCTTTCATTTAATCTTGTTTTTTTTCTTTTATACTTTACCTGCCACATTCTTTACACCAATTACTATTATTAATTTGTCCTATATAATATTTAACTTCATAGTTTCTCTATATTATTGTTGCCATTGGCTGTGTCATTAGAGTATGGCAATTAGCACTAATCAGAGTATATTACGGTGTCTGTGTGTTGCTTTTGTAGTCAGTACAGTGATTTCTTTCTTTCTTTCTTTCTTTTTTTTGTGTGTGTGGGGGTTTCTCTGTGTAGTTTTGGTGCCTGTCCTGGATCTCACTCTGTAGACCAGGCTGGCCTTGAACTCACAGAGATCTGCCTAGCTCTGCCTCCTGAGTGCTGGGATTAAACGCTTGTGCCACCACAGCCCGGCAGGTACATTGATTTCTTTTCTTTTCTTTTCTTTTTTTTTTTTTTTTTTGGAGCTGAGGATCGAACCCAGGGCCTTGCACTTGCTAGGCAAGCGCTCTACCACTGAGCTAACTCCCCAGCCCAGGTACAGTGATTTCTACTCTCTGATCTGTAATGGGAATCATGCTGTCAAGAGATCTCCAAACAAAACTGAGAGAGTCACACCAGAAGACATGCAAATCACTGCATAGAAACACACACAAAATCAAGACAATATGGCTCCTCCAAAGAGCATGATTCTTCAATGACTAAATCCAAAGAAACTAAAATGATTGAAAGGCTAGACAAAGAATTCAAAAATCGGAAATATTATCAATGACTCAAAGAGGATCAAGTCAGTAAATGAATGAAGTAAGAAAATCAGTGCAGGATCTGGAGAAGAAACTTGGCTGTTTTGATGAGAAAATCAATGACAGCTGAAACTCAACATGGAAACTGAGCTTTTTAAGGGAAAAAAAAACGAACAGATAGATATATTGAGAATGAAAATCTCAGTAAATCTGGGGCTGGAGAAAGAGCTCAGAAGTTAAGAGCACTTGCTGCTTTCAAAGGAGGAGGTGAGCTTGGGTTCGGTTCCAGCACCCACAACAAGCTGCTCAAGCTTTGTAGACTAAGCTGGTCTTGAACTCACAGAGTTCCTCTTGCCTCTGCCTCCCGAGTGCCGGGATTGAAGGTGTGCACCATCATGCTCAGCTTCATTCCATTTATCTTGCAGTTAAAAAAAATGTACCTCCTCATCAAACATGAGACACATTTATACTTATTTATTTATTTATTTATTTATTTATTTATTTATTTATTTGCATGCTGGCTATTAAACCTTGGACCTTATGCTTACTAGGGAAGTAGTACCACGTGTAGCAGCACCGCTGAACTACACCAGTCCTGTTCCTGGTATCTAGCATTTTCTGGGGACTTGTGTGCACTGATAAGCTTCTCACTTTATAATCTATAGAACCTGGTAGCATACAGAAATAAGCCGTGCCCTCCAGACCCCAAGGCCTCTAGCACACTTGGCTTGGGACTTCCTTCTCATAGAACCTTCTAGAAAATTGATTCTGCTATCATCTTGTAACCCACGTCCTTTCTGAATGGAGGGTGGACTCCCAATTGCTCCGAGTGTAAATGTGAACAGGTAAGGGGCCCCAGGTAGGCAAGAAAGAGGGAACTCCTAAGGAGGCTAAATGAGGGTGCTGGCTCACACATGCAAAATGCTTGCCACTTAAAATGCCCACTACAATCAAGGTGCAAAAATAAGAAGGAGGAAGTAAAATAAAGGTGTCACACACATGTAAGAAGTTAAAGGAGCTAGGAAGTGGCTCCGTCCGTCAAGTGTTTGTCCTGACAGCATGAAGATCTGTGGTACCCACAGAGAAAAGCTAGAGGCCGAAGTCTGCACCTGTAATCCCAGTGTTAGGGATGGGAGGGTCTCTGGAGCTTGCTGGCTAGCAGATCTAGCCAAATTAAGTTTAGTGGAAGACCCCATCTCAAAAAATACGGTGGAAGGCCAACAAGATGGCTCAGCAGGTAAAGGCACTTACCACCAAGCCTGACGACCTGAGTTCAACCCCAGAACCCACATGGTGGAAGGAGAGAATCAAATCCAAAAGGCGACTTCTGACTTCCAAAAGCATGCTACTGATCACATTCTCACACATACACACACACCCCATATACATACATGCACACACATAGACACACACAATAATTAAATGTAAAAAAAAAAATTAAAAAAAATAAAGTGGAAAGCTACTGAAGATGCCCAGCATTAACCCTGGCCTCCATACTCAAGTACACACATAAATACATATGCACACACATGAACATATAGACACACACATGAATACACACACACACACACACACAAACATATAGACACATGCACACACATAAAACAAAAGAATATGTCCTATACATCCCTTTTTAGGAAGTTCTTAAAAATACATATTTTAGGGGTTGGGGATTTAGCTCAGTGGTAGAGCTCTTGCTTAGCAAGCACAAGGCCCTGGGTTTGGTCCTCAGCTCCAGATTAAAAGAAAAAAATACATATTTTAGTGTAATGCGTGGTGTCGGGCAGCTGAGAGAAAATGCGTGTGACACTGAAAGGAACTGATGTGACCCACAAGTCTACTGGAGAGAAGGCACATTGTCTGCCTGGTTGTCGGGCACAAGAAAGGCACCTGGAATCCAGGAAACAGACAGTTATACAGAATTGTGGTGGCATACGCCTTAAATTCCAACTAGTTAACCATGGAGGTCTGGACAGGAAGTGACAGAGCTGTGCAGGAAGAGGAAGTGATGTAGCTGAACAGAGAGCAAAGCAGATGGCAGAACAGCAAGGCATATGTGCATGGGAAGACGGGAAGTCACGGCATTTGGAAGCTGTGGAGTTGGTCAGGCAAGGTTGGCTGTGGCTTTCCCTATTTCCCTGATCTCTCAGGTTTTCACCCCTATATCTGGCTCCATGTTTTTTATTTAATAAGACCATTTAGAAATTCATCTACACAGGTTAGTCATGGTTCACACATGGAATGATCTAGAGCACGGGCTGACACCCTTTAATACAGTTCCTCATGTGTGGTGACCCCCAACCCTACAATAATTTTGTTGCTACTTTGTAATTTTGCTACTGTTATGAATATAATATAAATATCTGATATGCAGGATATCTGATGGGTGACCCCAAAGGGGTTGCAGCCCACAAGTTGAGAATCACTGATTTTGAATATAACATGATTAACAATAGATTATATATTAGAAAAGGGAATCTTTTTTTTATTTTAAAATGTATTTCATTCATACTTCTAGCATTCCTTTTTATTGATAATGAAATGCTGATAATAGTTGTGTCAGAAAGACAATAGAATAGGCAGAGTCAGGCGGATCTCTGTGAGTTCAAGGCCAGCCTGTTCTCCAAAGCGAGTTCCAGGAAAGGCGCAAAGCCACACAGAGAAACCCTATCTCCAAAAACCAAAAAAAAAAAAAAAAAAGAAAGAAAGAAAAGAAAAGAAAAAAGAAAGATAATAGAAGAAGAAATAGACAGAAGAGCCAGAGCTACATAGAGAAATCCTGTCTCGAAAAAACAAGAAAGAAAGAAAGAAAGAAAGAAAGAAAGAAAGAAAGAAAGAAAGAAAAGAGAGAGGGAGGGAGGGAGGGAGGGAGGAAGGAATGAAGGGAAAAAAAAGAAATAGAACGTAGAGCTTGTGAGGTGGTTGAGTACGTAAAGGCACCTGGCTCCAAGCCTTACAAACTTGAGTGCCTGGGACCTACAAGGTGGAAAAGAGAATTCCTGTAAGTTGTCCTGTGACCTCCACACTAACACCATGGTGTGAACACACACAGACACACACGCTAGAAAAGAAATGTAAAAAAATTTAATTAATTTAAAAAAGGGGGGGCTGGAGAGATGGCTCAGAGGTTAAGAGCACTGACTGTTCTTCCAGAGGTCCTGAGTTCAATTCCCAGCACCACATGGTGGCTCACAACCATCTATGAAGAGACCTGATGCCCTCTTCTGGCCTGCAAGCATACAAGCAGACAGAACACTGTAATAAATAAATAAAAATCTTTAAATAAAAAAATAAAATAAAAATAAAAAAATTTAAAAAATAAAAAAAATTTAAAAAAAGAAATAAAGAAAAGAAGCCAAATCAAAGCATAGTTTCAATTTTTTATTTATTTTTTTATTTTTATTTTTTTAGGGCTGGAGAGATGGCTCAGAGGTTAAGAACACCGGCAGCTCTTCCAGAGGTCCTGAGTTCAATTCCCAGCACCCACATGGTGGCTCACAACCGTCTGTAATGAGGTCTGGTGCCCTCTTCTAGTGTGCAGGCACACATGCAGGCAGAACACTGTGTACATAATAAATAAATCTTTTTAAAAAAATTTAATTTTATATAAAAGTTTTAAAATTATAACAATGTGTACACCATTGAGTTTTCAACTTTAAAAATTATTCTATGGGACTGGGAACACCTTTAATTCCAGTACCGAAGGGGCAGAGGCAGGTGGATCTCTGTGAATTCAAGGTTGCCCTGGTCTACATAGAAAGTTCCAGGCCAGCCAGAGCTAAAGAGTGAGACCCTGTGTTAAAAAAAAAAAAAGAAAAAGAAAGAAAGAAAGAAAGAAAAGAAAACAAAGTCATCGCATACACACTGCGGTCTAGAGAGCTGAAGAAGAACCTATAGAAAAAATCAAGAAGTAGAATTCAAGTTGATGAATCATAAGCTGGAAGTCTGGAATCGGAGTGTTATTTCAGACCACAAAGAAGGAGCTGAAAATAACTCTTCCAAAGAGGAAAGGGGCAGTTGTGTCAGCTAAACCATCTTTTAGAGCAAGAAGTTACAATGTCTACCCATCTAAAAATGACAATATGGTGTTAGATTTGTGAGTTAACTGCCAAGAAAGTAGAAACCGAGACGCCTTATCTTTCCGGAGGGTTTCGTGGGGAGAAGGATTTGGGAGATAGTTTTTCATCAAAACTTCTGCTATACTTCTATTTTAAAAATAATTTCATGGGGGGGGGTTACATGGGAGGGTTTGGAGGATGGGAAAGGAAAGAGAAATGTAAATGTAGTATAATCTCAAAAATTATCTAAAAATATTTACATGTATAATATTGCTAAAATATTCTTTAAAGGAGAAAAGGTTAGATTGAAATGTATTTGTGCCAGACTGTGGTGGTGCACACCTTTAATCCCAAGATTTGGGATGCAAAGGCAGGTGGATCTCTGAGTTCGAGGACAGCCTGGTCTAACAATGAGTTACAGGACAGCCGGAGCTACCCAGTGAGACCTGAGAACAAACAGAAAAGTATTGGTGAGCAGCGGCACTTGATATGATACCTTTTCCCTTTTCTTTTTTCTTCTTCTTCTTCTTCTCCCCCTGCCCCCCCCCCCCACAACAGGGTTTCTCCGTGTAGTTTTGGAGCCTTTCCTGGATCTCTGTCTGTAGACCAGGCTGGCCTCCCAAGTGCTGGGATTACAGACGTGCGCCACCACCGCTCAGTCTTTTCCCCTTTCCATGAAGATCGTTTCTACAGATTTGCTTCTGGGAACTTCTTTCTTGGCAATTCATAGAAAACTGAATTGGTTGGATGGGTTGACATTCTACACATTTGAAGTTTTTCTTTGATTCCTTACAAGTACAAGAAATAAAAGGGAAGAGGAAGAGAGCTGGTTGACTCACTTATTTGGGGGGGGGGGCACAGAGCCTCATATTATAGCCCCTGCTGGCCTAGGGAGCCCAGATTGGCCTAGAATCCCTGGCAGTCCTCCCACGAACGGAAATTCCCTAGTGCACTGGGATGGCAGGCATGAACCACCGTGCCCAGCAGAGGGATGGGACCTAACGTGACTTAAAATGACTTCGAAGGTTTGATGGGCTTGAGAACGGCATGGAAGCCTTTTGAAAGTGGTGGAATTTGGGGATTTCCCACAGCAGCTCACATTCTCCTTTCCCAGAGATTAGAGGTTGGTGTCAAGTGATGCCAGGTACACCCCAGGGCAGGGCGGTTAGCAGCAAAGGGGCTTTCAGAAGGCAGATGCCGACAAGTCGCAGACAGTGCTGGTCTCAACACTGTCTTCCGCCGCCTCCTGCCGTACACTGGGTCGCTGGACCTAGCCCTAAAACCACCCACTTGTGCAGCATTCTAATTGTAAGGATACAGTATGCATTGGAAGATGAAGACAGACCCACATGTACAGGCATAAAAACTGTAGCGTATTAAGGGAAACTGCAAGTCACAGTAAATTCGACAGAAATCCACTTACACTCCCCATATTTGGTGAGGGGAATGAGACAGGATCTTGCTCCATAGGCCCAGGCTGGCCCTTCCCTAGCCGTGGACGCTCAGGCAGTATAGGTGGGCACCACCACGCGCAGATCTGTGTTTATGTTTCGTAAAACTGTACCTGTGTGTACATAGTTTAAAAATAAATAGACTCTCATCTTTCAAATACATAAAATGAACCCCTCCTGACATGCATTGTATATGTACGTCTTTGGCTGAGGACCAAACAAACCTAAGGCCTTATTCCTGTCTGTCAGGAAACCATCTACCCAGCCTCTCTTTTTTAATTTTGTAAACAATCTCTCTAGAATTTCAGGAGTACGTCCTGATGTTCATGAGTGTGAATCTTCAAAGGGCGCGCTCCTCCCCTCTGCTCGCTGTCCACCAACCAAGATAAGGCCCCCCACTCACTGTCCCTGCTTAGCAATACTTGGGGGGTTAGGGCAGGTCTCCCTACTTGCTCTTGTTGTTCTGGAGTCCCCCTTGTAGACTGCTGGGGACTGAAGAGGCAGGGCCGTCCCTTCTTCCCATGTCATACCTTCCGAGGTAGCCTGGGGTAGGGAGGAAAGAGGATGACACATCATGGAAGGGAGCTAAATTGCCAGCTCAGATCATCTCAGCTTCAAAAGGTGGATCCCAAAGGCCGAAGCTGTTCCCTGGGAAAGAGCCCTCAGGGGGTTCCCTGTCTTGGTCTACGTGGACGCCCCTCAGATCCATATGACCTGCTCCATCCGTCCAGTCGTTGTGTCGTGTGTGTGTGTGTGTGTGTGTGTGTGTGTGTGTGTGTGTGTGTCCGTCTGCTGTCTGCCTCTCCTAAGTGCTTCCTGCTACCTTACAGAGCGGTGCTTGTATTTCCCACAGGATCCCATTACTTCATAAAGTTGCACATCCTTCTAATTTTAGGAAAAGCACAGAAATCTGAGGCCCTGAGGACTGAGCAGAGGAACAGTCTCAGGACTGAGCAGAGCAGAGTAAGGCATAGGATTTATGAGCCCTGGAAGGCGCGTAGGGGAAGAGACCATGGTGAGGCTTTCATATAGTCTCACGTTTGTATGATTAGTATTAATTCATTTTTTTTCCTTCTTGCACCATAGGAAACAGGGGCCATTATAGTTCACTATAATGGAATGTTCCCTGAAGGCAGAGGGGTTGGAGGCTTAGTCTCTAGCCTGTGGCTCTACAGGAAGGTGGTAGAACTATTAGAAAGAGGGGTCTGGCAAAGAGAAGTCAGGTCTTGGGCTCTGCCCTTGAAATATTGGAATTCCAGCCCCTTCCTCTCTTACTTCCGGGACATGAAGTAACAGACTCTCTAACTACAAACTCTCACCTTCATGCACTGTTGCCAGAGCAGTGTGATGGGACTAAAGAACAAGCATGGGCCCTTTTAAAGGGCCCCAATAAACTTCGTCTTCTCAAAAGCTGATTATGGGGTCTTTTGTCACGTGATGGGACACTAACCGACATAGAATCTCAGTTGGCTACAGTGAGCCGTAGACTCTTGCAGGAAGTTTTGCATGCTTTTTTTCCCCTCCTTCTCCCTGAGAACAAGGATGGGCTCTGAAGTAAAGCCTTGGGACAAAATACAAAGTGAGCTGTCAAGAACCAAGAGTGCTTCAAACTTGAGGTCTTTCCACTCTGCATAGTCAGCTTAGAGGCACTCTGGTCTCTAACTGCTTCAAACAAATGGTTTGGATGTGCCCAAAGCAACTTAACCCTGCTGGCTGGAAAATTCTGCAAACTCAGTGGTTGCTAGAACCAAGTGAGAACAAACAAAATTCTGTTAAAAGCAGAGTCACGTGACCTGAGAATGAGTTTATCACATAGCAGATACCTTTGCCAGTCAAGTCCATTTTTTATAAGTTGGAATTATATTTGAATTGAAAAGAAAAAAATATATCAGGGCAGGAGAGATGGCTCAACAGTTAAGAGGGCCAGGGTTTGATCCCAGGACCTCCTTGAGAAGGCCAGGCAAGTATCATCATAGGCTCCAAATAACTCAGTTAAGAGTTAGGCCTCGATCCCTACTTCTTGAAACTGAGCAGGCCCTTGCTGAGGAAGCCATGAACAAAGGACAATCAATCTTTAATGCACTCCCCCAAACATCTCAAGGTATACTAGGTCTGAGCCAGCCCCCCACAACCCCACAGCAGCTCAAGGTAATAACAAAATAAGGACAAAGCCTGGGACTTGTCCAGGCCCGTGTGAGAGGCCAGCTCCCACCTTTTCAAGGTTCTTATGAGGAAGAGAGAGAGATAAGAAAATATTAGAGAGAAAGATAGCGAAGAGGAGAAAGACAGAAACACAGGAGAGCTTCAGGAGGACCTGGGTTTTTTGGGTTTTTGTTTGTTTGTTTGTTTTTATAGTGAGCCTATCTTTGTTGACTGTGGGCAGGTATTGCAGTGAGCCAAGAAGGTCTGAAGTCTTACATCTGGACATCTTTTTTTGTTGTTGTTTGTTTGTTTTTTGAGAATCTCTTTTTTTTTTTTCAGATTTATTTATTTATTATGTATACAGAAGAGGGTGCCAGATCTCATTACAGATGGTTGTGAGCCACCATGTAGGTGCTGGGAATTGAACTCAGGACCTCTGGAAGAACAGTCAGTGCTCTTAACCTCTGAGCCATCTCTCCAGCCCTCAAAAGGGCTTTTTATAACAATGCCAAGGCTCAGAGCAAAAGACCTCTCCCTTGCTAGATCAAAGGACAGCCAAGTATGGGCCCTTTCAAACACCTGGTAACCACACCTGTGGTTTTGCAGTCCTGCTAGGTAAAGCAAGCTCAGATTCTCAGACCCTGAATAAGTTCTCACTAGGAAGCCTCTGTGGCTCTCTACAGGCCTGCCAAAAAAAAAGGAAAAGCTATAGCATTAGCCAGACCTTGCCAGCCCTAGCCAATTAGGAATGTACTAACATAGTCACCACTCCCCTAAGCCAGTCTTAGATAAAATGACCTAACTGTCCTAGGAACTCCCCTTAACTGTGTTTAAAAGGAGCCTGCACGTCCCTCTCTGGGTGGTCACCATTTTGTACAGGTGAATGACCCCATATGCATGCTGGTATAATAAATGTTCTTGCTGATTGCATATGTGGATAGTGGCCTTTTGCAGGACTTCTGTAGGACCCTAACACTACACAGCAGCTCATAACCCTTGGTAACTCCAGTTCTAAGGGTTCCTATGTCCACTTCTGGCCTGCTTTGGTACCAGAGACATAGGTGGTATGTATATAAACATGTAGGCAAAACACTCATACATTAAAAAAACTAAAAACAAACAAACAAAAACCAGACAAACATTTTGCTACAGCAAAAAGGGGAAACTAGGGGTTCGTCATTCCTCTCCACATTCTATTCTTTCCTTGTATTATAGATTTTAAATTTCTTATCAGTGGATTCTGCAGAATATCCACTACAGATAAGCACTGGAGGGCTCCTGTTGCAAATCACCCTCTGGAGCGATGGAAGGACCTTTCTACTGACACATTCTGGTGTTGGTGTTTGTTGGCCCGGGGTTCTGCTTATCTCTTTCCTCAGGACAATAAAATTCCTCATTGGGTTTCTGAGCACTGAGGGCGCCCTGTGGCTGCAGCTGAAGCCCAACATGGCAGAGACCTATTGGGCCTTCGTAAAAAACTCCCCTGCCGATGCCAATGGGGATTGAAAGCCCAATATGGCCAGCTTTGGCAAGCATTAACGTAAGCCTAGGAACTACAGCCATGAGGTTGGATTCTCCAGAAGGTAATGTATGGTAACTGCTTTTTCAAGTATGTTTGAGAACGTGTCACCCAGACACCTAGGAGATTAAGGATAACACTGAAGATCACTGACCTCCATTTATTAACAGTATCATGCCAACTAAGCATTTTCATTCTCACAATCCTATTCAAGCTGGAGCAGTACCTTCTTCTCAGGAGTGGCTCTGTGCAACACTTTTTGGCCTCCTGAAATTAATTTAGCCCCCTTTGAAGATACCTTAAAATTTGTGAGTCTGAATGTAGTCATTATGAGACCATCAGTTCTGTTCCTTGTGAGCTGCCTGTTTTTTCTTTATGGTTCTTAGTTGTTCTTTTGCAGAGCTGCCAGCTTGGGTCGTGCTGGGATCAAGAATAATGGGACCTGGCAGTTCAGGTTCCTGGAGTTGTGTCCATGCCAATGGATACCCACACGCTCCAGAAGAGAATTTGACATCGCTGCTGCCGTTGTAACAGATATAACAGCGGTGACCACTGCTACTACTATTTCAGGGATTACCATTTCAAGCTAGCACAGTGGATACCCTGACAGCAAAAGTAACTACCACAGTTAATTAATCTTTCATTCTATTGGGCATGACAAATTTAAATCAATAGTTATATACATTTCGATTGGCTTTGAAAGTTATAAATTTACAAACTCAAGTTCCATTTGCTCTTGGGATACCATCTTACAAGGACTCCAATTTGCAGTAAGACAGTGGACCGGTGCTAGTTGAGGCTCACTGACTAGACTGATAACTCGGGAACCTGCATGGGACTGAACTAGGCCCGCTGAATGTGGGTGACACCTATGTGGCTCGATCTGTTTGTGGGGTCCCTGGCAGCAGGACCAGGACTTATCCCAGATGCATGAACTGGCTTTTTAGAGCCCATTCCCTGTGGTGGGATACCTTGCTTAGCCTTGATACAATGGAGAGGGGCTAGGCTCTCCTTCAACTTGGTATGCCAGACTTTGTTGACTACCATGGGAGGCCTTACCCACTCTGAGGAGTGGATGGGGGCAGAGTGGGAGGGAGGTGAGGAGGTGGGAGAAGGAGAGGGAGGGGGAACTGGGGTTGGTATATAACATGGAAAAAATTTTAATAAATAAATATATATTTTTTAAAAAAGGCTGGTGGTAGTGGCACACACCTTTTATCTCAGCTCCTGAGAAGCAGAGGCAGGCAGATCTCTGTGACTTTGAGACCAGCCTGGTCTACAGAGTGAGTTCCAGGACCTCTAGGGCTACACAGAGAAACCCTGTTTAGAAAAACAAGAAGCAAGCAAGCAAACGAAAAGTAACAATCAGTCAGGCATGATGGTGCACACCTTTAGGCCCAGCACTCATGAGGCACAGATCTTGAGCAATTTGAGTTACAATCCAGCCAAACCAAACCAAATAAAAACACTTCCAACAGTGAGTCCAGAGCATTACAAGCTAATCAGATTTTTACACTTGGAGGCTGTTGTAATAATTAATTTGGGAGGTCATTAGACTGGAGTTTGGTATTCCTATGTAAAAAATCAAAACCCAGCTCAGGGTTAATGGTTGTATTCCAGGCTACTATGCAACCTTCAACTAATGCCTAACTGAAGACAAGTTTAACCTCTCAGATTAACCTAATTATTTAACCACTAATTAACCTCTCCCTAGAGACTTTCCAGCAAAGGTTTTCTTTACCATGCTCTGTAGGCATCTATAAAAGGCCCTCTCCAGAACTCTTCGGTGCCCTTCCCAATCACCATTGTCCTCTAGTGCTGCATGATCATGCATCACTGCTTTAAAAAGCTAAATTGTTTCCAACAGCTAGTATGTCTGGCTTAGTTACTTTACTGCTGTTGTGATAAAATGTTCTGACAAAAACAATAGTTCAAGTTCAGGCCATGAGGTAGATAAAGTCAAGGCAAGTCACGTGGTGTCCACAGCCGGAAGACAGGATGAGGTATGCTAGTACTCAACTCAATTTCTCTCTTTTAGACAATCCAGGATCCCAGCCCAGGGAGTGGTTCCACCCACAATGGGCAGGTCTTCCCACCTTGATTAACCCAGTTGTATGAGAGTGGGTATGTAGTAAAGAAACTGTTGAAAAGACCATTCCATTATTGGGAGCGGGGGGGGGGGGGGGGGGTTCCATTGTGGGTAAAAGAGAGATCATCCAGAGGCATCTGGAAGTGTCCAGAGCAGAGAAAAAGAGAATCAGACTGGATATGGCCAGGTCTACCTCCCGGAGAAGAGTGGGAGAGAAGAGTGGGATAGTGAGATGTGGAGAATAGCAGGAGGGAGGGTAGTGCAATGGTTAGGGAACAAGAGAGAGAATACTAACAATAGCAAGAGACAGCAGGGACAGGGACGGGGTGGGGGCGAAAGGACCTTGCTCTTGTGTAGAGAACAGCAGCTCTCTGGAGGAGGGGAACCTGGGGAAGTGGAAGGACCTGGATGCTAGAGCTCATGCTCTGAGATGTATAACACTTGTCAGTAGGGACTGAAGGAGCCTGGAGGCCCGCATGGGCTTCAGCAGGCAGCCACAGGTATGTGTCAATGGAGAACCATGTCCTTCGGTCAGAGCAAGGGAAGTCAGTCTTTTTGAGGGACGGGAGCCCATTTCCCAAGTTCCTGAGGAATTCTGGCTTTTATCTAACTGCCAGAAATCCTTCTATAGTTCAGCTTGAGCTTATTTCCAGACATAGAGACTGCCCAGGTGTAGCTGGATATTTTTGTTGGGACTGTTGACTCCCCAACAATGACACAGAGACATTATTATGCAAGCTTGGCCAATAGCTTAGGCTTTTTTCTAACTAGCTCTTATAACTTAAATTAACTTGTATCTTTCAATCTACACTCTTTTCCATGGCTCAGTCACCTTTACTTTGTAATGTCCATACTGCTTGCTCTGTGTCTGGTGTCTCCTCCCTTCTTCCCAGCATCCTCTCTGCCCAGCTGGTGGCTATTCAGCTTTTTATTCAATCAATCCGAGTGACACGTCTCCACGGTGTACAAAAAGATTATTCCACAACACCCGAGACCTAACATTCCAGCCTTTGGTGGATGATAAGGCATGCTGTAGCACTTCTTCGAAGCCGGGTCATCATGGGCCTAGAAAGGCTGGAGTATCAGTCAGACCAAGAGGGGAACGACAGAAGATTAGAGAAATTTCATCAGAAACATCCAGTTCACTGACTACACCGGAAGAGACAGAGAGCGATCACATTGACCGGACTGATGAATTAATATCAGCTTTCAGTAAATCCAGGGCTCATTGGTTTTGCAGGACCACAGGCACTAGAGAGATACAGGCCGACTGGGGGCAGTTTCCCCACAAAATGCCCCAGTTGATTCCTGGATGGTGTCTGTCAGCTCAGTGGGAATCTGCTGTAGCAGATATAAACTAGGACAGAAGGTATTAGCATGATCACTGTCTGTAATCTGCACTGAAATCCTCCCAGTAGAAAAAGCAGTTAAGGGGTGTCCAAAGACAGCTGCAGGAGACTCACGCCTTTGAGCAGCAGCCAAAGCATGCCTGAGAAGTCATCAACACGACAGAGGCAGGAGCATTCATCTGTAACAGGACAGCAGTTGGGGATCCAGAAGATGGTCCTGGGGTAAAAGCAGGAATACTCTTTCCTTTATCCAAAGGTCCAGATAGATAAGACTGGGCACAGGTGTTGAGAAGCACTTTCAAATCAAAGCAACCAAAGAACCGAGTGGTGATGGTGACGTGTACCTCTGATCCCAGCACTCGGGAGGCAGAGGCAGGAGGATCTCTGTGAGTTCCAGGCCAGCCTGGGCTACAGAGTGAGTTCTAGGCCTGTCTCAAAAGGAAAAAAAAAAAAAGCAACCAAAGGAAATTTTGAGCCTGTGACTATGATAATAGTAGCAAGTGCTTTACCAGGCTAGATTATTAACATATCAAAACTCCATTTATTAATGTGAAACTTTGAACTTTGAAGTCTTATGTATCATCTTTAAGTCTTTTTTCCCCCATACCTTAAATCACTTCCTGAGATCCTCACAACTCACATAAACTTTAAACTCTTTATCTGGAAACATCTGATCATGTACCATGAGACACAGGTGTTTGGTTACTGAGGGCCCCCATGGAAAAACAAGCTTTTTAAATAAAAGAATAGTAAAAGGTAAATTTTGAGCTAATAACAACAGCATGGTAGCTTGAATTTGTCTTTCACTGAAATCTGTTTTGAGAGTCTTACAAATGAAGCCTGGCAGCAAGCCAAACTTCTCTGTGAGTCTCTCTCTCCCTGTGTGTGTGTGTGTGTGTGTGTGTGTGTGTGTGTGTGTGCTCGCTCGCGCGCGCGCGCGCCTGCCTCTTTCAGCAGGTAACCTCAGCTCTAGGAAAAGTAAGGCCTGAATTTGACATATGAGACCAATTCAGGATGGCAGGTAAATGTGTCGCAGTTTTGAAGCCTTTTCATTTAAGAAACTCAGTTAATTTAAACTTTTTGTTTGTTTTTAAAATCTGTGTCATCAGAAAGCAAAATGTGCATTGTTTGGACCCAATGTTCCTATAAAACCAGACTGTTTTAAAGGTAAAAGCAAACTTTCTAGCTGTGAGTCTTCTGTAGGCAAGAGGCCATCTCCTGGGTAATTCTAGATCTTATCAGGTTGGCAACTGAGATCAATCATTACAATTCAAAATGGGATTTTGAATGATCCTAACACAAAAAAAATGATAAATGTTTGGGATGATCACATTTAATCTAATTTTATTATACAGTGTATACATAATGAAATGTTAGGCTGTATCCTGTATATACAATAATGTATCAACTGAAAATAATTAGGCTGAGGCAAGAATAACTCAATGGTAGAATGCTTGTCTAGCATATGTGAGTCTTGTGTTCAGTTCCCAGCTCTGCAATCAATCAATCAATCAATCAATCTGGTAGCTTGAATGTAATTGGCGCCCATAAGCTCATAGGGAGTGGCACTATCAGAAAGTGTGGCCTTGTTGGAGTAGGTATGGCAGTGTTGGATGAAGTGTGTCACTGTGGAGGCGGGCTTTGAGGTCTCATATATGCACAAGCCATGCCCAGTGTTTCAGACCACTTCCTGTTGCCCTTGGATCAAGATGTAGGACTCTCAGCTACTTCTCTAGCACCATGTCTGCCTGCACACCACCATATCCTGCCATGATAATAAAGGACTAAACCTCTGAAAATGCAAGCCAACTAATTAAATGTTTTTCCTTTATAAGAGTCGCTGTGGTTGTTATTTATTAAGTGGTGTTCTTTACCATGCAAGCGAAACCACAAGGCACAATGAAATCCACTATAAGAGTTTATTAAGGGAAGAGAATCGAAGGGGTGTGCATAGGCCTATGGAATGACTTTGCAGGAAGAAAGGGGAGAATAGGTGGAACCCACTTTTATAGCCCCCACCACCATGTCCCCAATACATGCACATATGGGTTTACATAGCTACACACATAGATCACATGATCACGCTGCTGCAAATTAAGTGATCACGCAGTACACAGATTATATAGGACTGGTTACTGGACATCGCAGGCAAGGTCATGTAGCTGGGAGAGTGGCTAGGAATTCTAACATTGGTCATGGTGTCTCTTCACAGCAACAGAAACCCTAACTAAGACAAAAGTTGGTAACAGGGATTGGGGTATTGCTGTGATAGGCCAGACCATGCTTTTGTTTGAAGGACTATGGACCTTGGGACTGTGGATTGGAAAAGCAGTTGAAACCTTTCAGTGATGCTTCATGAACCACAAAGTAGGAATAGAAAGACAGAGGTGCTGAGGGTGATTTGAGCTGCGGCGGCCTGCCTCAAGAGGTTTCAGAGGAGAAGAATATTAATATATGGCCTAGAGATCTTCTTGTGATAGTTCGGTGAAGAATGTGGCTGCTTTTGCCCTTGTCCAAAGAGTCTGCTTCAAGCTAAAGTGAAGAGTTTTGGATTAATTCCACTGGAAAAAGAAATCTCAAAACAGCCTAGTACAGACACAGTTGTATGGTTATTAGTGGTAACTCTGATGAAGATTTATAATGAAAAGGAGCACGCTGAGCAGGGTAAATAATAAAATGTAAATTTTGAGGAGAAAAGGAGTACCAGGAAGTGGAATGGAGCTAAGTCCTGTGTTCAAGGAGATAAGGGAAGTAAGAAATGGAGTAAAGGGAGTGGTGACCTCAGGACAAGATCCCACCCAGCTAAGTTTCCAACTTGTGAAAAGGAACTGAAGAAAAACTTAGAGCCAGGTATGGTAGTGTACACCTTTAATCCCAGCACTCTGGAGGCAGAGTCAGGTGGATCTCTGAGTTGGAAGCCAGCCTGGTCTACAGAGCACGTTCCAGGACAGCCAAGCTTAGGCAGTGAAGGAAACCATAAAAACCGGAAAGCTGGTGAAGAAGTAATTGAACAAAGGGACCATGTTCCAGCCCCAGCAAGCAGCAGAACTTGGCAGGTTCGGCCACATGGTTCTGGCTTTAGAGTCAAGTATAGAAGACAGGGGTTATGGAAATTGCCTCTGTGACTAAGGAAAACCTCTGAGACCAGGCATGTGTCAGGAGTGTCCCTGCCTGGAGGCCCAGAGAAGCCATTGTGTGAAGCTGTGAAGTTGAAGCCTGGATTGCCTTGGAGACCCCAAGATGTTGGAGATGTCAGAGTCATGGGATACCTGCTGAGAGAGCTGCTAATAGGGAGTAGAACCAGCCCAAGATAAAGAAGTATGTTGCAATCAACAACGCTGAATGACCATTTTGTCATCAGACTTGGAGAGGCACAGTTTGGAGTTTGCCCAGCTAATTTTTGGTCTTGCTTTGATCCAATATTTCCTCACTATTTTCCCTTCAATATGTTTTGGAATGGTAATGTATTTCCTGTGCCATTATATGTTAGAAGTATGTGACCTGTTTTTTACAGGGGATTACTGATAGGAAATCACAACATGTCCACACAGTTGGGCATGCCCGGCCGACCGCCTAGTTATTTCCGGTTCAAAATAGCCATTTCCGGGCCAAACATCTCACGGGACTGGGGCTCCGTGGCTTTACATAGTTGCATAAAGCACGCGTGGCCATGTAATCTATGCGCATGCATGGAGTAGCCACATGCGGTCCTGTACGCATGTGCAGCCCACTCTTTAAAAAGCTAGTGCCATTTTGCAGAGGTCTCTCTCTCCTCTCCTCTCCTCTCTTCTCCTCTCCCCTCCTCTCCTCTCCTCACTCACGTGTGATTCACACAGGCTTGTCACATCTCTTTCTATCCTATATTAATAAACAGCTCTTCTGTGGATTTGTCGTGTTCAGGACGTGTTCCTCACGGGGGTAAGAGCACCAATAAATAACATTGGTGCTGTGATGGAACGGGTGCTTCCAGGCGCCCTGTGCCTGGAAACCTGGGAACCAGGGACAGAAACTCTGCGCTGCACAAACTGGGAACTCTGCTCCGTTCGTGACAGATCACTCTCCATTAGCCTGGTCGCACAAATCCGCATGCAACACCGCTGCTCTGATTGGTGAGTTTTTCCCTTTTTCAGCTAGTGTAAACGGTTTCCTGAATCTGTGAGATCGATTGTTGAGCCTCGCTGGTTATTCTTGAAACTGGGGGGGGGGGGGGGGGCGGGGAGGGGGGACACGACACACACGACCCCCAGCCACGGTCTTCACTGGCTACGGTCGGCCCCCATCGCAGGCCGATTTCCAGCCACCAGCCACCTCCCACATCTGCAGCTTGAGATATTTTTCGCGAAAGGACCACCACCATCGGGTGTGTCCTGGGGCTGTGTGAAGCTGGCACATTCTTCCTGCCGACGGGGCAGCTTGGTGTTAAGGGCTCCCAGGGAGTCCTTGCTTCACACAGCAGGGCCCCCACTTATCAGCTGACGAGCTGATAAGGCAGCTTGTGCCCGAGATCGTCGGGCCTCGGGAGGTCTTGGCTCCGGATCACGTTTATTTTTTTAATTTTTTATTTTTCTGCCTCTCTGCTGCAGACATGGGAAATAAGGCTTCCAACTCAATCAGTCCTAATTCTCCCTTAGGCTGTCTTCTTGAGGCTTTACTTAAAGATTCCTAAGCCCAAGTATGCTTAAAAAATAACAAAAAATCCCAGTCTTTTACAGGAGTTATCTAATTCTGGCCAGCGAACAGGCAAATGGAAAGAGTTGCTCTTTATCTTAGCTTTCTTTCTCTCTATGTTAAACTGTCTCTTCATTCTCTCCTGCTCATGTGCTCCTGGCTATGCCTAAACCAAAAGATTCTCTGTCCCTATCTCTCTTTCTCTACCAAGCTCTAGAAAGGTAACCATGGCTTATGATTCTTCTGCCAACCAGCACAAACCTCCAGCTGGCTGCCACGGGTGGTGGCCAGCCATGAGAAGCACAGCTTTCCACTACTGATACCACCACAATTTTTTACAGTGAGTCTGCTGTTCTAATGGCTGAAATCTGAGCTATATGTTTGCAACAGACAATCCCAGGGGTTGTCCTCAGGCTGTGCTGGCAACGGCAGGCACATTTTTCTCGGAGCAAAAATGTCGTCTGGGGTCTACCTGGTAGACCACTGCAGCATAGTCTCAGCCCTTCCCATCCCTTGATGAAGAGGATGGCGAACTTGAGCTGATTCTTAGGTCTCTCTCCATTCTTTGGGGACGCCCAAGATTGAAGTCTGATCCCAGTTTGTTATTTTAATTTTTTATTTTTCTCTCGGCTACAGCCATGGGACAAAGGGGCAGATACATTTACCACCTACATTGGCGGATAGGGGTGGGTACCGGTAAATCTGGCCGCATAACAGTGTGGCAGGTACTTCAGCTAGCGAACGGGAAAATAAGAGTTGCTTCATCTCCAAGCTTTCTGCTAAAGCTCTAAACCCTTTCTTTCCTTTCCCACTTCTGCATCGGCCACATGTAACTTTTCTGTCTGACCTCCACGCCAGTGGTGGGGGGCTCAAATGCACAGGCTTGGATGGTTTCTAAGACTCACCCTAACTCACCTTAACTCCACCCACTCATTCTCAAACTGCCTTGAGAACCACAGATGGGTCTAAAAGAAGCTGAGATCTAAACAATTAAGTTTACAATAATCAGGATGGCTCCTAAGCCAAAAAAAAAAAAAAAAAATCAGCTTATAGCCTCAGACAAGTCTTCCAAAGGATCAGTTTACAGTCTGCCTACTGGCAGATCTTCCAAAAGCTATCCTTAAGCCACCAATTATCAGGAAAAATTCAGGACATGGAGTAAAATCCGACTCTTATTCCCAGCTAAAGTTAAGTATCTGGAGAGCAAGGCTCCTAACCCCATGGGCAAGAGTCATCTGTGGCGTTTAAGGTGTGCCAGGGAAGAGATAAAAGCCGGAAAACAAAATTGCCAAATGCTGGCACTCGCTGACTCCCAAAAGCTGTTGGGTCCCTGTTTTAAGTGAAAAAGGCCATGGGCTAGCAAATGCCCTGCCCATCAACAGCCTTGTCCTTGTGCTGCCTAGAAAGACAACGGGTCAGCTGACTGCCCCCAGGCGCCAAGATGCATGGGTACAGCAAGCTAAGACCTCCAGCAAACCTAGGCTTGGCTACAGACACAGCAGGGAACCCAGAACTCAGCAGGGAAGCGATCAGTTTCTTTCCTTCTGGACACCAGACCATTGACTCAATCCTGGGAGTTTTAGGATGTCACTCCTTTCTATTGTTGGGAACAGAGGACAGCCTTACTCACCTCACCAGATTTAATTGTACTTTCAGAGTTACTTAATGAAAAAGATTTCCAACTAAGATAAGAGCTCATTGTCTCACTTTAAAGTTACCGCCTGTGTTTCTCATGTGCATACAGACAGGGCCATGATCTTTGCCTTGTCCCTAATTCAAAAAATAAGTTCTCTTCCACTCTCAAGCTCCAGAGGACACCAGGATCCACTGCCTTGTCACCAAGTTCAGAGGAATAAGGTATCACCCCTTCCTTTCCCAACTAGAGCCACACAGGGCTGGAGGCAAAAGGGACCATCAAAATATCTAGGCGGTAAGGATATAACAGTCTATCACTGTTCAATACTCAGCAACTGATCACCTGTGTAAAAGCTAAACTAACAAAACAAACAGGTGCCTTAAATAAACTACCTTAAATAAGGCTTGTCTCAGGTAAAAATTAAGCAGAGTACTAAAACATCACAGCCACCTTTTTAACATGTCTCCAGACAGGCCAGATCTACCTCAGATAAATGTCAACTCCAAAAATAAAATAATAATGAGTCTTTTCTCTAAGCTTTTATGTTACCAGTGTCCTGTCAGACAGAAGGTTCCTAGCCACACCATGAAGGACGGACAGCTGCAGAACAAGGCATGACAGAACTTCATCCCAGGACCAGGCACACCATGAAGGATGGACACAACTGCAGGACTTCATCCCAGGACTTCAGGAGCCAGCTTCCCTGTTTCCCCCAAGAACTAATCGACGACCACCATTCAGCCTGAAGCATTCTTTGAGAGGAATGGCGCCCCATACCCATCCATCCACATTTTTTCTTTTTTTAACAACAAATGAGTTGGGAATGATAGAAAATTACAATATGTCCACATGGTTGGGCTTGCCTGGCGGACTGCCTAATTATTTCCAGTTCAAAATAGCCATTTCCAGGTCAAAACATCTCACATGGCTAGGACTCCGTGGCTTTACATGGTTGCATAAAGCACGGCCATGTAATCTACACACATGCGTGGAGTAGCCACATGCGGTCCTGTACACATGCGTGGCTCACTCTTTAAAAAGCCAGCGCCATTTTGCACAGGTCTCTCTCTTCTCCTCCTCTCCTCTCCTCCTCTCTTCTCCTCTTCTCTTCTCTCCTCACTCACGTGTGTGCTTCACACAGGCCTGTCACCTCTATCCTCTATCCTCTTTTAATAAAAACTCTTCTGTGGTCTTGTAGTGTTCGGGACGTGTTCCTCGCGGGGTAAGAGCGCTGCTAAATAACTAACAATTACAGTTAAGAAATGGCATGAGTCTCAGAAAAGACTTGAAAACATTGTTGAGACTGTGATAGACTATGGGGGCTTTTGAAGTTGGACTAAATGTATTTTGCACCATGATATTGTTATAAGCTTATGAGAGGCAAGAAGTGGAATGTGGTAGTTTAAATGTAATTGGCCTCTATAAGCTCATAAGGAATGGCACTATTAGGAAGTATGGCTTTGTTGGAGTAGGTATTACCTTGTCAGAGGAAGTGTGTCACTGTGGAGGTAGGCTTTGAGGTCTCATATATGCTCAAGCCACACCTAGTGTCTCAGACCACTTCCTATTGCCAGCAAGTCAAGATGTAGGCCTCTCAGCTACTTCTCCAGCACCATGCCTGCCTGCATGCCACCATGTTGCGCCATGATGACAATGGACTAAACCTCTGAAAATGTAAGCCATCCAATTAAATGTTTTTCCTTTATAAGAGTTGCTGTGCTTACTGCCAAGCTGGATAGCCTGATTTCCATCCCTGGTACCCAAATGCTGGATGTAGAGAAGGGACTCTTGCAATTTGTGCTTTAACCACATGTAATAAATAAACAAACATAATATAAAAGCAAACAGGGCTAGAGAGGGGGCTCTGTGGTTGGGCTGTGAGTGGACACAGAGAACTGTCTCAGATCAATACAATAAACTAGCAACAACAACAATGAAGAGTTGCTGTGGTCATGGTGTCTCTTCACCCTGACTGAGACACAATCAAGCAATATTTTTTTAAAGTAGAGACAATTACATCACATACACAGGAAGAAGACAATATGAAGACATAGAGAAGAATGTATTCCATAAGCCACGGAGAAAGGCTTCAGAGCCCTGTTGATATAATACTTACATTTATTATCTCTAGAATAGCGAGAAAATCAACTCATATTATTTATTTATTTATTTATTTATTTATTTAATCAATCCTGTCTTTTTGAGACAGGTTTTCTCTGTGTAGGCAAGGCTAACCTATAATTTGCTCTGTAGACCAGGCTGGCCTTGAACTCAGGTATCCACCTGCCTCTGCCTCCTAAGTGCTGGGATTAAAGGCATGCACCACCACCACCTGGCAACTCATACTGTTTAAACAACAACAAAAAAGTTTAACATACTGAACACTGATTAGTCCAGGGCATAGCGCACAGCAGTGCTCATGGCAATCCAAACACTTGGGAGGCTAATAGGAAGATTGCTAGCTTGAAGCTTGTCTGGCTACACTGTGAGTTCAAGGCTAGTCTAGGCTACACAGATGACCTCATCTAAACAAACAAACAAAAAACTAATGACTCTCCAAATAAAACAACAAAAAGCCAACAGTAACAACGAATTTGGGAAGAAAATTTGTGAGACTTTGGATGGCGTTTGGTATCCACACTCAGGTTGAGACCCAACAAGCGTCTTTCCCACAGAGCCCTCTCCCCAGCCACGCAAAGCAGATTATTTTTTGTTTGTTTTGTTTTGTTTTTTGAAACAAGGTTTCTCTGTAGCTTTGGAGCCTGTCCTGGACTAGCTCTGTAGACCAGGCTGGCCTCGAACTCACAGAGATCCACCTGGCTCTGCTGGGATTACAGGCGTGCGCCACCACTGCCCAGTGCAAAGCAGATTCTTTATTTAAGTGTTTTTACCAGTTCTTGTCTGATAACCTGTCTTAGGGTTTCTATTTTTTGTTTGTTTGTTTCAGTTTTTTGAGACAGGGTTTCTCTGTGTAGTTTTGGTGCCTGTCCTGGATCTTGCTTTATAGACCAGGCTGGTCTTGAACTCACAGAGATCCCCCTGGCTCTGCCTCCCCAGTGCTGGGATTCATGGGGTGCACTTTTATTGTTTTGATAAAAGACTGCCTGTAGGCGGGTTCTATTGTTTTGATAAAAGACCATGACCAAAGCTACTTGGGCAGGGAAGGGTTTATTTCAGTTTATAACTCTTAGGTAACAGTTGATCACTGAGGGAAATCTTGGCAGGACCTCATCAGGTAGGGCAGGAACCTGGAGGCAGGAACTAAAGCAGAGGCCATGGAGGAATGCTGCTTACTGGCTTGCTGTTTATTGAGGCATGCTCAGTCTGCCTTCTTATAGTATCCAGGATCGCCAGCCCAAGGTTCACACTGCCCACAGTGAGCTACACCCCCCCCCCAACACACACACTAAACATCAGTCACAAAAAAAAAAAAAAAAATGCTCCACAGACCAGTCCACAGGCCAGTCTGGTCAGGCATTTTCTCAATTGAGGTTACATTTTCCCAAATGACTCCAGCCCATGCCAAGGTGACATTACAAACTAGCCAGTACATAATTGTTACTCCCATGCCTTGGGCTCATTCTTTCCAACATAACACTTTCAATTCCCCTGCCTCAGCTTCCTGAGCAGATGAGGTTACAAACCTGTAACCAGCACACCAGGCTTCAGGATATCCTTTACGATAGACAGCAAGTGTACATACATGCTGCTCAGAGCTCTGGGGTCAAGTGAATGAATTAAGTGAACCAAGGGAGGGGCTGGGAGGAAGAACTCTGACTTACCTATAGCTGGTCAAGTGGAAACAGAGGTAAAGCCACCCATGGCTGTAGCTGGCATCTGAACCTGAGGCTGTCTTGGAGACTGTAAGTTCTGATACTACCTCCAGGTAGACCCTGTCAGAAACCCGTGGGACCAGAAGACAGCCAGCTACAGTCCATGACTGCAGAACTGATTGCTCACTTGCTGGGGTGTGTAGGAAACTCCCACACAGCAGGTGTCGGCCGCAGTGTGGTGTTTGCAGTTTAAGAGCAGAGGGACACAGCCTCACTCTAGTCTCTGATTCCTCTAAGTCTTCCGGGAAGAACACACCTGACCCATGGTAGTATGCTTTCTTCTTTGTGCTCATTATAGAGTCAGAATTTTCTAGGGAAAGATAGAAAAGGAAAACTTCACAATTTATGACTAATTATTTTCAGTGTGCTTTTAACAAATTAAAAGGTTTACTATTTTAAATTCTCACTTCAGAACATTCTAGACGTTTTCAAAAGTAGCCAGAACAGTACCCAAAACCTCCCTGGAGCCTTTCAGAGCAAGGTCCCAACTTCAGGTCATTTCCTAAGTGAATAAATCAGGCTGATTTCAAGCAGCATGTTTTAAACACACTCAAAAAGCATAGATTTAAAAGGTAGGAAGGGGGAAGATCTCCCTTCTTCACAGTAATGACTATAAATAGTTCCTGACCAGTTCCTTTAACAGGGTATCCATGGATGCCACAAAAAAATACAAGTTTCTCGTGAGAAATCATCTGACTAGAGACACAGCCTCTGCCCGGTGTTCATCAGGAATGGTGCCTTTGGTGGGAGCCATCACCTGGATGTCTCAAGTCAGTTGGTAGGAGGAGATGGGCTGGCTCCAGAACCACCTAGTGATGGGTGTTACTCCAGACAAGTTTTTTTTTTTTTTTTTTTTTTTTTTTTTTCGAGACAGGGTTTCCCTGTGTAGCTTTGTGCCTTTCCCGGAACTCCCTTGGTAGCCCAGGCTGGACTTGAACTCACAGAGATCCGCCTGGCTCTGCCTCCTGAGTGCTGGGATTAAAGGCGTGTGCCAAGACCACCCAACCAGACCAGTTTTTAAAGCATCCAGTTTTCAGTTTTCTTATCTTGACCTGGAACAGACTGCAAGAACAGTAGAGACCTGCTGTGGAATAATCTTTGTACACTGGAAATACGTATTACTGTCATTGGTTAATAAAGAGCTGAGTAGCCTATCGCTGCGCAGAAGAGACTGGGCGGGAGAGCCAGACTAAGAGAATTGTGGGAAGAAGAAGTGGGGAGTCAGAAGAGGTGGGGTTGTAAGAGCTAGTTAGTAATAAGCTTGAACTATGGGCTGAGCATTTGTAATTAATATGAGCATTGGTGTGCTTATTTGGGAGATGCTGGAGGGACAGAAACATCCACCACCTTATCCCAGAGCGACTGAGTGAAGCAGGTCAAAGCCGAAGGCACAGCCCAGGTCAAAGCCTTGCTCACCTGCACTCGTCCCTCTGACCACTGTCTCTGCCGAACTCCCCAGCACTGTGTGCACACTGGAGCATGTGTGCTGCTGTGTTGGAGGCATCATGACCGTAATTGAGGCCACGTGCTGCTTCTGCACTTCCATGTGCCCTGAGAGAAGGAATCCTTATGCCGTTTGATGGGACAGCCAGTGGTCTGTTTTTCCAGGCCAGGCTGGCCAGAGAAAATTCTTTCCAAGATTTAAGACGGTTTCAAATCAAAGCCATCCAGCAAGACGTTGCTAAGGTCCATCAGGCCAGTCTGTACCTCCTGTACTCAGCATGCATTTGAGGAGCAGTGCAGAGTGTGTGGCTCCTTTACACACTGTCATTTCACACATGCCTCCTCCTTCAAGGGAAATGTTTGTTGCACAATGAGACTCAGACACCACCCGAAGGGCCCAAATCCCTGCAGCCATGGAATAGCAACACTGGGGCTTTTATAATGGATTCACCAGGAGCCCAGGTTACCTTATCACAACCCAGCTGGACAGGTACAACAACCCTGGGTGAGATGCCTCTTGAGAGGGGAGCTGACGGAATGACCATTTTCTCTTGTCCTTTTCCTTTTCCTGTTGCTGGGGAAACCAGGGCTTTGTGCATTCTTGGCAAATGCTGCAGTTCTGAGCTACATCTCAGCTTTGGAAGACCATAGCACCACATGTGCTGAACTTGGTATCTGTGGTGATATTTTATTTGTGCCGAAATGTGATATTTTATTTGTATGTTAATAAAATAAAGTTGCCTGGAGATCAGAAGTTAAATAGCCATAAAACAGAAGTCAGGCAGTGATAGCACATGTCCTTAATCTGATCACATGACAGAGTCTCTGTGTGGTCAAGGACACAGCCAAGCGTGGTGACAGGAGCCTTTAATCCCAGTACCAACCATAGAGAGAGGTCTGTATAGACAGGCAGCAACGAGGAAGTCATGTGGCTCGGCTTAGAGCCAATGAGAAGGCAGAACAGGAAAGCAATTAAAAACACAGGTTAGACAGGAAGAAGCTCTCTCTGTGGAAGCTATTGCTGGTGGTAAGCTAAAGCTAGTCATGGCTATTGCTCTGATCTCTTTGATTATTACCTCTGTATTTGGCTCGTGTTTCGTATTTAATAAGACTGTTTAGAAATTCATCCACAGGTACCAGTTTGATCCAGTCATTTGGAGAGGGCATTTTAGGCACAGGAAGCACCTGCATATATGAGGACCAGAAGCAGCTTATATCTCTAGAGTGTGAGGCAGACCTCAGGAAAAGGGGCCGTGGAGGTAAATGCAAGAGGCGGCCACAGAGGGCTTTACGGGCTCTGCTAAGCTTGTATTTGATCCTCTGAGAAGGAAATGGGATGTGAGAAGGAAATGTGTGTGTGTGTGTGTGTGTGTGTGTGTGTGTGTGTGTGTTAGTTTAAAAGAAAATGAAAGGGTTGGGGATTTAGCTCAGTGGTAGAGCACTTTCCTAGCAAACGCAAGGCCCTGGGTTCAGTCCTCAGCTCCAGAAAAAAAAGAAAAAAGAAAGAAAATGAAAGCTGGGTGGTGGTGGCGCACTCCCAGTGCTTGGGAGGCAGAGGCAGGTGGATCTCTATGAGCTTGAGGCCAGCCTGGGCTATAGAGCGAGTTTCAGGAAAGGTGCAAAGCTACACAGAGAAACCCTGTCTTGAAAAAAAAAAAAAAAAAAAAAAAAAAAGAAAAGAAAAGAAAAGAAAATGGCCCCCAAAGGGAGTGGCACTATTAGGAGGTGTGGCTTGGAGTAGGTGTGGTCTTGTTAGAGGAAGTGTGTCACCATGGAAGCGGGCTTTGAGGGCTCAAATATGCTCAAGCCATGTCCACTGAGACAGACCACTTCCTGTTGCCTTCAGATCAAGATGTAGGACTCTCAGCTACCTCTCCAGCACAATGTCTGCCTGCATGTCATCATACTTCCAGCCGCCATGCTCCTTGCCATGATCCATGATAATAATAAACTAAACCTCTAAAACTATAAGCCACCATCTCAATTAAATGTTTTCCTTTATAAGAGTTTCCATGTTGTCTCTTTATAGCAATAGAAACCCTAGTTAAGACAGTATGTATCATGTATCTATCATCTATGTGTGTATGTATGTATCTATCATGTATCTATCTATCTATCTATCTATCTATCTATCTATCTATCTATCTATTTATCAATCATCTGTCTATCTTGTGGTCCTAGTTTGAGTTCTCTTTTTTTAGAGGGGGGGTTTCTGAGACAGGGTCTCTCTGTATTGCTCTGACTGTTCTGCAATTTACTTTGTAGATCAGGCTGGTCTCAAACCCACAGAAATCTACCTGCTTCTGCCTCCCAAGTGCTGGGGTTCAAGGTGTGCACCACCTCTGCCTGGCTCCTAGTTTGATTTCTACAGTGGTTAGGATAGGAAAGGGTATATTCAGCTCACACTTCAAGGTCATAATCCATCTTTGAGGGAACAAGAACTCCGAGGCAGGAACCATGGAGGAACACTGCTTTCTGGCTCACTCACAAGTTTGTGTTTAACTAGCTTTCTGAGAGAGCCCAAGACCACCTGCCCAGGGATGGTGCTGTCCACATAGGCTCCTGCATCGATGAATAATCAAGACAATCTGGCCAATCCAACTTAGGCAATTCCTTAAGGAAGTGTTTCTTCTCAGATGAATGTAGACTGTGTCAATTTGACAGGTAATGCTAATAGGGCAGATGCCCAGGCTGCTGGGCTCAAAAGATTTTCCTGGAATTGGAGAGTTGGCTCAGTAGGTAAGGGGCTTGGATGGGGACCTGAGTTCAGATCCCCAGCACCCATATAAAAGCCAGGCAAGGCTGCACATACCTGTAACTCGAGATCTGGAGCAGGGTGTACCAGGTAGCCGGTCTAGTCAATCGGTGAATGGCTGTTTCGGAAAAGAAAGTAGGAAAGTCATAGAGAAAGTCATCAACAGCTATCTCTGACCTACAAAAGGTGCACAAATGCACAGGCCAACATATTGGGACGTACACACACGTACACACACACACACACACACACACACACACACACACGCACACACAAATCAATGTAAAATTTCTCAGGACAGAATCAGAGGTTGTTAGTTATTATGGCGCTCTTACCCCGCGAGGAACACGTCCTGAACATGACAAATCCTCAGAAGAGCTGTTTATTAATATAGGATAGAGGAGACGTGACAGGCCTGTGTGAAGCACACACGTGAGTGAGGAGAGGAGAGGAGGAGAGGAGAGGGGAGGAGAGACCTGTGCAAAATGGCGCCGGCTTTTTAAAGAGTGAGCCACGCATGCGTACAGGACCGCATGTGGCTACTCCACGCATGTGCGTAGATTACATGGCTGTGCGCACTTTACACAACCATGTAAAGCCACGGAGTCCTAGCCACGTGAGATGTTCTGACCTGGAAATGGCTATTTTGAACTGGAAATAATTAGGCGGTCTGCCGGGCAAGCCCAACCATGTGGACATGTTGTGATTTCCTATCAGAGGTTATGCCTCTTGTTTGATTCACTTGTGTTGATGGATTGTGTGTATATAGGTCAGAGGACAACTTTCAAAAGCCAGTTCCAGCCTTCACATGGGACCTAGGGATTGGGCTGAGGCTGCAGGCTTAGTAGCAAGTGCCTTTACCTGCTGTGCCAGCTGGTGGCCCCACCTTGTTACTGGCAGAGCCTTTAAGGGAGGCTGGCTGACCAGTTAGCCTCAGGGATTTATCTGCCTCCAATCCATCATCCACTTGGGATGATGAGGGGCCACCAAGCACACTTTTTTTTTTTTTTTTTTTTTTTAGCCAAGCATCGAACCCAGGGCCTTGTGCTTGCTAGGCAAGCGCTCTACCACTGAGCTAAATCCCCAACCCCCAAGCACACTTTTTATGTGAGTGCAGAGGACCAAACTTGGGTCTCTGGGCTTTTGGGAGGCAAGTATTTTACTGACTCAGCTTCTGTGACAATTAAATAGGTTATGGAAAAGTTAGTCTTGGCTCCTTGTAGAAGCCACTAAGTCCTTGTGGCTAAGGGAACCAGACCAAAGGGTAGGTCTGTCCAGGTTCCTGGAAGGCATCCTGGCCTGGGAAGAACACCCCACCCCCTCCAACTCTCTGGTGTCTGTTGCAGGTGATAGGTACATTTCAGTATGATGGCATCCAACTGGACTTCACTGTGTGGATAAACGTTCAGAGGCTTGGGTACCTTGCAAGGGACCTGTAACACGGAGGTGATCTCAGGAGAATGCTCACAATATACCACTTCTATCTGATTCATAACTATATTGTTAGATTTGCTCAGATACAAAATGTCTAGAGTGTATTTTATCTCTTAGAGTTTGGACTGTAAACATTAACTGAAATTTCTCAAGAACCAATAGGACTGTAGTAAGGAAGTCCCTGCGAATGCAGGCACAGGCATGCATACTGGGGACTGAGGAGAATTCTGGAATCAAGGCGGGTCTGCATGCCTCAGTGAAAGCACCAGGTGAAATGGCCCCACCCTGTATGTGACTGGGCAGTGTCCACAGTTTCTCACACTCTCCTCAGCATTTCTTGCCTTCACAGATCTGACTTGCACAGCTTCTCAGCCCCACCCTCCCCCAGCCCTATGTAATTAGAATGGTTTAGCCAAGTTCCCAGCAGACAGGCTGCTTACTGGGAGAAAGAATATCCTTGACCATCCCTTGTCTGAACCCAGCCTTGTAACCAGCCCAGGCTCTGATGCTTGCCTCCAGCACCTCCCCTCCATGGCCCTGTGACTTTCTTAGCCCCTCTGTGCCAGGAGTCAGTGGGTTGGCCTCCAGGCCAGGGAGAGACCTTTTCTCAAAAAGCAAGCTAGATGGCTTCTGAAGATGCCTTTTGGCCAACACACACACACACACACACACACACACACACACACACACACACGAGAGGAAACAGAAGAAGGGTAGGTGTCATTACCAGTAGGTATCTTAGGGTCACTGTTGCTGTGACAAAACACCACAGCCAAAAGCAAGTTGGGGAAGAAAGGGTTAATTTAGCTTACACTTCAGCATTGCTGTTCACTGAAGGAAGTCAGGACAGGAACTCACACAGAGCAGGAACCCTGGGCAGGAGCTGATGCAGAGACCATGGAGGGATGCTGCTTACTGGCTTGCTTCCTATGGCTTGCTTAGCCTGCTTTCCTATAGAACCCAGGACCACCAGCCCAGGGATGGCCCCACCCCACCATGGGCTGGGCCCTCCCCCATTGATCTCTAATTAAGAAAATGTCCTACAGACTTGCCTAAGCCCAGTCTTAGGAAAGCGTTTTCTCAATTGAGGTTTCCATTGTTCAGATGGCTCTAGTTTGGTCAAGTTGACATTAAACTAGGCAGCACAGGTGTGGAGACAACACATGTAGGGTATGCCCTACCTGACTTGGGGATGATGGGAGAGGTGTCCCCCCCTGGATGTGGTTGTTGAGAATGGGCTCTGAGATCAGGAGGGGTGCCCTGCTTCAGTTCGTGGGTTGTTAGAATGTGTGCATGCTCTGCGGCTGCTGTCTATGCCTCCCCTGCAGAAGGGCCCCCATTGAAGGTCTGGCTGCTTACTGCTCCAGCAGGAAGTTCTGCATTTGAAAACAACTGACATTATGGGTGGTATTTTTGTTTTTCAGTCCATCTATGTAACTCACTAGCATCAGAAGAATCAAATACTGAATAAGAAACCATTTCTCCCCTTCTCTCATGTTCATGGATGTTCTGCTTTTTATCCAGAAATCAAAGACAGTAAGAGTAGGAGAGTGGCTGGACAGGACGTGGCTATTTGGAGACCAGTATGCCCGAAGGCCCGTCACTGGTCACTTTACACGGCCCAGGAGGGCTCTGCTGTTTAATTTCATTGAAATCGCTGAGTATCTGCGTTCCTTGGACTTCAGTCTTCCTAATCAGCTGGAGACCGTGCCCTTTAAGTAGGTACTCGGGTTTTGTTGTTGTTGTTACTGTTTTGGAGCCTTAGAGCAGAACATTGCCTGGCCCCCTGCCGTGGCTGCAGGAATGGAGCCAGGATGTGTGCAGCCTGGAGGATCTTCATGAGCAAGTGCAAAATGATCCCTGGGAGGAAATCTGGAAAGTCTATTCAAAGCAGCTCACAAATGAGTTACAAACTCTTGCAAGAAGGTCTGCTCTAATAGATGGAACTGTTACCCTAACATGAATACACTGCAGGGCTTCCTCTCCATGTAGGGAGCCCTGGCCCTGTCAAATGACTAAATCCTTTGTATAACCGCAATGCTTACAAGGACATTCTGGGTCATGAATGACATGGAGGCCCCATATCAGGACAGGGGGGATGGGGAATGTAGGAAGCCTGAGGAACACAGTGGTTTCACATATTACAGCCATCATTAGCAAGCCCAGGCTAGTGTTTTATGTAATTAAAAACACATTCTTCTTGAAAATCAGTCTTTTTTAAAAAAAAGTTATTATTAATGTGTGTGTGCACATGTGTATGAGTGCCTGCAGAGGCCAGAAGAACGTGTCAGAGTTCCTGGAGCTGGAGTAACGAGCAGTTGTGAGCTGCCTTGATATATGGGTACTGGGAACAAAACTCAGGTCCCCCGCAAAAACAGCAAGTTCTCTTAACCACTGAGTTCTCTACAGCCCATAAGATCAATCTCATGGAGTTGTGAAATGATGGTTTGGGATTTCTCCTTTATGGTTTTTATTTTATTTTATTAGTGTTTTGCCTGTATAGTATGTCTGTGTGAGGGTGTTAGATCCTGGAGTTACAGACATTTGTAAGCTGCCACGTGGATGCTGGGAGTTGAATCCAGATCCTCTGGAAGAGCAGTTAGTGCTCTTAATCGCTAAGCCATCTCTCCAGCCCCTCCTTTATGTTTTTTATTGGTTGGGAAAAGCTTTAAGGATGTTTGGACATAGTTTAAAGGAATATTATGAATTGTATTTACACTCTTGAACTCACCCATGAGGAGAAAGAAGGAAAAATCCATGGTAGGAAAAGTTACAAACTGAAGAATTGTCTGTTCTAAAGCCATTGTTCAGATGGAAGATCCTTTTGGAAATTATTTTTGTTGTTGTTGTTTTGTGAGTCAGGGTTTCTCTATGTAGCCCTGGCTGTCCTGGAACTCACTCTGTAGACCAGGCTAGCTTCAAACTTGCAGATATCTGATTGTCTCTGCCTCCTGAGAGCTGGGATTAAAGGTGTGCACCACCACCTGTCTTGGAAACTATTTTTGAGAAATGAATCTAAGTTATCTATCTAAACTATGTGTTCAGGCCGAGGAGGTTGTTATGATATTGCACATAGGGGACCCCCCAGCTGGCCAGACCAGGGAGTCCCATGTGTGATGGAAAACACACTGGGCAGATGTATCTTTTGGGTGGTGGGCATGGGTGGCGGCATGTCATTCACAACCCAGGCGCTGCATCTGAAAGGAAATGAATTTATTATAATAGAGGTGTGAAGAGAAAGATAAGGAAAGAGGGAAAGACAGAAAGAAGAGAGAGGAAGAGAGGGAAGGGGGTTGAGGGTGCACTCCTCGTGGGAATGGAGTGGAAGAGAGTGGAAGAGAGAGAGGCAGGGGAAGGGGTTTTTCATCAGGATGAAGGGCGACAAGGGGCGGGATTCCAAGGGGCAGGTCAGAATGTTAACAGAACTGACTGAAAGGCAGAGTGCTTACCCAGCACCGAGGTCAGGCCCCAGCATAGCAAACACAAGACAACAACCCAAGCACATTGTTGTGGAATATTAGTTTAAGATATGTTACATTCATTTATGCTGTGGAACATTTGTTTAATGATGCGAAGATGTGTTGCATTCTTTTATGTTGCGTTTGTTTAACTCTGTGAAGCTGTGTTACTTTGCTTGTCTAAAACACCTGATGGGCTAATAAGGAGCTGAACAGCCAATAGCTAGGCAGGAGAGAGGATAGGTGGGACTGACAGGTAGGGAGAATAAAGAGGAGGAGAAATCTGGGAAGAAAAGATTGAGGAGCAAGAAAAGGAGAAGGAGAGAAGGACTCGAGGGTCCAGCCATCCAGCTACACAGCCAGCCATGGAGTAAAGAAAGGTGTATAAAATAGAGAAAGATAAAAGCCCAGTGGCAAAAAAATAGACAGGATAATTTAAGAAAAGCTGGCAAGAAACAAGCCAAGCTAAGGCTGGGCATTCATAAGTAATAATAAGACTCCAAATATTTATTTGGGAGCTGGATAGTGGGCCCCCCAAAGAGTAAAAAGTAAATTTAAAAAATTAAACAAAACAAAAAAAACGAACTACAGTGCCTGGTTGTGAAGGCAGCATTGTTTGTTTTGTTACAGTGGAGGCTGAGGGAACCCAGGTCCTTGCCCTTGGCAAATGAGGCAAGCACCGAGTCATTGAAATACACCACCAGTCTGAAGGAAGTAGTATTTTATTAGACTTTGGCTGTCTCATCACGTGTGTGTGTGTGTGTGTGTGTGTGTGTGTGTGTGTGTGTGTGTGTGTGTGCATGTGCATGCTTTCCAGTTCCAGGAGACCCAAGGCCCTCTTCTGGCCTTCCCAGGCTCCTGAATGCATGTAGTGAGCATAAACTCATGCAGGCACATAAATAACAAATAAACTTTGCAAGAGTTAGTTTCCATTGGGCAAGATAATGCACCATCACAGCTCAAAACCCG
This sequence comes from Onychomys torridus, assembly GCF_903995425.1. NCBI lineage: Eukaryota > Metazoa > Chordata > Mammalia > Rodentia > Cricetidae > Onychomys > Onychomys torridus. The sequence goes on from NC_050465.1 coordinate 20,836,667, forward strand.
AAGGAGCAAAGGCCTGAGATGAGGTCAAAGAGGACCTCTCTAACAGATAGCATTTGAGACCTCAGACCAAGGAACCACAGTCTCTATGAAAACCTGACCCAGTAGAAGACATAAGGTCTGCAGGACCTGGGGGACATCAGAGCAGGACTCAAAGTAGAAGGGTGTGAGCCAGGGAGCCGGGGACATGTGTCACAGCTAGGGCTGCAACACATCCTATCTCATTCTTTTCTGCCCCATTTCTGCCAGTCCGGCTAGGAGCCTCCGTGGCCCATCTTGGGATCCTCTAGGCTGGGCTGCTATTTCCAGGCGGGACTTCCCTGAGAAAGGGCTACGCTGCTCCGGGAAACGCCTCCCTCCAAGCCCCAGGTCAGTGTCATGGACAGAATATGTGGGCACGTTGAGATGGGGCCATGGAGGTGAGGTCTTTTCCAGCACCTCACTCTCTCTTCCTTCCAGCAGACTACAGGGAACAAGAAAAGCATCTAAAAAACAAAGGCTCCTTGTCTACCATGGCTCTGCCTTCCCATGAGGTAAGTCCAGCCGCTCTGAGATCCAGCAGCATGAAGACTTTCCGACTTACTGGAGCAGAAGGAGCAGGTACCAACCACCTCCACAGGTGTGTCAGAGTGGAGAGGCGGGTCACACAACCATTCTGCCAGACAGATAGTTCAGGGGTCACTGGGGCTAAGGGAGTTTTTGTTTCCCTGGCCGGCAAATAGGGGCTTCCGCTTCCCTGGGATCTAGTCTGAGAACTCTCCCAGTCCCCAGCCGGGCACAGGAGGAGGTTCTTCTGTGTGCTTCTACATTGACGTGTCTCCTTTTCAAAGCAGAAGCTCGGGGCTGTGCAGGATCTACATACACTTCACTGCTGGTTAAAAGGTGTGGGGTGGTACATACCTGGGGGCTGAGTGACTCAGGCAAGCTGAGGCCAGAGCGTCACTTGAGCTCAAGAGTTAAGACCAGCCTAGACAATAAAGTCCGACTTCCTCAAAAGATGATACCATAAAAGCCTGCGTCACAGATCTAATTGGCTTTCATTTGACATCTATCAATGTCCTCTACCAAACAGAAAGAGAGCTCCCATCAGAACAAGGGATTTTGTAAATTAAAAATAAGGAAATGGCATTAAAAACAAAAACAAAAACTTCACCGATTACAATCCAGTTGTGCCTAGTTATTGTTTTGGTAAGCATTAAAACAGATGGGCTTTCTTATGCTCAGGTAGACTGGAGCCTGCTTTTTCAAGAAAAACTGGTTTGTTGGGGACCTGCCAGTTTCCTTCAAGTTTGATTCTGGGGCTTGGGGTACGAGACTCTTTTGCTCTGCTTGCTGGTGCAGAGGCTTAGGTCAAAAACGGCCTCCTGTAATTTTTCACTAACATGGGGTAAAATGAATTTACTTTTTTTATTTTTTGAAGCAGGGTTTGTCTGTGTAACAGTCCTGGCACTAGCTCTGTAGACCAGGCTGGCCTTGAACTCACAGAGACCCACCTGCCTCTGCCTCTTGAGTGCTGGGATTACAGGTGAGTGCTGCTCCCCCTTCCCCCCTGGTTTTTTTTTTTTAAGTTCCCAACACAAAGAAACAATGTCTGGGATGACAGATGAGAATGTGTGTGTGTGAGATCATTACACATTGTATACAAGTCTTGGAAGGTCACATTGTGTCCCACAAATATGTATAATCACTGTTTTTTTTTGAGCTGAGGACCGAACCCAGGGCCTTGCGCTTGCTAGGCAAGCGCTCTACCACTGAGCTAAATCCCCAAGCCATATAATCACTATGTATCAATGTAAAAATACACATAATTTTTGAAATAGGATCTCTCCACATTGTCCCGTCTATTGTGGAGCTTGCTATGTGGACCATGCTGGCTTCGAACTCACAGAGAGCAGAGGTCCTCCTGCCTCAACAGTGCTGGATTGAAGGTGTGCACCACTATGCCTGGCTTAAAAAGATACTTTCTAAAGGCTGCTGGATGGGGCAGGTGGGTCTGGCACTGCCCTGCCACCCAGATGCCTGAGCTCCGGGTGTGGCCTCCAGCTCTATCTCAGCTCTAACATCTGCACCACATCGGCCACTGGAGTGGCCTTCCTAACAAATCTGTCTTTCCTTGAACCTCTACCCGAAAGGACCTCAGCCCGTCATCTCTATCCGTACGACATCTCACACCAGTTCACAATGTCACTTGGCATGGATTTTACTGTGTGTGGTAGTTTGAATGAGAGTGGCCTCCATAGGCTCACGTTTTTGAATACTTGGTTCCCAGTTAGTGGACTGTTTAGGAAGGATTAGGAGGTGTGGTCTTGTTGGAGGAGGTGTGTCACTTGGGGGTGGGCTTTAAGGTTTTGAAAGGCCATTCCAGGCCAAGTCTCCATCACTCTGCCTATTGCTGTTGCGAGGTAAATCCAGCAGAGGCCGCCACTTGGACACTCCTAAAGCCAAACACAAAGTATTGTCCGCCTGCAGCTGCACAGGAAATTTGCCCCAAATTTGTAGCCCTGAGTCTTACAGTTCTTAGTCCTTTATGCACAAAACCCATATTCTGGCTGGCACATTTCAGTTAGTAAGAAGAGGAACTATAGAAGCAAAAATGCAAGGTTCGTAGAGGTAGGGACTTTTCACTTGGGGATTTTCAAGCCACATCCTGACTTAACTTTGTTCCTGTTTCAGCAGGCAATGCTGGCTATGAGCTGGACTTCACGGCCTGAATGGTGTTTCTATCATAGTGTCAGTTGTGCCGAGGTCAGGGGGCCTGTTACACTTGCCTGCGGATCCACTCTCAGCTACTGCTCCAGCACATCTGCCCACTACAGCCGCATCCCCATCATGACCCTGGACTAACCTCTGAACTGTGAGCCATCAGCACCTACTACTGCATTCATGGCTGCACTGGGGCACCTTGGGCACATGGCCTGAGGTCAGATCTGTGCTAAGATTACTCTGGGAAAGCAGCTGGTGCCATGACCCCACAGGCAGAGTGCAGAAGCATTTGCTACAGTTATGTGAGCTGGCCCAGCAACTCTGTGGAGACATCCAGCAAAAAGGAATGCTAACATTACTAGACAGAATGCCATATTTAGCATTCTCTGCTGAAATTAATTTAAAAAAAAACATGACTCATGTTCATTTCTATTTTTTATTAAAATACTTTTTTGATTACAGAGACAACCAACAAGAATATATACAATATGGTAGGCCATGTCAATGCAATAAACATAGACTCTTGGGAATGAACAAAAGAATTTAAAGTCTGGAAAGACGATTTCTAAGTACAAACCCTCCAACTGTGCCCAATTCTAAGCTTTATTTTCCAGAGAAGTTTTAGGTTTTTTTTTTTTTCTCTCTGTTTTGATGCTTTTTTGATTTACAAATACTTGCTCAAATATGCTAATGACAATCTTATTTTCTGAAACTTTAGAAGTTATACTTTGGCTAGGTGGTGATGGCACACACCTTTAATCCCAGCACTTTGGAGGCAGAGGCAGGTGGATGTCTGAGTTTGAGGCCAGCCTGGTCTACAGAGGGAGTTCTAAGACACCCAAGGCTACCAAAGATAACCTGTCTTGAAAAACAAACAAATAAACAACCAGTCACACTTTAGTGTAAAGCCCCCTTTCATAGCATCCTGTGTAAACAAACACTACATTTTACATGAATTGCTGTTTGCTTTTGTACCATAGTAGGAATATAGTTACAGTCATAATTACACGTTATGGGGGAATCACAAGAGAAAAACCTGCCTGTGAGCCCATGTCTTGCTACAGAAAAGTGTATATATGTATGGATTTAATGATACCCTCTGACTCACAATCTAGTGTCTTGTTTCTTGTTTTACTCAGATGAAACCCAGGGCTGCACACATGGTTAAGTAAGGGCTCCACCACTGGGCTTCAACCTCAGCCCTTAAAAATCTCGTGTTTTCTGATTTGGCTATAACAAAGACAACATCATTTTTTATTGAAAAAGGAACTACTACAAAATCTCCACTATGGAGGTGAATATGCTAGGATGGTGCAGAAGATACACAGTTAGTGAGGCTACGCTTCTTAAATGTTCAATTGCAATTTAGAAAAAAAACATTACTCAGAACGTTGAGTACAGAACTAGAAAGGAGTTCTTTGCTTTTTGGAGACAGTGTCTTGCTATGTATCCCAGGCTGGCCTTGACCTTCTGATCTCCTTGGTTAGCTCTCAAGTGGTGGGACCACAGGTGTGCACACAAACCATAGCTCTAAAAAGGAAACATGTCAGCTAAATGCTGCTTTTCCTCACGGTCTTGGAAAACCAGGAGGAATATACAAAATATGAACATAACCTTTACCTCTGGGGATCATTTCCTGTGGGGAAAACAGGGCAATAAAAGTTAAAGCAATTGGTTTAAGAAATTGCCCACATAGAAATGTATGGGGTAAAAAGACATACACTATTTTAAAATCTGATCATGAAAAGCTGAAGAAAGGTCATGACATATTTTAACAATGTTTGTGGCCATCATAAGACAACATGAAGGTGGCCAGCCCAGTTTACAGAGCCAGTTCCAGGCCAGCCAGGGCTGCATAGAGACCCTGCCTTAAAACAAAACACCAGCAAAAACAAACCAACGAAAAAGAAAACTTGAGGCACACAGCCTGAAACTGTCAAAGCGGTCCTCTAGTCACAGGCACGAAATTTCTCAACAATTACAAGCTGAAATGGAGCGGCCAGCTGCAGTCCTCAGAGCTCCCTCCTGCTTGCAAGCAGACCCAAGACCATGTGGAGCTAAGAAAGGAGCTGAAATGTTTCCAAGACACTTTTAAACAGAGGCCCTGTGTGTACAAGTAAGAGAGGGCACCTTGATGTCTAACAATCAAATCTACCCACGTTCTAAGTCAGCTTCTTAGAACACCTGGAGTGTTCTTCAGTTATTGGATTTTACAGTGGACAGCCATAAAGTCACAAATGACCTTGTGACTAACTACTATTCAAACAAGAATGCAAAATGTGTTTAAGAGCATTTTCTAATTTATGTACTAAAATAGGTAGACATATAAAGAGTATTCCTAAAAAGTTACATTTAATTCAAATAGGCACTAGAGAAAATAGCAATTTTATTAAACTGAGTCTGTGTATTATAAATATTAGTTTTAGATTCATGATTGAAGGTGAGGATTTTATTTCTATGAAGGGCATGTAGTATTTCAGCTTGTCTCTATGGCAACACTATATAAGAAGCTAACTAGATAATTCTGTAGTATGCTAGGAGTGAACATATTAAACAGATTTCTCCTTCCACTTTCAGAAATACAGCTTCCCAAAATATGATGCTTACTTAATAAGAATATTAGACTCAGATATCCAGAAACAAATGTGATATTACAAAGTAACAAAACTAGTGACTACAAAAGGTTTTAAAGCGGATCCTACTAAGAGTTCCCGACATCCCCGCCCTTCTCTGTGAACTCCTCTTCGCCCTCTGCAGGCTCACGTGCTGCAGAGGCTGGCTGTTCTGCTGGTGTGGGGCCTGACCCTTCTCCTGCTGCACCCCACTTTCACCTCGCTGTGCACCTGGAAAAGGACAGCTGCTTCCTGGTGCCTGAGCTGGCATCACGAGATCTTCAGTACCACTCTTAACTCGGCTACTCCTGCACCCAGATCCTCACAGTGCTTCTAGTGGAGTTTCAACACTGTGCTGCAGGTCTTGGTAGACACTCGCCTGCCTATATCAACACATCAGCACTGTGGATGGCAGTGGAAGGTGAGGTCTAAATCGCTGTCAGCATGAGTGCTACAGGACAGATGTCACCATGTGAGAGGTTTCAAATTCCTTCCAATATTTACTTAGTGTGTGTGCGCACATATGCCTATGTGCATACCTGCATGCATGTCACTGTGTGTGTGGAGGTCAGAGGGTAACCTGCAGGAGTTGGTTCTCTTCTCCCACTGTACAGGCTCTGAGGACTGGGGAACAAGCTCAGGTACAGGTGTGGCAGCAAGCATCTTTACCCACTGAGTCAGCTCACCTGCCCTAGGTAAAAGTTTTCTGTTGTAAAATACAGTAAATATTTACTTTCTAAAACCAGTAAAATGGTTTGAAATTAAGCTTTTACAGCGGTTTGAATGTCAGTTAGAATTCTGTACTGCACTACTGACTCTCTTTATATAAAACAGATAAGCAATCCAAGGCACGGTTAGGAAAGGTGTGAGCATAGAGACCGGGTGTCCTGGGACTTCCTGTTAACAGTCTTCTCTATCACTTTCCAAACACAAAGCACCAGTCTTTCTTCAGATCTTCACATCTCCCAGGACTCCTCTGTACCCTGATTCTCATATGAATGAAGTTCTGCGGTATCCGACGGAAGAGACATACACAAATAGGCAGCGAACATGCAAAGTACAGTTCTAATACTCTAATTTAACGGGGTCCTAGCACGCTTGACTCGTGACTTCTGCAGAGTAATTGCCATGCCCTCCTGTGGACTAGACTGCTTTGGTCTGCATCGTTCCCTTCTTTAGAACATGCAGTTCATACACTTGACGGTTTTACTGCCGTAGTCCACACACTCGGGACCGATGCACTCACAGCAGGCGTTATGAAACCAGCGGTATTTGGATGCTCCCATGGACTCACAGGATATTTTACACTGGTGTATGGACATGCAGTCATCAAAATAAACCACCGTGCACATGTGCTCTGAAAAACAGAAGAAATGCAGATTTCAGCACGAACAAGGAGAGTTCTGACTCTCAGTTAAGTAACGCGAGCAGTTATTTTCTTAGTTCTCTTATTGCTGATCAGCAGAAGACAAAAATGAGAAAGAAAAGACCTTCATGCCGGCGGTGGTGGCGCACGCCTTTAACCCCAGCACTCGGGAGGCAGGGCCTGGCAGATCTCTGTGAGTTGGAGGCTAGCCTGGGCTACAGAGCGAGATCCAGGACAGGCTCCAAAACATCACAGAGAGACCCTGTCTCGAAACACACACACACAAACAAAGGAGTTCAAATGACAGTGTCTGCACATACTTCATCTAATGCTTTAAGACACAGCTGCAAGCCATGTGGTGCATACAGCTGTAGTCCCAGAGGGAGGACTGCCACAAGTTCAAGACCAGCCTGGTCTACTTCTCAAACCTTGTCTCAAAAAACTAAAACAAAAGCCACAGCAATTGTGTTTTCACAAATGCCCTATTCTTCTGCTATAAACTGTATTGAAAACATTAAAGACTTTATCATAGTTACAAGCTCTTTATACTCCACAATTACAACACGATCTATTCTCACTAGCAAATGTTCTTTGCTATGATTCTCAGACGGTAATCAACCTGGAATCGAGATGTCCGTAATACCAATTTGTCCGTAACAGATGGCAGAAGTAAAACCTGTCCTGTAGAAGCCCAACCTGGTCTACCCAGAATCCATAGCAGGGGACAAAACATTGTCCTATGACCTCCACAAGTGCCACGGTGTGTGTGCCAACACTCAGAAGCACACACAGACACAATGACAAATAAAAATTAATTAGCTGGTGATGCTGGCACCATTTGCAAACACCTAACTTACGAGGACCTTTGACGGTCACATGACAGCCATGTAATAAGAATAGCTCAAGTCTGATTCAAATAAATAGCAGAACTAGGAAGTCGGTCACCCTCCAACAGTCTCCATGCTGATGTGTCTCCTCATTCACTATCTATTTCAGACTACACAAATCCAAACTTCAAAGCTGCTCCAGAAGATAACCTATGTAGTCTGTCACAGGGAAGGCCACAGAGTGGAACAGGTACCTTTGTCACTGGGATAAGGGGCGTGAACATTGTTGCTGGGAACAGACACATTTTGGTGGTGTGGCTGGTTCACAGTTTCTAAAAAGGAAACTAGATTTTCATGGTGTGAAAGCTCTTCTGCCACAGGGAAGGAGACGATGTTCCAGTTCAGCTGGGTGTCTCCCTCTGTGAGCGCTCTGAACAGGGAAGGGATGGGCTCATGCAGCTCCTCCACTGTGCTCTTTGAAGTGGGAGGTGTGTCACTGTAATTCCGAGGGTTACACATGCCTGGGGAAGACAGGAAGAATCAAAGTTTACTTTTCTCACCGATTATAACATTTCGGGGGTTCGCTAACTCCATGGAATGAAGGCTCTGTATGTTAACACTGTGATTTCTAGCATTATGAATGCATGTTTTCCAGCCTTTTGTCCCCTGAAAGAACAAAAAGTATGAGAACCACCCACTGAGCAAACCAAGGTTCCAAACTACCTCCACTCACAGGACTCCGGGAGTGTGATTCCAAGGCTTTGGATGCAGAAACACACAGCGAGCCAGGAATGTACACACACACATGCTTGTGTGTGTGTGTGTGTAAGACATGGAAGGCAATGTGAAGACATGGAGTGTCAACTTTCACTGACTCAATCGACAGTGTGAGTATGAAAGCGGGATGCCAAGGCTTGGGATACAGCTCAGTTGGCAGAACACTATGCAGCCCTCACTTCAATCCTCCACACTGTAGAACAGGTGTGGGTGGCACACCTGCAATCCCAGGCTGGTGTCACATCCACAGCCAGGAAGCAGAGTGAACAGGAAGTGGGACTGGGCTATCACACCGCAGGCTCACCCCAGTGTCCCACTTCTTCAGCAGTGCCACCTCCTAAGGTCCCCAAGGCACCATATGCTGGCACCAAGTATTCCGACACATGGGCAGTGGGGACATTTCACATTCAACCCACAATACCAAGGGTGACTTGAGCTACCAATGCTCCACCGCTGTCCCTTGTGTGCTGAGATTATAGGTGTGTGTGACAACAGCTGGTCTGTGAGGTGCTGGGGATCAAGCCTAGGGCACTCCCTGTACATCATACTTTAAAAGCAAAATTATGTTTCTTTTTTTTTGTTGTTTAATATCTATTAGGTCTAATATGGAGTTTCATGCTTCCCTGGAGTAAAAGCTTGAAAAGTTAAGCCAAAATTTATAAATTCTCAAATTTTATAAGTTCAGAGAGGAGAAAAGTATCTCTTCTGTTTTTTTATATTTTCTTAAAGAAGTTGGCAAGAGCTGAGTAGAATAATGTATATTTCTCTCATAAAATTTAAGAAACCTAACTTAACAATTAGACTGTACAGCAGAGTCAGAGGTTAAAAGATCAAGTGTGAACACTTTAATCTAAGTGAGGAAACAGACCCAGATAAAGTCAATGTCTTGTCTAGTGTTACATAACCCAGGACCAGAGCCACGGTCACGGCTCACTCTGCCTTCCTGCTCACTGTTCTGACAACCACATGCTAAGGCAGCCCAGTGCACCCAGCAGCAAGCACCGCTGTGGACTGTGGGCAGCATCCAAGCCTCTGCCAGAGTCTGAGTGGAGCTAGCAACCAGAAACGAAAAGGCAATGCCTGACTTCAAAAGTCAGCCTTCACACTCTAGTACTCACTGTCAGAAAGCTCATCACAAAAAATACAGTTTTGTGTAGTTAACCAACTCTGGACAAAAAAGGCCAGTCATTTAAATAATAATGCACGGAGAGGACCGCTTAGGTAAGACAGAGTTCAGGAACTGCCTCTTGGACACACTACAAAGGAACAGAGCTGGGGGATAAAGAACCACCAGTGCCCATGAAGGTGACAGGACAAGGAGAAGGCACAGACAGAACGGAGAGGGACAGTAAGCGACAGCCAGCAACTGCATCTCTGAGCCTGGGGTGGGAAGGAGTGGGGCTGAGGGCCTGTCACAAGCTCTTAGGGCGGCTCCCTTCCTCGATCTGTGCAGGGCTGCAGTTGGAGACCTCGGGAGTGGAGGCCTCCTAAGTTAGAAGCTTCCCAAGGAAGGATGCAGAGATGGGGGTCGAGGCACATGAGGCAGCATGCTTCTGCCGAAGAGACTGAAGACAGGGATGACAAAGAATCTAAAAGTCTACTTCTAAAACCCACCAGTGATCCCGGGGAGGAGTCTGAACAAGCGGATGAGTGAAGTGAGGAAGCACAGGCAGGACTTTGAAAAGCAGCATGCATGAGAGTGGCAGGGAGTTGAATGGAGAATTCAGCGTGAGAATGGAGGTATTCAAAAAGCTAAAACAAACCCAGCAAATATTGGTAACAAAATCTCAATAATTCAACTAAGAATATCATGGAAAGCATTATCAACAGACTACTAAATCAAACAGAAGAATGAATAAGTATTAAGGATGGTGGGCAAGGATGACAAAATACTGTGTCAGGCAGCAGAGCATCCACAAAGAAAAAGAGCATATTGTTTACTGCTCCTCCTTCTCCTCTCGTGTGTGAGTGTGGACGTGCGTGTGTGCATGTGCGTGAGTGTTCTAAGACAGTACTCTATACAGTACAGGCTTGCCTAGAATTTACCATGTAGCCCAAGTTGGCCTCACATTTTTGGCCATCCTACTGTCTCAGTCTCCCAAGTGCTGGGATTACAGCATATGCCATCATGGTCAGTTGAAATGATAGATTTCAAATCCTGAGAGTGAAGTCTGTTTAGTTCAGCAAATTCATCTTTGAAAGTGAAGAAATGAATGAAACCATCTAGGATAAGGACAAACTAAGCACTTCATGACCACTAAGCTGGAGTTATTTAAAGGAACTCCACAGCCACTGTATCCAGGTTCCATAACTCCTTATCCTCTGATCTGCTGACAGACATCAGGCCGTCCCCACATCTTCAACAGCCTGAGACACAGGCACTTCTGTGGTACTAGCCTAGGATTGCTGGACACAGAACAAAGCTTCAGCATTTCTTGAGAAAATATTATGCCTCTCAAACACATGTTTGGATGTCAGACGGCCCAGTGTCTCCTCCTCAGAGGAGAGCTTCCCAGAGAGCCTTTTCTCCTGGCCTCAGCCAGGACTGGCTGTCTCCCAGGTCACCGCCATGGCTGTTTGCCAAGGATACTTCACTGAACTCCGGTAAGAGCTCCCACTGATCTTTCACCCACGTTCTTCTCTTTGTTTGTCTGCCCTGTTTTGATTCACGGTCTCTACTACACCTTTTAAAGAAACTTGTGCCATGTCTTTCTCTCTCTCTTGAATGAAAAATGTAAATTCTTTTTTAAAAGACATAAAAGCCGGGAGTGGTGGTGTACACCTTTGATCTCAGCATTCAGAAGGTAGAGGCAGGTGGATCTCTGAATTCCAAGCCAGCCTGGTCTACATAACAAGTTAGTTCTAGGTCATTCTGGTCTACACAGTAAGACCCTGTCTAAAAAAGGACAAAGGTACAAAAAGGACTATGTCAGGAGAGACCAGTAGGAGCGTGAAGGGCAAGAGAAGATGTCAGAGGAGGTAAATATGATAAAAGTTATTACATACATGCGTGAAAATCTCACAATGAAACTCTGTGTTAGAAAAAATGGTGAGTATGACATTCTGTCTTACGTGTCTACAAAAACAGAGCCACAGATTCAGCAAAACCGAATTGTCTGAGGGCAGCGTGGACTTATTACATAATTATAATCATATATATTTCTTGGACATGTACTCTCCTGCCCTCCTCCACCCTTCCCTCCCTTCTTTCCCCCTCCTTCTACGTCCTCTCCTCCCTCTCCCACACTGATTTCAGACTTGTGAAGCCACAGGTTCCAGCCTCAGTCTCCCAAGCTGTAGGCTGTAGGCATCACCACATCCATGCATTATTTACCCTAAAATCTTTTAGGATATTCTTTAACTTGAAAGCTATAAATTTTTACAAAGGCTTATCTAGATGTAAGCCTTTCTTTAAAAATTGTTCAGCATTCTGGGGGGGGACTTTCAACCTAAAGACCCCCCAGCACTGGGAGATTCTCTCTTTCCTTTTCTCCTTTTTCTTTCTCCTCCTCTTCCTCTTCCTCCCCTTCTTGGTATTTAGAGACAGGGTTTCTCTGTGTAGCCCTGGCTGTCCTGGATCTCGCTCTGTAGCCCAGGCTGGCCTCGAACTCACAGAGATCCGGCTGACTCCGCCTCCCGAGTGCTGGGATTAAAGGCGTGCACTATCATGCCTGGCTGATTTTTTTCTCCTCCATTTTAAATATTTCTTTTTCTGAGTATCCTGTTACGTTTCCTATTTGTTTGTTCGACAGTCCATGACATTCTAATATTTATATTTATTTTATGATCTTATGTGTACAGATGTTTTGGCCTGCAACTGTGAGATCTGTGCACCACATGCATGCAGTGCCAATTGGGGCCAGAAGAGGGCACTGGACCCCCTTGAACTGGAGTTATGGATGGTTGTGAGGCACCATGTGGGTGCTGGGAACTAAACCCAGGTCTGAGCCATCTCTCCATCCCCCAAATCCTGATATCATTTTCAATCCTTTTTAACTAATATTTTTGAGTCATATTGAAACAAATGCTTTTTGCAATTGTTTTTTATAATACAGATATATTTTCTTAAAAAGATAATCAGTTAAAGATAGGCTTCCTGACGGATAATGATGGCCCACACTTTTTTTGTTTGTTTGTTTGTTTTTGTTTTTTTGAGACAGGGTTTCTCTGTAGCTTTGGAGGCTGTCCTGGAACTTGCTTTGTAGACCAGGCTGGCTAATCCCGAGTGCTGGGATTACAGGCGTGTGCCACCACCGCCCAGCGATGGCCCACACTTTTAATCTCAGTACTCAGGAGGCAGAGGCAGATGGATTTTGTGGCCAGCCTGGTCTACACAGTGAGTTCTAGGACAGGACAGCCAGAGATGTTACACAGAGAAACCTTGTCTTGAAAAACCAAAAAACAAACAAACAAACAAAACCCAAACCCCCCAAACAAAAAAGAGTACAATGTGGGTAGAGTGGTAAAGAAAGCAGGGACAAAAGGCTAACTGGGGTGTCTATTAACACATCAGAGCAGATGCTGGCCAGCTCTCCCAGGACCACTCGGTGCCTGTGGCTCCTTCAAGGGGCTGGGCTTCCACTCCCCTCCCCGAGCCTGATCCCTGCAAAACTCAACCATCTGGTCTCTTGGCCCCCGGGCTGCCTCTCTCTTCCTCTCTCTTATGGTACCGTTTAGTCTGCTGGTCTTGTTCACCTGGACTCGTCCCTCTGCCTGCTTTCTCTCTTCATCTACAATGAAAAGCTTCTCCACACTTAGGAGAAGTCAAGGCGGCCTCCTTTTATTTTATCCTTTCATTCAAGTAAGATGTGAGCTCTCAGCTATCACTCCAGCGCCATGTATGCCTGCCTGCTGCCATGGAACGCTCACCACGATGCTCACGGCCTCTAACCCTCGGGAACTGGGAGCCTCCAAATTAAATGCTTTCTTTCCTAAGTCGAACTGGTCATGGTGTTTTGTCACAGTAATAGAAAAGTAAGACTGTGTGTGTGAGTGTGTGTGTGTGTGTGTGTGTGTGTGTGTGTGTGTGTGTGTGTGTGTGTGTGTGTGAGTGTGTGTGAGAGTGTGTGTGTGTGTGTGTGTGTGTGTGTGAGAGAGAGAGAGAGAGAGAGAGGGAGAGAGAGAGAGAGAGATTGTCCTCTGTTCTCATTCATTCCTCTTCCCAAACGCCTACCCCAGAACCTCCTGGCTGCTCCAGCACGTTCTCTTTGTGCCCTCTCTTTTGCTTTACTATTACATGTACTCCATTACGCTCTCCATTTCTCACTTCCCGTAGGTATCTTCTTTTCTCTCCCAATTTTGTTTCTAGTTTCATCATTCACACACACACACACACACACACACACACACACACACACACACACAAGACCATGCCTAGTTTAGTGCTCATTTTTAAAAGTCTAACTCAATATTTCTTTTAATGGTTCATTTACTTGATTTCAAAGACAGTGCAGCAGACCACAGGAATATGAAATAGAAGTCCAGCTATACCTAGAAGGATCAAGGAATTCTTCTGAAGGAAGCCATATATCAAGGAATATTAGAAGTTATTTGGTTTTTCGAGACAGGGTTTCTCTGTGTAGCTTTGCACCTTTCCTGGAACTCACTTGGAAGCTCAGGCTGGCCTCGAACTCACAGAGATCTGCCTGCCTCTGCCTCCCAAGTGCTGGGATTAAAGGCATGTGCCACCACCACCCGGCATAACATCAGCTGTTTCTTCTTATGATTTCTTGTGTTCATAATTTCCCCAAGAACTTATAACAGTGTGAGTGGACTATTCCTTGGGCATATACACTTAAAGTACTTGGATAAGGTCACGTAGACAAGGCTTCCTGCTCCCTTTTTAGCATTTGAATTGGATATTTGCCTTCTGCAAATATCCTCTTTAGCTAACATCCAAAGATAGGGCCAGCTCCCAAGGAAGCATCCAAGGACAAGCAACCTGGCCAGACCACCCACTAGGTACCTGAGGCCCTGAATTAAGGTAAAAGATTCTTTAGGAGACACAGCCTGGCTCCTACGCCAAGCACCTGGCTCCTAGGTACATAGCTTTGCTTCTTGTACAAATCAAGCTCAGACCCGCCTTCCTCTGACAGGCCAAATGGCACTCCAGAGCAATTGACTCAGAACAAAAGGGTTTTTTGCATACCAGGTAAGGAGGATTGAGGCAGAATGCCTAGTGCTGAGCAGAGTCCAGTGGCTGGAGAAGAAAGAACAAGGCAGAGTTTTTGGAGATGGCAGGTGGATTGGGTCAGGTCAGGAGAGTAGGAAAGGAAGGAACGAGCATGGATGGAGGAACTGAGGAGGAAGATGAGATCAATAGCAGAAGAGCTTAGTCAGGGCTGTGAGAGGGCAGGAGGAGAAGGGACAGAGAGGAGGAGTGTGAGAACAGAACTGAAGCCATGGAGAGAAAGAACTCAGGAGGAGAAGGGACAGAGAGGAGCTAAATATAAGAATAGAAATAAAGTCAGGCGGTGGTGGCGCATGCCTTTAATCCCAGCACTCAGGAGGCAGAGGCAGGCGGATCTCTGTGAGTTCGAGGCCAGCCTGGGCTACAGAGCGAGATCCAGAACAGGCACCAAAACTACATAAAGAAAGCCTGTCTTGAAAAACCAAAAAAGAAAAAAAGAAAAAAGAAAGAAAGAAAGAAAGAAAGCTGTGTAGACAGACTTTTGATTACAGAAAGAGCACAGTGTACATAGATTCTTTTCCCTCAGATTACCCCATCTCGGCAGTAGTGTCCCAGAACTCTGGGAGAAATCTTCTCAGGGCAGGCTCCTGGGAAAATTTCGACAAGACAGGGTCTTACTACAGCTCAGGCAGGCCTTGAACCCATGCTTCCCCTGCTCAGCCCCTCGAGGTGATTACAGGTATGCGGTATCATGCTCAGCTTCAGACCCAAGGATTTCTGCCACCTCTTAGCTTAAAGGACCAGCACAGGGGCTAGTGAGATGGCTCAATGGCCCGACACACTCGAGCACAGCACCCACTCAGCGCTGTCTGACTCAGCGGCAAGTGTGTAGGGCTCACAAGATGACCCAGCAGATAAATGCTCTTGTGCAAAGGTCTGAGCATCCCCCAGGGTGGCAGAAGAGAACCAACTTCTGAGGTTTTCCTCTGACCGCCACACTCCCACACACCTGCACACAATAAACAAACAAACAAATTGCAATCCAAATGTATTTCCATCACACAAAAACTTCACTGTCAATGGTTTTGTTTCTGACTCGGGGACAGAAGTTTTCATCAAAAGAAGCCTTGTGAACTACATAGTGTCCTTCGTACTTGTACATTGGTAACTTTGTGGATAATCAGATTTCAAAAGGTGGGTATGGTTGGCAATCTTCAGGGGAAGGATGTGTTGGACTGTAAGGATGAGAATGAGCAATGTGGTTACTGTGCCTTTATGTGAAAATCAGAGGGAAAAAAAATGAGTAGAGAGACAGCTCAGCCGTTCAGAGCACTGGCTGCTTGTCTAAAGAATCTGGATTCCCTTCCCAGCGCCATGCAGTAGCTCACAACTGACTCCAATTCCAGATCCAGGGGATCCAACAGCCTCTTCTGGGCTCCTTGGGCACTGTACCCAATGTGGTGCAGACATACATGCCAGCAGCCTCTGCATCAGCTCCCGCCTCTGGGATCCTGTCCTGACTCCCTTCAGTGATAAACTCTTGCTGTGGAAGTGTAAGCTGAATAAACCCTCTCCTCCCCCAGTGCTTTGGTCATGGTGTCACATCACGTCAACAACAATCTATCGTTTGGAGTCAAGGCTCCTGGGTTAAGACAGTCTGGAGAGCGTACTGCACACCACTTACCCACACAGTCACAGCACTCATCCCACAGGGCCCCCAGGCACAGCATGCACTCCTTACAGCAGGGGCAGCTTCCTTCTCCAGGCCGGCACTGACAGAGCTCCTGAAAATAGACAGAGTGTAAAGATCAAATGACTAGAATATCTGAAACTCTCAGAGCAAAACCGTACCCACAGTATTTTCATTATAAAAATTTATTCCTGAAGTACTTTTTATTCAACAGCATCATTTACAGTAGCATAACTACTTACAATGTCAAAGAGGTTTTTATTTCCTTTGGATGTATACAATGAACAAAGATGTTTTTCACTTTACTTTGAAACAAACCATTTTCCTTCACAGCCCACAACTTTATACCACCTCAATACGTAGTGCAGCAGAAGAATGACACCTTTTACTGTATTCACTGTCTAAGTTACCTAAAGGAAAAGCCAACTTCTAATGGGAGCTGTGGTTCATCAACACAGGAAGTGTGACTAAAACCATCCTCTAGGGCCTGGGACATAGTACATATACACTGTGGCAGTCTGTCTTAGTTAAGGTTTCTATTGCTGTGAAAAGACACCATGACCACCACATTTATTTATTTATTTATTTGTTTGTTTGTTTTTCAAGACAGAGCTTCTCTGTATAACCCTGGCTGTCCTGGAACTAGCTGTGTGGACCAGGCTGGTCTTGAACTGACAGAGATCCGCCTGCCTCTGACTCCCCCGAGTGCTGTAGACATGTGCCACCACTACCTGGTGCACAGCAACTCTTACATTTTATTGGGGTGGCTCGATTACAGTTTCAGAGGTTCAGTCCATTATCATCATGATGGGAAGTGGCAGTGTGCAGGCAGACAAGGTGCTGGAGCTGAGACTGCTACATCTTGAGCAGAAGGCATCAGGAAGCCATGACTCACACAATCTTGAGAAAGAGACCTCCAAGCCTGTGACGTATTTCCTCCAATAAGACCACACCTCCTAATAGTGTCACTGCCTTTGGGGGTCATTTTTTTTCAAACCACCACACAGTTGAATGTAATTGGTCCCCATAAGCTATAGGGAGTGGCACTATTAGGAGGTGTGGCCTTATTAGAGGAAGTGTGTTGCTGTAGGGCGGGCTTTGAGGTCTCATATATGCTCAAACCAGGCCCAGTGCCTCAGTTTCTTCTTATTGCCTGAGCAAGACGTACAACTCCCAGCACCTCTCCAGCACGCTGTCTGCCTGCACACCGCCATGTTCCACCACGATGAGAACTGACTGGACCGCTCAACTGTGAGCCACCCATCTTTTCCTTCTGCTGTGGGATAATGCTTTTGCACACTGGTTTAATAAAATGCTGACTGGCCAGTAGCCAGGCAGGAAGTGTAGGCGAGATAAGCAGACAAGGAGAATTCTGGGAAGAAGGCTGAATGAGGAGACACCATCCCACCATCCAGGGAGCAGCATGTAATGGCACACAGGTAAAGCCTCATGACATATAGATTAACAGAAATGGGCTGAGTATGAGAGCTAGTCAGTAGTTAGCCTGAGCTAATGGCCGAGCAGTTATAAATAATATTAAGCCTGTGTGTGATTATTTTATAAGCAGGCCACAGGACTGCAGGGCCCAGGCAGGGCCAGAGAAACTTCTAGCTACATCCTTCATAAATGTCTTCCTTCATGAGTTGCCTTGGTTAGCTGGGCATGGTGGTGCATGCCTCTAATCCCAGCACTTGGGAGGCAGTGGCAGGTGGATCTCTGAGAATTCAAGGCCTGCCATTGTTACACAGAGAAGCTCTATCTTGAAAAAACCAAAAAAACCAACAATGGGCTGATATTCTGTTTGTGTTCTGACAAATAAAGCTTGCCTGGAGATCAGAGTGCAGAGCTAGCCACTAGTTAACCACAGAGGCCAGGTGGTGGTGGCACACACCTTTAATCCCAGCACTTGGGATCTCATGCCTTTAATCCCAGTACTTGGGAGGCACACGCCTTTGATGTCAGCGCTAAGGAGGAGGAAACAGGCTTCATGGAGAGAGGAAGTGATAAAGCAGGATGGACCAGTTTGAGGATTCCTAGTCTTTCTAGTGGCTGCTGCTCTACTTCTCTGATCGCTCATCATTTCACCCGATATCTGACTCCAAGTTTTTTTTATTAAGACCAGTTAGAATTTGCACTATACAACAACAATAAAGAGAGTTGTCGTGGTTCACAGTGTCTTTTCATAGCAATAGAAATCCTAAGAAATACATAAACATAGGTAGAACACCCATATACATACAATTCTTTTTCAAAAAAACACTAATACCATTTTAAAATTGTTACTTTGGAATCTGGCCACCACAGGTACCAGACACACACACACACACACACACACACACACACACACACACACACACACTCACCCACATGCATGCATCGTGTACAGACATACATATAAAACACCTTCACACATACATTAAAAAAAATAACAACAATAGCCTCTTAGAATTGTTAGGGTATCATCAGTGCGAGTGTACAAGCCTATATAGTTCCAACCCTCCAGAGGCTGAGCTAGGTGGATTGCAATTTCAAGGCCAGCCTGGGTTACATAGCAAGACTTGGTCTTAAACAAGTAACAACACATACATCAAATAGCAAGGGCCAGTGATGTTGCTTGGTAATAAAAGCACTTGCCTAGCATGAGCAAGGTCCTGGGTTCAGTCTCCAGCACTGCAAACCAAAAATACTGTGTGAGGGCTAAAGGTACAGCCCAGCAGTGGAGTGCCTAGCCAATGGATGGTGTGGCGTTACATCTCCCGTCCACATACAAGGTTTTGTTTTTATTGATACATTCAAATAGTGTGCTCGTTGTGGAAGATTATTTGTAAGATAGTAGCAAATATTTTCCCTCTTTGGACTGTAACTTCATGATCACTCCAATTATGGGGCAGAGGCTTTAAACTGAACAGATCTTCTGGGCTAGGATGGTAGACTCAGGCAGCCTGCATGTGATGCAGTGAATGAGAAAAGCCAGGATGACAGAGAATTGACTCCTTCAAACAAACAGACTGAAAGAGCATCAGAAATAAAGGGGATGAGAGGACAGCTGAAGCAGATGAGAAGCAGAAGAGAACTTAGAGGAAAGGAAGCACAGCTCCAGCCATGGCCTCCTAATGAGGGGACACAGTGTAGTGGATAGCTGTTCTAGCTATGACCTTGAAGCACTGCCCCTAGTGAGACAGCAGGTAACTGCTACACCTGCCTATGACCTTGAAGTCCAAGAGAGTTATCAGCTGAAGCTAAGAAGGAATTGGCTCTAGTAGAAAAGACAATTCAAGAAGCACACGTGGATCCAGAACTTAACTGCGTTCTGGTCATACTCCCCTCTAGACAATCCCCCACAGGGATTTTGATGAAGAGGGAAGTTATTATATTGGAATGGATATTTCTACCATGTAAACAGAGTAAGAAGTTAAAGACTTACGTAGAAAAGATCTCTGATTTGATTCTAAAAGGAAAATTAAGACTTTGTCAGTTGACAGGAATGAACCCAGCAGAAATTGTAGTATCTTTAATTAATGAGGAAATGTCTTCTTTATAGAAAGATAATGAATACTGGCAAAGAGCCTGCAGTAATTTTTTGGGAGAAATTACCAATTGTTATCCCAAAAGCAAGAGAATAGAATTCATAAAAAGAATTGAATGGGTCCTTCCTTACATTGTATAGCAAAAACCAATCTCTGGAGTCCCCATATTATATACCAATGCAAATAAGTCCGGAAAGGCAGGCTATAAATCAGAAGACTTAAGTAAAGTGGTTCAAAGTTCCTACAATTCTTCACAAAAGGCAAAATTGTATGCCATTCTTATGGTACTAATGGACTTCACAGAACTCCTCAATATAGTCACTGACTCTCAATATGCAGAGTTGTTCTATATATTGAAACTGCTGAATTTATTCCTGATAATATAGAATTAACTTCATTATTTATACAATTACAGGGATTCATCAGAAATAGGGAACATTATATATATATATATATCTCACATCAGATCCCATGTTGGTCTGCTAGGTCCTCTAGCACAAGGCAATGATGAGATTGATCAGTTATTAATAGGTAATGTGCTAGAAGCCTCAGAGTTTTATAAGAAACACCATGCAAATAGCAAGGGCTTGAAGAAGGATTTTTCTATCCCTTGGCAATAAGCCAAGGAAATCGTATTTAAAAAAAAAAAAAAAAAAAGCCTTATTTGTTCCTTCTATAACCAAACTCTATTACCTGCAGGAAGCAATCCAAAAAGTATATAAAGAAATGAAATTTGGCAGATGGATGTGTTGTATTTTGCAGAATTTGGAAGATTAAAATGTGTATATCATACCATTGACAAGTATTCAGGATTTCAATGGGCAACTCCTATGAGTTCCAAAATGTCTGATTCTGTGGTTACACACCTATTAGAAGTTGTGGCCACCATGGGAGTACCTGTACAAATTAAGACAGACAAGCCCTAGCATATGTCTCAAATAAAATGAGACAGTTTTTTTGCATATTACAATATAAAGCATATTACAGGTACCACACAATCCTACAGGCCAAGCAGTCATGGAAAGATCTAATCAAACTTTAAAGGATGTGCTACATAAACAGAAAGAGGTAACAATGACCCCTAGAAACAGATTACATAATGCTTTATTAACCTTGAATTTTCGCAATGCTGATAAGAAAAGGACAAAGCTGTGGAGAGACACCGGACAGCAGAAGAAACTCTTGAGCTAAACCAATCGGTTTACTTCAAAGATGTGAGACAGAAGAAAACCAATAATCTAGCAACCATTGTTGTCAAGATTCTATTTCGTTCCATGTTTGTCCTTGCCTTCTGAAAATCCTTTCTCTCTCCTGAATAAATCCAAACTTTCCATTTTGATATTAATAACGTTCAAGTTTTCCACAGTGAAAGGTAAGTCTTTTCAATAGCAATCTCTGAAGTCTCCAGAAGAGAGATGGGGCCCCACAACAACTCTACCCAGTCCAGAATAATGCTATGGTACCCAGGAACATTACTCTATGATTAACTTTGGACTGAAAACTCTACAGGACAGTTCCAAGATGAAATGGTCCATCATACTACACTTCTATCCCGACTCTCAGACAACCTTACCCATTACTCTGAGACTGGCTGCAGGATATATAGCTAGTCCTTGAAAAGACCTAACTATCTGTTTCTTACAGAACCCCACAGAGATACCCATTGCCCCCTAAACAGCAGGAAGCAACTCTAAAAGAACATGCCCCCTCTCCCAAAGGCTTCATTTTTCTCTGGGTTATGGGTTATGGCTATAAGGCTGGGGGTAGAGCAGTAAAAATTAGACTCAGTATTCTCCTTAAGAAAGAAAGGAGGGGGCTAGCTCAGCGGTAGAGCGCTTGTCTAGCAAGCACAAAGCCTGGGGTCGGTCCTTGGCTCTGGGAAAAACAAACAAACAAACAAACAAATAAATAAGAAAAGAGGGGAATGGATAGGTATAGGATATTAGGGTAGATTACTGTATTTACTAAAATATTTAGGTAAAATATCAGCCCTAGATAATTTTCACTGTTATGGATTCTTGTATATTGATACAAATATAAACTATTTAAGATACAAATACAAAACTGTATTTGTTGTATTGTACATATATTTTTACTACTGTTTGAAATATTTTATATATTGATACAAATGTAAAATTACATTTGTCAAATGGTATGCATGTTCTACTTCTGTTGAGGTATTTTGTATATTGATACATATTAAGGATATTGTGATCATATTGCATATTGCAACATACATTTCTACCTCTGTTTAAGATATTTGTGTATTGTCACAATTTTGAAGTCATTGTCCTTTTACTGTACATTTGTTTACAGACTGTTTACCTTGTTTATGTGAAGCCTTAGTCCTTAGGTTATTTGGGTACATAAGACTTACAGAATTATAATCATCCATGCTTGTCATTTCTATAGTTATGTTATCCAGATTTACAGATACATAGGTCAGATGGATAGGTAATCTTCAAACACTTCATAGACCTAGAGAATGTGGCATTTAAATGTTTTGGTAACTTAGAATTCTGTTGATGTGAGACATGATTGTTTCTGGCAGCACCGATCTGATACCAAGAGAATGCTGGGCTTCTAAGACACTCCGTTTGGAGGTTTGTCTTCTTCTTGGCACAAAATAGCCTGCTGGGCAAAGAACTGCCCTTGCCTTGACTGCTCACAGTATGAACACTGTCCTTTCTGGATGAGCAGGACACAAGGAAAAACAACTGCACAGGGAAGATGGTCTTTCAAAATTCCTGCTTCTGAAAACGGTCTGTCAGATATTCTAGGCCTGTAGCCAAACTGCATGCCCCAATGGTGGTGAGAAACTTTAGGTGACTGTCCAGGCTGTTAGCTGTCTCTGTCTATTCTCACAAGATTTTTGAAAATGGCTTGTGTGCATTTCCCGTTTTCTCAAGTATTATGTTCTTTCTCAGGTCTTTGATGGGGTTGAAGACTAATAGTTACAGTTACAATCTTCTCCTATCTTAGCTAGAACATATTAAATACTAGATTCAGATTCTTCAGGATAGGACAGCTTTTGGAATGATCTCTGTAACATGCCATTTACCTATGTTCTGGACATCTCTGGATTTTAGTATGTGTCTATTGTTTGATGTGGTTCTTGTTGGTTGTAGTCCTATTTGTTTATGTCATTACCCTTTATTTCTCCTGGACTATACTAGATAATCATTCCTATTGTATATGGTTTTGTTAGGTTAGAACTTTCTTATTTCGACAAAAGGGGGAGATATAGTGAGTAGCTGTTCTAGCTATGACCTTGAAACACTGCCCCTAGTGAGGCAGCAGGTAACTGCTGCTATACCTGCCTATGACCTTGAAGTACATGCCCCTGGGGCATGGCCACTCGAAGGACCCTTAACACCTGGGATGCACAAATGGTGCTCTCTTTGCTCCCTCATGGTTTGGATGCTGGGACTGACCAGGCAGATGAGCGTGGGACATAGCTTGGCTTTCCTGAACCCTATGATAAATACCCATGCTGTAATGAGTTACCCCCTAATAAATTCCTTGGCTCATTAAATAGACTCTGTGGATTTCTGGCTTCATAACAGAGGATAGGAGCCACAGCTCCAGCCATGGCCTCCTAATGAGGAGGAGACACAGAAGCCTCACCTGAGAGGCAAGCCAGCCATCCTGATATAAAGACTATGGACTCAACCCAAGGAGAAGCCCTGAATCCACTCAGGGTTTTTTATGATACCAAGACGCCTCTGCATGATGGGTTGGCAATCAAGAGGAGACCTGGCCATTCTGCCACTCTCCAAGCCTCAGGGGACTGCAGCCAAACCATCTTGAGATTCTTTAAGACTGAGCTATCCTAGGTGCCTGCTAAGGATCAGTTACAATCTGGAAACTAAGGATCAACCTGCCTTAAGGGTGAAGGACAAGGACAGGAAGCTGCTGTATTGATGAGAAGGGCCGCCAGACACCTGAGGAGTCCAGTGGCAGGACACAGTGTGGGCCAGTGTCCCCTGGTGGCTAGGCACAGACCTCACCTCAGGACACCTGTGGAGCTAAATCCCCAACCCCTACATACAAACTTTTATCTCGTGGATTCCGCAGAATTCTGTACACCGAGGCTGTAGTTCTGCTATGCAGACATCAGGAGGTACTGCTAGGCCTGTTAGAGTGACATGTAGCTCACGTAGAGTGCATGCTAAGCCTGTGAGGTTTAGCAAGCTGTCCTAGTGCATCAAAAAGGAAACAGCAGAACCAAAACAGAACCTAATACAACACAGAAATAGAATGCTGTGAGATCGAGCTTCCTCAAAATCTAGGAAGACAAGAGTTGTAAAGCTTTGTGACTTGTTCCTCCATAAAACCCGTGTCCTGTCTTTGGATCAAGAGAACAATCTCTGAACATACATACATATATAAGGTATTTAAAGACCATCAAGCTAATGCTGATTTCTTGGTTTTTAGTTTTTGTGGGGGCTCAAATTACTCAGGGTCTGAGAATCTGAGCTTGCTTTACCCAGCAGAGCTGCATAATGTGATGATTTGACCACAGGCATGGGTACCAGGTGTTTTGAAGGGTCCACACTTCGCTGTACACTGTTCTTTAATCTTGATGGGGGAGGTCTTTTGCCTCGCCCCTTGGCATTGTACAAAAAGCCCTTTGGAATAAACCTCAAGGCAACTGGGTACTGACCAGGGCCCTCCCGAAGCTATCCTGCGTCTCTGTCTTTCTTATTGTCTCTTTCTTTCTACCTAACATCTCCTCATTCCTCTCTCCTCCACCCAAGAACCCTTCGCAAGGTGGGAGCAGGTCGGAGGTGGCCTCCCACAGACTCCCACAAACTTTATAAAAGCTTCCACTTGATCAAAGACATAAAACTTCTTTTAAATACATACATACATACATACATACATACATACATACATACATACATACCATACATACATACATACATGTATATATTCCTTTGCTTAGGCCAACTGAGAGAAACAAATTAAAAAGCTAACAAACTTTTTTAAAAATATAGTGCTGAGCTGGAAAGATGGCTCAAAAGTTAAGAATATTCACTGTTCCTGCAGAGGGCCAGGGCTCAATTCCTAGCACCTACATGGTGGCTCATAACCACCTGTAACTCCAGTTCCAGGGACATGACGCCTCTTCAGACCTGTATGTGCACTCATATGGTGCACAGATATACACTTAGGCACACATACATACACAAAAATAAATATCCCCAAAAAATATAGTGCCTTTCACACAGCTTACAAATGGTAGCTTACATTATATGAATTTACATTTATTGTGCTAAATAATATTAAATCAATGCCTCCCATGAGAGAAATGTTGGCATATGTCTATGTGTGGACATGTGTGTGCACATGGAGGCCTAAGGGTGACTTCAAGTGTCTTCCTCAATTGCTTCCATCTTATGAACTGAGGCAGAATCTCCTGCTGGGCCACAGCTCTTGGTCTCTGCTCATCTGACTAGTGAGCTTGCTTCTGCTTCCACCTCCTGCACACTGGGACTGCAGGCAGGCCACCACACACACACTGGAGATCCGAACACCAGTCCTCATGCTTATGGGGTAAGGACTTGACTCACTGATCTATCTCCTCATCCCTCCAATGCATGTCTAACAAAATAATAACTATATAACACCCCGATATAAAAAATGAGCAATATACATACTATTATCAAAACCTGGGAAAATATCTTGCATGACACTTTTGTGCCAAAACTCAGAAAACAGCCCTTAACTCTCTTCTTAATCTCTTCTGCACCTTGTCAACTTCCTCGTTATTTTATGGTCTTTGTTTCAACAGGGTGTAATGTGTGGGGCTGCCCTGAGTGATAGGATTACAGGTATGTACACAAGGCCTTGTTCTTGATCACCTCCTTCAAAAACTCCATTAGCCCACTTTTTAAAACAGAAATGTATTTGAAAATCCTCCACTTCTTAAACAGAAAAAATGACAGAGTTAAAATGTGGGCTTTTCTTTGAACTGGGTTAGTTATATATTTTACCAGCCTCACCATGAATAAACTTGAGTGCTGCTCAGTCAAATGGAACATGTGACCAAACCAAACACAACATTCACAGAAGCCCAAAAAAGAAAGTGACTCAAAGCTTCCAATGACTTCTGTGGCCACATTCCCCAAAGTTTTAAGTCGGTCTCTGTAAAAGTGTTGTGTGTGTGCTATCTCACGTCTCATAAAGCTCCAATCAGGGCAGATTATCCTCATTTTTCAAATGAAGGTATAAAATGCACATAACATTCAATTAGCAAGTGGCTAGGACGTGACTCTGGTTTGAGTTAGACATTACTGTTTCATGCAGTTTGTTTCTGTCTAGCATTTCAATAACTAGTTATTAGTCTTTCTTCAAGAAAAATCAACCAGTGCTCAGGTGAAATCTCCAAATAGGTTAAGCACAGGAGCCTTTTATTCTCACTACTGGACTCAATCGCAAGTGCTTGCCCAAGCTCAATCACTGTTGGCAAAGGGAAAATGGGTATTATTAGAGATTGTAATCCAGCACTTCCTTCTTCCATGGCCTCAGATGGTTAATGGCAACATCATCTGTTTTCCAAGTGGAAAGTCTTGGAGAAAGTGCAGATGACCTCAGGGTTCACAGTGACACCATGATTCTGACTCAGAGTCAGAACACATAACAGTTGTTCTCTGGGTAAAGGATCCCACTAGGTGCTCTTAAAGTTTGGTGACCACAGTAATTTTATAACAGAAAAAAAGAAAATCATACTAAATGAAAGACTGAAATGTATGCTTCAGTTATCCTCTGTTAACCATTCTAGTGAGAATGTGGCTAACTTCTTTAAAGTTTAAATGAAAGGAAAACAAGGCAGGGTAAAAATTTTGGGAAAAAGTCCAATCATTTAATTTTTAAAAATTAATTTTATTATGTGCATACATGTACATGGCCACATGTGGCATGGCATACATGTGGAGGTCAGAGGACAGCCAACCAAAATCACTCAAGTCATCAGGCATATACCACGAGGAGGTAACCGTCTTCCCCACTGAGCCATCCATCAGCTCTAGTCTAATCATTGAATATACACAAGTGAAAAGAGGGCAGATATGGACACTGCATTCATATTGCAGGATTCTATTATATGACATCTGGCAAGCACACTGTCAAACAGGGAAATGGAACAAACCAGGCTTGAGAGCATGTATCTTTAATCACAGCACTCTGAAAGGAAGATCCAGGAGAATCAAGAGTTCAGGGCTAGCCTTTGCTATACAGCAAGAATACCAGCCAAAGCCACATAGAACCTTTCTTTCTTTTCTTTTTTTTTTTTTTTTTTAAAGATTTTATTTATTTATTATGTACACAGTGTTCTGTGTGTATGCCTGTACACCAGAAGAGGGCACCAGATCTCATTACTGATGGTTGTGATCTACCATGTGGTTGCTGGGAATTGAACTCAGGACCTCTGGAAGAGCAGCCAGTGCTCTTCACCTCTGAGCCATCTCTCCAACCCATAGAGCCTTTCTTAAAAGACAAAACATGAGGGCTGGAGAGATGGCTCAGACGCTAAGAGCACTGACTGCTCTTCCAGAGGTCCCGAGTTCAATTCCCAGCAACCATATGGTGGCTCACAACCATCTGTAATGAGATCTGGTCTGCAGGCAGAACACTGTATACATAATAAACAAATAAATCTGAAAAAAAAAAAAAAAAGAACCACACGAAAAGCAGGAAAATGGATGGACAGAAGACCAGGACAGGAAAAGACATTTACAAGACTTCCTAGTATAAACCAAAATGTTATTGTATAACAACAGGTCAGTAAATGAAGCAAGAGATTTAATATAACATCTCACTTGTGCTAAGGAAAATCAGGAGAGTTACTTGCTAGCTGTGGTGGTTTGAATGGAAATGGTCTCCATAGGCTCATAGGGCCTGGCATCATTTTAAAGGATTAGGATCAGTGGCCTTGTTGGAATAGGTGTGGCCTTGTTGAAGGAAGTGTGTCACTAGGGGTGGACTTTGAGGTCTCAGAAGCTCAATCCAGTTCACTTCCTGCTGCCTGCAGATACAGATGTAGAACTCTCAGCTACCTCTCCAGCACCATGTCTGCCTGCATGCTGCCATGCTTCCCACTATGATGCTAATGGAGTAAATCTCTGAACTGTAAAGCAAGGCCCAAATAAATGTTTTCCTTTATAAGATTGCCATGGTGTCTCTTCATACCCTAAGACATTAGTACACTGCAAATAACAAAGCTTTAAAGCCAACTAAACTTCTATTTCTTTTCTTTTTCTTTTTTTTGGGGGGGTGCGGGGAGGTGTTTCTCTGTGAAACAGTCCTGGTTGTCCTGGAACTCGCTCTGTAGACCAGGCTGGCCTCAAACTCACAGAGATCCACCTGCCTCTGCCTCCTGAGTGCTGGGATTAAAGGTGTGCACCACCACTGCCTGGCCAGTACGTCTCCTAATAGGTGATTCTAAATGCAGCCAAGCTGACAATGTAGACTAACCATCACACTACAGAAACTGATTACCTGAGATATTTTGTAACAGTGATGGAAAGCTAACAGACCATGGTAGACATACAACTGATTCAAATTTTAATTTATTCTTTTTATAAAAGCAGCAAAACAGTAAAGATTCAGTCAAAAGGAATGTCCTGTATTATATATAGCTTTCCATCCAAACAGGGGGACTGCAAGGGTGTGCACCAAGACATCCACAACCATTTGCTTGCTCATGTTTAAAGCAAGATTTCTTTGCAGTCAGAGCACAAAATAAACATTTATATAGGGACCACCCTTATGCCTAGCAACTTGTAGGAGCGGCTGGGATGACTGCACATTGTCTTGACTACTTGCAACCATCCTGGTAAAAATATTTACATGAGTATGACCTTCCAGGGAAACGTTTTTATATTTAGTTATTTCATGAATGCAGAGGACTAAACATAGGCAAATGTTCTAACATCCTCACAGTTCGTCATTTCAGCAGTACAGATGTTCAAACCAAACAGACAAGAGGGAATCTAAGTTCCCTCAGGAACAACTTGTTTTATTATTATTACATACATTACATTATTCCCTGATTTGTTGTTGTTGTTGTGTTTGTTTTTATTTACTCATTTTTTTTTGACTGCTGAGGAGTGAACCCAGAGCTTTTCACAATAGGTAAGCTCTCACATCCCTAGACCGTATCTTTGTCTTTCTTTATGATTTTTTATTATTTTGTGTGTATGGGTATTTTGCCTGCATGTATGTCCATATGCCATGTGTGTGCCTGGGGCTCACTGAGGCAGAGAGGAAAGTATCAGATCCCTGGGCCTGTATTACAGACGGTTGTTGTGACTGCCATGTGGTGCTGGAAGACAAGCCCAGTCTTGGAAGAGCAGTGAGTGCTTTTAACTGCTGAGCCACCATCTCTCCAGCCCGTCTCTCTTCCTTAAGTACCCACCCTTCCACCTCATCTTACCGTAGTCATTTCTGTGAATGCTACTTAGTGAGGTAGAGAAAAACTCTAGCACCTAAACGGCAATGTGCCTTGAACGCTGCAGACCAGAGGTGGTTCTGTGATAACAGGTCAGTGTGCTCACAGAACAACAAAGTTGCAGCACTTCTTAACCTTACAGGGCACTCAGCCACTTAAAAAATATCTTCATGGGCTGGAGGGATGGCTCAGTAGTTACTGGCTGCCCTTCTTCAGGACCTGGATTCAGTCCTTAGCATCCACAAGGTGACTCACAACTGTCTGTAGCTCCAGTCCCAGGGGATCTGACTCCCCCTTGGACCTCCGTGGCCACCTGAAATGCATGTGGTACACAGACATACACGCAGGCAAAACACCTATACACATAAAAGTAATTTTTTAAAAAAATGCATGATTAGTATACTAAAAACTACAAATATAGTTAAAAGAAATGCAAGGAAATCTAAATAAAAGATAACTCATTCAATTTCATGAATTAAAAACCAATTGTAACCAGATGGTGGTGGTGCACCTTTAATCCCAGTGTTCAGCAGGCAGAGGCAAGCAGATATCTGAGTTCAAGGCCAGCCTGGTTTACAGAGCGAGTTCCAGGACAGTCAGGGCAACACAGAGAAATCCTGTCTTGAAAGGATTTTTTCTTAATGAAATCTTTTGAAGTGGGAAGACCCACTTTTAATCCAGATCTTCTGATGTGGGAAGATGTGATGTGTGTGATCTGGGCCACATTTCTGCTGGAGTCTATGTAAGGACATGGAAGGGAGCTCTCTTTGCCTGCTTCCTCCTCACTCTTCTTAGTAAGTCCATTCCTTTATTGGCATTAGACCCTCATTCTTTAAGATCCTGATGTATACAAAGGCCACCTGAAATAACCAGCCTTGTGGACGGAACAACTACTGGATTCTTGGACCTTCCATTGGCAGACAGTCATTGTTAGACTAGCTGGACCACAGCCTGTACTTCATTCTACAAATAGATAGATGATAGATAGATAGTTAGATAGACAGATTCATTTTATCAGTTCCATTCCTCCAGAGAATCCTGACTAACACAGTAGCCATGAAAAACCATGGAAGAAAAATACTTTGCTGAGTGAAAGAAGCTGTGTGGCTCTAACTCTACAGGACTCTGCAATGGCGGTTGTTAGAAGCTGGAGATCGGCGGGAGGCGGAGAGTGTTGAGAACACAGGGGAGACTCAGGGCAATGAAACTATTCTGAAAGAGTACAGTCAGAAATGCACAGTATCGGGGCTGGAGAGATGGCTCAGCAGTTAAGAGCACTGGCTGTTCTTCCAGAGGTCCTGAGTTCAATTCCCAGCAACCACATGGTGGCTCACAACCATCTATAATAGGATCTGATGCCCTCTTCTGGCCTGCAGGTATACATGCAGAGCTCTAATACATAAAATATAAATAAAACTTAATAAATAAATAAACGCACAGATCCATGCATCTGTTAAAACCTACAGAAAAACATGAACAAAATGTAATGTAAACAATGGGTTTTAGTTAATAACATAGGGTATCAATATTGGTTCATCCATAGTAAAAAGTGTACCACAGTAATGAAAGATAATAATAGCCAGAAACTGCTGAGTGTGGTGGTGCAAGTCTGTAATCCCCGGAATTCAGTAGGTTGAGGCAGGAGGATTCCAAGTTCAAGACCAGCCTAGGTAAAACAGCAAGTCTGTTTCAATAAGAAAAAGAATAAACAGATGTTGAAAAATAACAAAATAAAGCTGGACAGAGGAATATAAGGGAACTCTGTACCCATTGTTCTAAAGACCAAAAACACTTCTAAAAAATAAAGCCTGTGTTAAATTAACTCCTATTAATTTTTTAAATAGAAATTAGCAAGATAATTCTTGCTAATGCAAATGAAAGTGATCCAGAATTGACAACAAGATCTCCAAAAAACAAGGTTAGACCATACTACAAAGCTGCGGCAGTCAAGGTTAAACCGTACTACAAAGCTGCGGCAGTCAAGGTAACGTACATGCTCAAATTTGATTTCCCTTCAAAAGACTCACAAGGTATCCACGTATCTAGGCTCAACTATTTACATTTTAAAATGTCAGGGCAATGGCACTGGTGGAGTGAACACACTGGTCCCCATAGGTTCATACATTTGAATGTTTGGTTCCCGGTTGGTGGACTGTTTAGGAAGGGTTAGGAGGTGTGGCCTTTTTGGAGGAGGTGTCACTGGGGTGGTCTCGGGGGTGTCAAAAGCCTATTCCAGTGTCTCTGCTTCCTGCTCTCAGCTACTGCTCCACCCTGCTTGCTGCGATGCTCCCCGCCATGACAGACATGAGCTCACCTGCTGTGGATATCGCTCTGTGTAAATAAAATTCTGATTGGCCAGTGGTCAGGCAGGAAGTATAGGCGGGACAAGAGAGAAGAGAATTCTGGGAAGTAGAAGGCTGGAGAGAGACACCGCCAGCTGCCGCCATGAGAAGCAACGTGTAAAGACACTGGTAAGCCACAAGCCATGTGGCAAAGTATAGACTAACAGAAATGGGTTAATTTAAGATAAAAGAAGCAGATAACAAGCAGCCTGCCACGGTCATACAGTTTGTAAGCAATGTAAGTTTCTGTGTGCTTTCTTGGTTGGGTCTGAGAGACTGTGGGACTGGCGGGTGAGAGAGATTTGTCCTGACTGGGCCAGGCAGGAAAACTCTAACTACAAATGGCGTCCAACGTGTTGGCAAGAGTTTCCACCTAAAACCTGAGAAAAAAGATTCTAAACGGAGCTAAAAATAGCTTCCTAATTGTCTCTCTCAAGTTAGCGGCAGCCTGCCGTTTTGAGCTTCTATGGCGGGTTCCTGGCGTGTGCGTCTGACCTGTAGTGTGGTGGGAATGAGGAGTCTACAAGCGACACTTTACTCTGCTGCATGGTGGATTTAACCTTTGCTAGTTTAAAAAAAAAAAAAAAGTTTCTGGGCTATGCGCTGCTTTAATAGAACTGCTTCTGATAGTTGATGGTACACATGGCTCCAGACCCAGAGCTGTCAGCAAACTGTACCACCTCCATGTTGGGAAGCTGAGGTGGGCGGAGCCACCAGCCACAGCGGCATTTCAGTCTTACAAAGATGGATATTACACAGAGAATCTGGTTTGCCTTGTCTTTGGGATTTTTAACTGCAGAAAAAGATTTGATCATAAAAACTGTTGAGTTAAACAAACATGTAAATTTTAAAGGTACCTTGACTTCAAAATTTGGATATAAGGATATGTTGCTTTGGAAAAGAGTCTCTGCTTTTATTTCCACAGAAATCCAGAGGCTGTGGATTTGTTCCAGATTAAGATACATCAGGTTTGATCAGCCAAGACCACCTGAAAGGTCTCTGATGACACCATGGCCCAGATGATGCAACATCCAGAATGGATTCAAGGCAAATGGCTCAGAGGTTCACCCTAATGGACGACTCCATAATCCTAAAATTTTCTTTGTGTCCCCATAAGATACAGCGCCCCCCTCCAGCAGGAAGTAGAAATAGAAACTACACCCACATTCCCAAAATTATCAAGCTGGCTTTGGAGATGGAATTGGCTCACTCCTTCTCTAAACCCAGACATATTGCTAAAAGAAAAGGTTAAGAGATTCTTGTGTCCCAAATCAGAAGAGCCCTCGGGTGTGGGACAGAAAAAAAACAATATTTTTCTTTAAATCAGGTTGATTATAAATGTGATCTCTTTCTAAAGAAGAAAAGGGGATATGATACAGATATAATAGGATGAAAGGGTAGATTAAGGAACTTATTTCTAAAGAGCAACAACTTGTTTAAAATGTTTTACATTGGTATAGATTTTAGTCTATTGATACAAAGTTAAAGTTAATTTTGTTATACTATGTATATATTTCTACTCGTGTTTAAGGTATTGTGTTTGTATAGCTCATTTAAAATTGTAATGGATAATTAAAAATAGATTAATAATTAATCATCTGTGATAATCATACTCATAGCCATGTTAGTTAAGTCTTCTAGGTATACATAGAGATATTTCAGATAGATAGGTAATCTTCAAATACTTCAAAGACCTTCAGAATATGGCATTTAAAATATTTTTAAAATTTAGACTTTCTGGACAGTGAGACATGTCTGCTCCTGGCAGCACCAATTTACTTCAGAGAGGAGAATGGGCATTGAAGACATTTCATATCTTATCTTCACCTTTGCAAAAATAGCCATTTGGGCAAGAAACTGTTCTTGCCTGGACTGCTTGATCAACTGGACATGCAGGACCCATAGAAAGGTGACCACTGAACTTGGCTTGACAAAATGGTCCTTCAGGTTCCTGCTTCGCAGAGGAAACTGCCAGACATTCTACAGGACACTGAGAGAAGTAACCAAGAGACTCTATCCCTGTGGGCTGAAGAGAAATGCCCCAACTTTACAAAGGAACATTAGGTGCCTGTCCAGGCTGCCAGCTGTCTCTGTCTACTCTTGCAAGACTCCCGAAAAATGCTTGCATCCTTCTTCCGGTTCTCAGGTAATATTATATCCTTCTGAGGTCTTTGATGTGGTTGAAGACTAGATAGTTATAATTTTCTCAGTTATGATAAAAGATAAGTTAGATATAAAACCTTGGACTCACAAATATAAGATAGATAGGATACCTTCTTTCATATTGTAACTGTAATTCTTGCTTGATAATTGTTTTGTTATATGTAATTTTACTATGTAAAAGTTAAAACCTTCCTTAAAAAAAAAAAAGAAAAGGGGAAGTGCTGTGGATATCGCTCTGTGTAAATAAAATTCTGATTGGCCAGTGGCCAGGCAGGAAGTATAGGCGGGACAAGAGAGAAGAGAATTCTGGGAAGTAGAAGGCTGGAGAGAGACACCGCCAACTGCCGCCATGAGAAGCAACATGTAAAGACACTGGTAAGCCACAAGCCATGTGGCAAAGTATAGACTAACAGAAATGGGTTAACTTAAGATAGGAAAAGTAGATAACAGGCAGCCTGCCACGGCCATACAGTTTGTAAGCAATGTAAGTTTCTGTGTGCTTTCTTGGTTGGGTCTGAGAGACTGTGGGACTGGCGGGTGAGAGAGATTTGTCCTGACTGGGCCAGGCAGGAAAACTCTAACTACACTCACCCTCTGAAGTGCAAGCAAGCCTCCAATAAAAGTGCTTTCTCTTTCTTATAAGTTGCCTTGGTCATGATGTCTCTTCACAGCAATAGAACACTAAGACAGATACTACACTAGGTTCCCAAAATAAGTAAGTTAATCATAGGGAATAAGGAATGAACTGGCATCAGGCTTCTTACCAGTACTGTGGGATGCTGTGGGATGTTCTGTATGTCACATGTGCTGCTCTGATTGGTTAATAAATAAAACACTGATTGGCCAGTGGCCAGGCAGGAAGGATAGGCAGGACAAACAGAGAAGAGAATTCTGGGAAGTGGAAGGATGGGGAGAGACATTGCCAGCCGCTGCCAGGACAAGTGAGATGTGAGGTACCGGTAAGCCACAAGCCACGTGGCAAAGTATAGATTAACAGAAATGGGTTAATTTAAGATAGAAGAAGTAGATAGCAAGAAGCCTGCCATGGCCATACATTTTGTAAGCAATATAAGTCTCTGTGTGTTTACTTGGTTTGGTCTGAGAGGCTGTGGGACTTGGCAGGTAAGAGAGATTTGTCCTGACTGTGGGCCAGGCAGGAAAACTCTAACTACAAAGAGAAAACTCTAGCTACAGTGGGATCCTAGTAGATAATAAAGAAATGACTTTAAAACATAAAATTCTATATCCAGGAAAACCATCATGTAGGCATACAATCAGAAAATGTCTATTTTCTGGTTAGGAATTCAGGAAGGTAGTACTCAGAGGGTTACTTCCCATACAGCCTATCTGAGGACTTCAAGGCATATTACAACAAAGTGAAGGCATGTATTTTCTAAATGACAAAATATGGGATCCAGGAAACAGTGATTAGCTCAGGAAATACACTAATGCAAAGTCTGTG
Organism: Onychomys torridus; assembly: GCF_903995425.1. Taxonomy (NCBI): domain Eukaryota; kingdom Metazoa; phylum Chordata; class Mammalia; order Rodentia; family Cricetidae; genus Onychomys; species Onychomys torridus. The sequence continues at coordinate 20,871,717 of NC_050465.1, forward strand.
CTGTGGGGAAAAGGGGCCAGCTAAAGAAACCCACCCTGACCCTGGAACCCAGAACCAGTAAAAGAAACACAGCCTGGATCTGGGAACTGAGCCAGTGAAAGAAATATGCCCTTGCCTTAGAATTAGAGCCATAATGCCAAAAAATAAAATAAAAATAAAAAAATAATAATTAAAAAAAAAAGGCCAGTGAAAGAAACACAGTTTAGCTCTGAAATCAGAGTCATCTCTGCCCTGACCAACAAAACTAACCAATCTCTGAGCAGAAAAAAACTAACCAATCCTTGAACAGAAAATCTTCTCCCTGGAGAAATTCTGTCCCCCCCCCCCCAAAAAAAAATCCTATATAAACCATCCTGCCTGGTCAGTTGTGAGCTGTTCTTTCTCACTGTGGTAGAGGCAGTCACTCTCTTGGACTCCTCCTCCCCAAATAAACCTCTTTCTCAAAAGTCTTGGGTGAAGATCTTCATTCAAAAGTGCAGAGAAGAAAAACCTTGCTAAGACATCCCCTTGGGGGACTGAGCAGAACAAACCTTGCAGAGACGTTCGTTCCCTTAGTGGGGCTGAGCAAGGTGGAGCAGAACAGAAGAACCTTGCTGAGATGTCCCTTAGGGGACTGAGCAAGGGGGAGCTGAACAGAACCTTGCTGAGATGTCCCTTAGGACAAGGGGACTGAGCAAGGGGGAGCAGAAAAAGTAACAACTTTTCACCTGAGCTGGAGATTGCTACATTCCTGCAGGGGTTTCCCCTTTAGCAGAGTGAAGCAAAAGAAGCAACACCCTAGGCCAGAGAGAAGTCCCCTTAAGTGCTGCTGGGAAGTCCCCTTAAGTGGGGACTGAGCAAAGCGCAGCTGTAGTGGCTCTCCAGGAGAGGAGCAGGATTGCTATATCCTGTGAGGATTGTACCCCAGCTCCAGGTATAGCCTGACTCCCCACCAGTCAGGATACCTTCCCCCCAGAGCTGTGCTGTCCCACTGAAGCTCCAGGTATAGCCTGACTCCCCAAACAGTCAGGCTACCTTTCCCCCCCAGAGAGGTAACACTCACTTACATGTGCCACAGTCTGCTTCTCAGCCATGGAGCATCAGCTGAGTCTGGAAACACCAAAACTAAACCTTCCATCTGAGAGGCAACCCAGATGAAGAATTTAAATAGCACAAGGCATTAATGACTAATGAGGTAGGATAATGAAAAACAGTCACCCAAGAAGGGAAATGTACCCCGTGAAAATATATAACCAGTGCTAACATAATCATTAAAGTAAACCTCATTTACTGATTGTCAGCTTTAGAATATACTTGAAAATACAGCAAGGAGAATTCAAATGCTGCTAGAAAGCAGAAACATAGGTTAATGGTAACTGACAGAACTCCTAAGAACCCTCAACATCAGCCACACAGGTAGTACTGCTATCCCTGTTGAATACAGAGGAAACTGAGGCACTGAATTACTCGTCCAACACTATAAATCCAGTAAATGGATAAAGGGGATGACATGTGGGCAGCCTGGACCCAGAGCTCACATTCTTTTCATTTACTGTGGACCTGTGCACATGTGCACTAGCAGGTGTGTGTGTTTGGTGCACAGGTGAAGGTCAGAGGACAGCTTTTGGGAGTGATTTGCACCAGTCACCTTGTTGAACAGGTAGGTTTGTATGGTGATATTGTGTTCCCCAAAATATTGTGCACCCTAATAAACTTATCTGGGGTCAAAGAACAGAACAGCCACTAGATACAGAGGCTAGAAAATGGTGGCACACACCTTTAATCCTAGCATTCCAGAGGCAGAGATCCATGTGGATCTCTGTGAGCTCAAAGCCACACTGAAAACAGACAGGCATGATGACATACGTCTTTAATCCCAGGAAGTGATGGCAGGAAGCAGAAAGGTATTTAAGGGTGAGGATGAGGTACTAGAGTTGGTTAAGCTTTTAGGCTTTTAGCAGCAGTTAAGCTGAGATCCATCTGGAAACAGGATCGGCTAAGAAGTTAGCCAGGTGAAGTTAGCTGTGGCCTGTTCTGCTTCTCTGATCTTCCAGCGTTCACCCCAATACCTGGCCCTGGGTTTGTTTTTATTAATAAGACCTTTTAAGATTCGTGCTACAGGTTTGCTTGTTTCTGCCGTTCTGTGGACTCCAGGCTAGCTGGTTGACCAGCTTCCATGTGATTCTCTTATCTGTGTCTCCTGTCCTGCATTTAGGAGTTTGGCTGTTACAGATGTGGGTTGCACACCACCTCTAAGTAGGGGTTCCTGGAATCGAACCTGGGTCATCAGGCTTGCTCACCTAGCACTTTTATCCACTGGTCCACCTCCCCAGCCACAGAGCTCATGTTCTTATTCATTTATTTCTTTCTTGGGTTGGTTATGATGGGAACTGCCTCATCCCCCTCTAGAATTGGAGTAACAGGTATGAGTCACAGGCTAATTTTCTTTTTAATTATTTTATTAGGCTACCTCTCAGGACACAGGTATTACCACCGGTGACAATATTAAAGTAAAAGTCTAGGAGACACTTCATTCCAGACGGAGCTGAGGCAGCCCACCATAAGTTATGCTAAAAGCATAAACTATTGAAGACAGCTGGCCAGATGGTGCACGCCTTTAATCTCAGCACTCAGGAGGCAGAATTAGGCAGATCTTTGAGAGTGATTCATTGAGCCAGAACCACACAGTGAGATCCTATCTCTAGTATAATATGATAAAGTACAATATGATACTGACATATCATATGACGCAGTGTTCATAGGGCAGGAAAACTAATTTCTCGGCTTTTTGTGACATTAAACATAGCCATTAATGGTAGGGTCACATGACCCCAAAGCAAGCTGGAGGCCAGCCTAGTTTAGGGGCTCAGTGGTTAGGATCACTAACTGCTCTTCCAGAGGACCTGGGTTTGTAGTTGGAGTTTTTCTGCCTGGCCCAGTCAGGACAAATCTCTCTTACCCACCAGTCCCACAGTCGCTCAGACCCAACCAAAAAGCACACAGAAACTTATATTGCTTACAAACTGTATGGCTGTGGCAGGCTGCTTGTTATCTACCTTTTCTATCTTAAATTAACCCATTTCTGTTAGTCTATACTTTGCCACATGGCTTGCGGCTTACCAGTGTCTTTACATGTTGTTTTTTATGGCGGCAGCTGGCAGTCTCTCCCCCAGCCTTCTACTTCCCAGAATTCTCTTTTCTCTTGTCCCACCTATACTTCCTGCCTGACCATTGGCCAATCAGAACTTTATTTACACAGAGCGACCACACCTGGCTTCATTCTGATTTTAAAAAGAGTATTTGTGACACTTATTAGAACTGCACAGAACTAGAAGGAACGAGATCCCTCAGACAGCCAATCCACTGTGGTTAAGCTCCCATGCACACGCTCCCTGACAAGGTGGCTCCGCTGTCCTCCATCAGTAGGGGGCAGGTCTGTGACTGTGGGGAAATGACACCTGGACCTCTAATGCAATCAGCTTTGCTAGCGTCCTCACATGGACTCGAGCTGGCTTCAAGCTGTCTTGTTGGAGAGAAAACAAGTTTGGGAAGTCGGGGACACAAGAGGGAGGTAGAGAAACAGGGAGAAAGGGTGGGCAGGAAAGACGCTACACACAGAAGGTTCTAGAGCAGTGGTTCTCAACCTTTCTAATGCTGCAGCCCTTTAATACCGTTCTTCATGCTGTGGTGACCCCCAACCAGAAAAGTATTTTCGTTGCTACTTCATAACTGTAATTGCGCTACTGTTATGAACTGTAATGTAAATATTTGATATGCAGGGAATCCGATAGGCAACCCCCATGTCACTTGACACCAAACGGGATCAGGACCCACAGGTTGAGAACCGCTGCTATAGAGGAAAGGGGAGAGAGGTGAGAGAGGGAGAGACATTTCTAAACAGTGTTCTAAGCCCTGAGGCTGGAGTTAACAGGGAGTAACCACCAGTTAACATGTAGCTATTTCAATGCAGTCAAACTTGAACACACCTTGAAAATCAACCTTTCCATGGACACGTGGTTTGGTGGCTGTGTTGGTATCCTAATCCCTCCACCTGAGGCCTTGCCTGGTTGGAGATGACCAGTTCAGGTTCATGTCCCCCATTACTAGGAGTCTTTGCGAGGGTTACTGTCACAGATTCATGGAGTTTTCATTGCACTAGGGTGACATCTCACTCCTGTAATGCCCCCAATTCCAGTCATAACTTCCAGTATTCTCCATCCCTCAAGCTGATCCCTCCTGTTCCCAGCCCCAGCCACCCCAGTCAACCTTTCATGATAAAATGTCTTGGAGAGATCAGGGACACAAGAGACAAACCTAAACACAATGAAGGCAATTGACAGCAAACCAACAGCTAACATCAAATAAAATGGAAAGAAACTCAAAGAAGTTCCACTAAAACCAGGGAGAAGACAAGACTGTCCACTCCCCTGTATCTATTCAATACAGTACTTGAAGTCCCAGCTAGAGCTATAAGACATTCAAGGGGATATGAGTTGGAAAGGAAGAAGTCAAAGTGTCTCTATTTGCAGATGATACGATACTATACATAAGTGACCCTAAAAATCTCACCAGGGAACTCCTACAGCTGAAAAACACTTTCAGCAAAGTAGCTGGATACAAAATTAATTCACAAAATTCAGTAACCTTCCTATATACAAATGACAAACAGACTAAGAAAGAAATCAGGGAAACAACACCTTTCACAGTAGCCTCAATAATATAAAGTACCTTGGGGTAACTCTAACCAAGCAAGTGAAAGACTTACATGATAACAACTTCAAGTCTTTGAAGAAAGAAATTGAAGAAGATATCAGGAGATGGGAAGATCTCCCAGGCATATGGATTTGTAGAATTAACATAGTAAAAATGGCCACCCCTGCAGGGTGGTGGTGACACACATCTTTAATCCCAGCACTCGGGAAGCAGAGCTAGGTAGATCTTTGTGAGTTCGAGGCCAGCCTGGTCTACAGAGTGAGTTCCGAGACAAAAAATAAAATAAAGTAAAGTAAAATGAAATAAGATAAAATAAAAAAGGCCACCCCCAAAGTAATCTACAGATTCAATGCATTCCCCATCAAAATTCTAACACAATTCTTCACAAACCGTAAAAGGATAATTTTCAGATTCAGATGGAAACACACACACACACACACACACACACACACACACACACACAAAACAAACAAACAAAAAACAGAATAGCTAATACAATCCTGACTAATAAAAGAACTGTTGGCGGTATCACCATTCCCAATTACAAGTTATGGTATTGTAATAAAAAGACACATTGATCAATGGAATAGAACTGACAACCTAGCCATAAACCCACACACCTATGGACACCTGATTTTTGATAAAGAAGTCAGAAATACACACTAGAAAAAAGACAGACTCTTCAACAAATGGGTTTGGTCAAGCTGGATGTCTGCATGTGTAAGACTCCAAATAGATCCATACTTATCTCCCTGCACAAAACTCAACTCCAAAAGGACCAAAGACCTCAACATAAAACCAAAAACACTGAACCTCACAGAAGAGAAAGTGGGGAACAGCCTTGAACTCATTGGCAGAGAAGAAGACTTCCTGAACAGAACACTGATAGTGCAGGCACTAAGATCAACAAATAATAAATGGGACCTCATGAAATAGAAAAGCTTCTGTTTGGCAAAGGACACCATCATTTGGACAAAGAGGCAGTCTACAGAATGGGAAAAGATTTTTTTTTTTACCAATTACACATCGGATAGAGGGCTAATATCTAAAATATATAAAGAACTCAAGAAACTAGACAAAAAAAGGAACTAGACATCAAGAAAATGAATAAACCAATTAAAAAATAGGGTCTAGATCTAAGCAAAGTTCTCAATAGAGGAATCTCAAATGGCTGAGAAACACTTAAAGAAATGTTCAAGCTGGGTGGTGGGGGCACACGCCTTTAATCCCAGCACTCGGGAGGCAGAGGCAGGTGGATCTCTGTGAGTTCGAGGCCAGCCTGGTCTACAGAGTGAGATCCAGGACAGGCACAAAGCTACACAGAGAAACACTGTCTCGAAAAAACCAAAGAGGAAAAAAAAGAAAAGAAAAGAAATGTTCAACATCCTTAGTGATCAGGGGGAGACAAATGAGAACTTCTCGGAGCTTTTACCTTACACCTGTCGGAACAGCTCAGCTCAGTAAGACAGTGACAGGTCATTCTGGTGAGAGTGGGGGTAAGGGGAACATTCGTTCACTGGTGATGGGCATGCTGACTTGTGCAGCCGCTATGGAATCAGTGTGTCGCTCCTCAGGAAGATGGGAATCCATGGTCTAGCTGTTCTACTCCTGGGCATATACCCAAAGATGCTTCACCCTACCAAAGAGACATTCGCTCAACCATGTTCATCTCTGCTCTGTTCATAATGGCCAGAATTTGGAAACAATCTAGATGTCCCTCAACAGATGACTAGATAAAGAAAATGTGATACATTTATACAATGAAGTTGTTACTCAGCTGGTAAAACAAAACAAAACAAAACAACTGTTTTTACTAAGAGAAAAAAAAGTTAGTGTTTTAAATAAAGTACATTGTGTATGTTTGCACACATGTACACATAGCACAGAAATTAGGGTTAATCTTAGTGACTGTTTCTCGGAAGCCATCTACCTTTGCTTTGGAAGCAAGGTCTCTCTCTCCTTGGGGCCTAGAACTCACAGATTAGGATGGAGTGGCTGCCAGCGAATCCCAGGACCTTCCTGTGCCCACCTCTTCAGCACTAGGAGTACAAGCACTTGTCACAGCCCTCATGTGCAGCTCTTTATGTAGGCTCACCCTTTCCATGGTGACTTGTAAGGCTGTCCCCATCATAACTAAGGTCCTTGCTTACTCCTCAGCTTGCAGCTGCACACTTCACATTCTATGGGACTCCTAAGGGTCCGTCAGTTAATTTTTCACATTATGGTACTGGTTGAATAGCTATGTTAAAAAGTTCTGGGGGGCTGAGGGATGGCTCAGTTAAGCACTTACCATGTAAGCATGAGGTTCTGAGTTCTGCTTGCGGCATTCATATACAAAGCTGGGCATGGTGGCATGTGCTTGCAATCCCAGCACTGGAGTACAGAGACATTACTGGCTGGCCAGCCTACCCTGTTTAGCAAGCCTCAAGCCTTAAAAAACAGGGTGGAAGCTCCTGAATACCAACACTCGAGGCTGATACACACACATACACATACATACATACATATAAATATATACTTACATACACACATACGAGTTCTTATCTATTAAAAATACAGATTAAAACTATGGCTAAAACAATATGGGGATTGGCCTAAAATTAAAACAGAGCTAAGGTGAAATCGGCCTAGACTAGTGTCGACAAAATAATGACAACAGATGTACTAACTTCGATGAATGGTTCATAGTCCTCTCTCTGTTCATACTTCAAAACATCCTTAGAAATAGTCAGGGCTGTGGAGACAGCTCCCTGGGCTGGGGGGCCACTAGCCTCGCTCCAGGTTTGGTTAAAGACCCTGACTCAATGGAGTAAGACAGAGAATGACAGAGCAGAATACCCGATGCCCTCCTCTAACCTCCACACACACAAGGGCACACACATCACACACGTGTGCACTTGTAACACACACACATGCACCTATAATACACATAAACACACCACACACATGTGCATCTATAACACTCGTACACAAACAAGGACATACATCACACACACGCACACCTACAACACATGTACACGTGAAAGAAGAAGAGATACAAAATTACAATCAGCTAATAACAAACTTCTCGTTAAATGTCTTGATTTGAAAGGCAGAGTAAAGGTTCTATCAGAGTATGAGACTAACATAACTAAAATTCCAATTACTGATGTAAAGGAGGAAAATATCAGGAATAGGCACAGCAGCCTTTGATCTATACAATACTGATGACTACACTCTCCAGTGAGAATTACAGCTGACTCACATGCTACATGGAAAGCTAAGACAGGCTGTGTGTCTCTCATCCCAAAGGTACAATCTGCAAGACTCAAAACTAAAATTTCCTGAACACTAACATGACATCACAAGTGGAAAATTCCACATCTGAGAGAAGTGCTAAAAATACTGCATAAGATCACCCTCAGGCAACGCAAGGTATACATGGAACATAAATATATTTTGTCTTTCGATTGGGTCCCATTACCAAAGTATCTGAACACACACACACACACACACACACACACACGCATGCACGTGCGCACTAGATCTAAAACATTTCAAAATGTGAAACACTTTTGACCATAAACACATCACACAAGGAATATTCAAGCTGTATGCATAGTTATTAAATTTCTTAGGCCACAGCTAGTACCTAGAATGGAGGCTACAAAAGGGAGGATGGGAAGAGAAGAGAAGAAATTCGCCAGTAACTCTCACACCACCATGGAGAACAGTAACCGGCATGTGGGATGCAAAAGCCATGGCTTTGGGGTCAAAAGCCGACCAGATCCCACGGCTATCTCCCGTCTACATGAACCTCCCCAAATGACATACTATCACTTTGGTCTCAGGAAAAGGAGAGGTAACTACACTGATCGCCTGGCATCCAGTGGAAAGGATAACTTTCAAACACTTGGAAGGAGTCTATAATCCAAGCCAACAATCTGCCTGCAGCCTTGTGAGCAACCCTAACCCAGAACCTCCCAGCTACACTGCTTCCCAGACCCTCGTCCTCAGAGCTTCATGAGATGACATACTTTTGCCCGAGGTTGCTAGGTTTTGATATAATCTGTTACACAGCAACCAAAAAATAATATGTTATATGTAATAATTTGTCTATTAATTGATAGGCTACAAGTTTTCTAAATATAGTTATTAAGATTCTGCCATATACGCTAGATTATAGAGACTAGCGTGCTCATCAGGCATAACAGCACGCTTACACAGCAGAACAGCATACTCTATATTGAACTTCTTGAACCCAACCTTGGTTGGATGGAAGAAAGCCACGGAGATTAAAATCTAAGGCTCAGCACCTCAGGCCCTGGCCCAATGCTCAGACCACATACACTGGCTTTGATTTATTCCACAGAATCTACCTGCCCACAGTCTGTTGCAATAATAACAACAAAAGTTCTTTAATCCTACCTGAATGAGGCATTTGCTCACGTCGCTAGCACAGAGTGCTTTGTTACAGCTCTGTGACACAGGGAGACACATCAGGAACATTAGGGAGGCTAGAGTTAGCACAACATAGTGTGACTTCATGGTTCTTCAAAGGAGCCCCTCAGTAACTGCCAGGAAGCTAAACACAAAACCAAACAAACAAAAGCTTTACTTCAAAGGCAGTGGTAGGTCACAAAATCAAACAAGTAAAAAACTCCAATCATAAGCCAAGAATTAGTTGCTTGTGCCACAGACCTTGAGGAATCATTTGAAGATAATTTTCAGAGATTACTTAAACATTCAAAAATTCAGGCTTGGGTGGCCGTCTTTAAAGAAACCTAGAATACCATTCAGACACAGGAATGGTGAAAATTATACTGAACATGGCTAAAGGCCCTAGCAATCTGAAGGATTACCAACTGTATGCTACTATTCAAATTTCAACTTTAGATTTTATTCAAATTCAATTTCAGTGTTGAAATTCATATAAAAACTATTAATACTGCCAGGCATGGTGGCATGTGTCTTTACCCAGCACTCAGGAGGCAGAAACAGGCGGATCCTGTATGTTCAAGGTCAGCCAGAGCTACCTAGTGAGACTTTGTCTCAAAAATTTATATATATAACAAAAATAATATATATATATATATATATATATATATATATATATATATATATACTTTGTTTTGAGGGGATTGATTTTTATTATTATTATTTATTTATTCTGGGTTTTTCAAGACAGAGTTTCTCTGTGAAGTAGTCCTGGCTGTCTTGGAACTCACTCTGTAGACCAGGCTGGCCTTGAACTCACAGAGATCCACCTGCCTCTGCCTCCAGAGTGCTAGGATTAAAGGCATGTGCCACCACTGCCCGCCTTATTTTTATTATTAAAAAAATTGATGTGCATGTCTGTGTGTGTATAGACACGTCCATTCTGCTGCTGGAGGCCAGAAGAGGCCGTTGTATCCCAGAGCTGGACTTAGAAGCTGTTGTGGCCTGCCAGATGTGGGTGCTGGGAACTGAACTCAGGGCTGGAGTGATGGCTCAGTGGTTAACAGTATGTACTGCTATAGCAGAAGACTTGAGTTTAGTTCCCAGCATCCATCTGGGGCAGCTCACAATCACCTATAACTTTAGCTCCAAGGGTAGAGGAGCTGAAGCCTCTGACCTCCTGGGACACCTGCACACACATGCACATACACATCATTAAAAATAACAAAAATACAGCTTTAAAAATATTAATCCTGTACTATTTTAATGCACCTTTAAAATTCGCTGTGTATGTGTATACATGTGCTGCGAGAGGTGGAACCTGGGGCCTTACATGTGTGAGGTAAGGTTTCTACCACAAACTATACCTTCAGCTCCAATTTTTAAAATGTTAGTATCAAGACAAAACTGTACATGAAAATGATCCTAATGATCTCATTTTGTCAGTAAATACTTCAGAGAGACAGAGAGAGGGTGGCAAAATCTAAAACCATTCAAATAAATGCACCAATAACAAGTGCCTGCAAATTGTTAATTGCATTGAGAATTGTGGGTAACCGTGAAGATATTCTGTTAGTACCACAGATTCTTCCATTATTAAGAAGGTATTACAGGACAAAAAGAAAATAAAGGGGGGCACCCACACAAATTTTCACAGGGTTATAATTTGGGGTTGGCAATATGGCTAGGTGGGTAAAAGCACTTGGCTGGCCAGACAGCCTAAGTTCTATTGCTCAGACTCATAACGGAGAGGACTGCCTCCCTCCAAAGTTATCCTTTAACACACACACCATGGCACAGGTGCACAGGCATGTGCGCGCACCTAATAGCAATAAAGTAAAAACTTAAAAGATATCATTTAAGGCTAAAACACAAATTCCCAATAAAATCAATTAAAATAAATATATTAGCTGGGCTTGGGTAAGACATACCTGTTACCCCAGCATTTGGCCAACAAGGCAGGAGGATAATCAATTGCAGGCCAGTTTTACCTCCAAGTTAAATAAACTGAAAATAAGGATAAAAATATGGGGCTCGCCTTTAATCCCAGCTCTTGGGAGGCAGAGGCAGAGGGATCTCTGTGAGTTCGAGTCCAGCCTTGGCTACAGAGTGTTCCAGGAAAGACTTCAAAGCTACACTGAGAAACCCTGTCTCGAAAAAACAACAAAAAAGGGGTGGGGTGGGGCTCGAGAGATGATGGCTTGATGTTTTGAGAGAGCTTGCTGCGCTGGCAGAGGACCTGAGTTCAGTTCCCAGCACCCACATCTGGCAGCCCACAACTGCCTGTAAGTCCAGCTCCGGGATAGAACGCCCTCTTCTGGCCTCCAGCAGCACCAGGACAGAAGTGTTGCATACACACACAGACAAGCACACACATTTAAACAAAAAAGAAAAGAAAAGAAAAATAATAAAAACAAATCCCCTCAAAACAGTAACATCCAATTCGGATGTAGGGAGGGTTAAAAGGTGGACCCTGCTGGCCAGAAAATCATGAGCCGGCGCTACACTGCGGGCTTTGTATGGGGTATGACTCAGTTTTGAAACAGAAAGTCCTGGCGCTCCTGACCGCGGGCACAAAACATTCCGCAGGAGACCGTTAGTAATCCAATTTTCTCGCTCGCTCCCCCCGCCGACCCAGCCGCGTCTGTGGGCATCTTGCCGCGGCCACCGATCGCGGGGACCCGCGGACATCTGCGGCTTCCCCAAGCGTGCGCCCGCCGTCCTCCCGGGAGCCAGGTGACCGCGGCGCTCCTCGGAGGGAGGGGCATCGACTCACCGGAGCCCGGACCCGGGGTCCCGGAGGCGGCGAGCACCGCACCGCGGCCTTTTGTCCCCGCCGCTCGGGCCTCCCTCCCGGCACCCGCTCCCCCGCCGAGCGCCGCGGCCTGGTCTCGGAGCCACCCTCCCGCTCGCCTGCTCGCCCGCCCGCGCTCACCGTGGCCGCGGCCTCCTCCCGGCGGCCGAGCTTCCGAGCAGCTCCCGCGAGCCCCGGCGCCGCCAACACACAGGCCCGCCCGCCTCCCGGCCGCTCCCCGCCCGCCCGCAGGCCCCGCCCCGCCCGCTGGCCCCGCCCCCGGGCCGGGCTGGCCCCGCCCCCAGGCCGGGCTGGCCCCGCCTTCTAGACCACGCCCCCAGGTGTGTGCGCTCGCCCTTCTGAAGGTCGGCTGCCACCTGTTGGACCGCTCACCTCTGGCTCCAGCGGATGTCCGTTTTTGCAACTCTAGGAGAGCGGTGTCTTGTCCCCCTTCATGGATGTAAGGAACGAAGCACAAGGCAGATGAGTGGAATAGGGCTGACACTTGACCTAAGAGCCGAAGTTACTGGATAAGGGTCTGTCCCAGACTTCAGTCAGTAATTCATGAGATATTTCTGAATCCTTTGTAAGTGCCCGGCGCTGCCCTTCAGTCACCATGGAGAGAAGGCAGCAAAGAATCCTGGTAGGGACGGTCACTGGGTCAAGGAGGGAGACCATGCGGAAGCCCCCGATGGAACGGGAGGCCCGAGCAGTGCAGGCTTTCATCTTGTGTTTTAGAAAGATGGGGTTTATCCCACCGATAGCTTCCGCTCTCCTCGCTTTACCGGAAGGCGGCAGAAGGGAAACAGGCGACTGACTGAGAAGAAATTGGTTATTAGCTAAGAAGTGGCTCATATTGTTATTTCATTTTTGTAAAGTAAATAGAGGCTTTTTCTTTTTAAATCGGGGGCTGAGGAGATGGCTCAGTTGGTAAAGTGCCTGCGACATAAACACGAGGACCTGGGTTCAGATCCATACCGTCCATGTAAAAGCCAGGCACAGTGGTTTATGTATAAAATCCAGCCCTGGGAGGAGGTGGAGGCAGGAGGATTCCTGGGGCTCACGGAAACTCCAGGTGCAGTGAGAGACCCTGTCTAAAAAGTAAAAAAAAAAAAAAAAAGCCACCAGACCTTACGACCTGAGTTCGATCCTCAAGGTCCACCAGGTGGAAGTAGAGAACCAATTCCTGCAAGTCATCCTCTGGTCCCCGCACAGGTGCTTCGGCAGGAGTAGACACACATGTGCATGCACACATGCAGGCATACACACACAAGCATGCAGACCTGTGCTCAAGCGCACATACACACATATGGGTGCACACACATGCACATACATCCACAAGCACACACTATTTTAAAAATAGAGTGATATAAGAGTACCTCATATGTCAGCCATGCACAGGTGTACACACTAACAGGTACAGATATATCCCACACATTAAATAAAGCAGCCCTGAAAACTACGCTAAGAAAATAAGACTCTACCCAAATTTCACTTTAAGGATCTTATTCTCAGCATTACTTACGAGTTATAGTAATTATGATACCCTAGATCAATGGACTAGTTGAACCATTTAAAATGATATTGTAAATCAGCGAGTCTCAAACCTGTTGGTCACAGGAGTCTATACTGTTGAAAAACATGGAATGTTCCAAAGAGGTTATGTGTATTGCAGCTATCAATATTTGAAAGTATTATTGTTAATGTTTTACGAGACTGGGTTTCTCTGTATAACTCTGGCTGTCCAGGAACTCCGTAGCTCAGGCTGGTCTCGAACTCACAGAGATCTGCCTGGCTCTGCCTCCGGAGTGCTGGGATCAAAGGCGTGTGCCACCACTGCCCAGCGGCGTTCCTTTTTATAATAGTGGTATTTCCAGAAATTTCTCCAATGGTGTGATAGTTAATCTTGTCAACTTGAATTGAGAGATGTCTAAGAAGTTTGTAAAGTACATCTCTGAGTGAGTTTCCAGAGACAGGCCTGGAGGGCTCTGAGCTAGCCAGTAGTTTATCTACTCATGGATTCAAAGCTTGACTATGTAGTAAGATGTGGAGAACTGAGAAAGATCTATCTGGAGTAGGTGAGCTGTTGATGGGATGCCTTTGGAGGTTTTGTTTGGTTATTGTTGTTGTTGTTGTTGTTTTAAGACAGACTCTCATTGAGTAGCTCTGGCTGTCCTAGAACATGCTACATAAACCAGGCCTACCTCCTAAGTTCTGGGATTAAAGATGTGCACTACTATACCTGGTGCCTCATGTCGGCATCCAGGAACGGACCTGGGTCATAGACCTCTTTGTTTCTCTTCTTAACACGGTCATATTGGATACATCTCTTTTCTCTGCTTTTCATCATTTTCTGACTCTTCAATTGGTATTGGTGGCCAAGACTAGCTTGTTAGGGCTGCCAGAGTTCAGGATTTGACTCCAATAATTCTGGTAACTTGAGTGGGGGGATCTATTGAATAATTTAACAGAAATATGGATTTGACAAGTGGAAGGAGGATCTTTTATGTGCCAATCACCGAGTTAGTCATTGGCTATTGCTAAATATCTAAATCTGGATAGATAACCTAATGCCCAACTGCTTTCATCTATAACATGGAGATTAAAAAATATGTATTTGGCAAATACTATAGAAATGTATTACATGAAATATATAGAATACACAAATACATAGAGACAGAAAGATTAGACATTATCTCAAGGTAGAGAAGAAAGGAATATAGAGTAATGATTTCCTAAGTACAGAATCTCTGTTTTGTGTGATGGAAAAACTCCACAAATGGACAGTAGCATCAGATCATAATATCATGAATGTAATAAATCAATACAATTAGTGTAATTATGAATATCATAAATAGAATTAGTGAATGAATACTGAAAATGTAATCAATGAATACCACAAATGTAATTAATATCATGTGTGTAATTAATAAATACCATGAGTGTAAATTAAAAAATAAATTTTAAAAAATGTACTTGGTAAGAGAATGTTTAGAGCTAGGAAGAGATCATGTCATGTGCCCAGCACACAAGGGCTTGCCTCATCTTCTGGCCACTTGTGTGAACTGAGAAGGGAAGAGGGATGAGTGGGCTTAGGAGAGTATCAGGGTGAGGTGTGTCCAGGCTGCGACCGCTATTAGGTATCCACATGGAAAAGACAATAAGTTGTCAGAAGTTTGGATTAGTGACTGAAAATGTAGGGGTGTCAGTGACACTGAATACCATAGAAGGAGGTGAGTTCCAGAGGGAGAGATCAAAGGTAAAAGACAGAGTCATAGGGCAGTCTCTCATGCAGAGGCTGCTGAGAGAGAGGAGGAAGAGATGGCGTCCTTGGCTCCACGCCCAAAGCATCTCTGCTGGAGAGGGGCCTTACACACAAGCCCTGGGACTTTCTATGAGGAACCTAAAGACAGGGGCTCAGATTGTCCAGTTCTCCAATTGGTACCTTGAGGTACCAACTTGCTGAATGTCCATTCCTTACCTCACAGCAAGTTTTTCTTTCTTTTCTTTTTCATCTTTTCACGTATAAGCATGTGTCTGTACATGGTCACATGTGGGTGGGAGCACATGTTTCTGTGTGCAGGTGGAGGCCTGAAGTTGAGGTCTGAAATCTTCCTCGATCACTCTTCCACCTTAGTCTCTTACTATTTTGTACCCCACTCCCCTCCTCTATTCCCCCCCACACACACACACCAGGAGCTGAGGATCAACCCAGGGCCTTGTGTTTAGCAAGCACTCTACAACTGAGCTAAACCCCCAACCCCTCACCTTAGTCTCTTAAGGATCTCTCAATCAAGCCCAGGATTCTGCTATATGATGGCTCATTTTCCTAGGCAGCTTGCTGGGGGTCGGGGAGACTCTCCTGTCTGTGCCTTCTGAGGCTGGAATTTCAGGCCGGCTGCTGTGTCAACCCAGGATTTACATGGGTTCTGCTGATCTGAAGGTGGGTCCTCTCGATTGCACAGAAAGTTGGCTTTAAAAACTGAGTCATCTCGCACACACCTTTAATCACAGCACTCAGGAGGCAGAGGCAGGGGATGTCTGTGAGTTTGAAGTCAGTCTGGTTTACAGAGTGAATTCCAGGACAGGCTCCAAAGCTACAGAGAAACTCTGTCTTGAAAAACCAAAAAAAAGAAAGAAAGAGAGAAAGAAAGAAAAACCAACCAAACAAAAACTGAGTCATCTCAGCCCTACAAACTGTTCTTTTAAGGCCAGGCCTACATGAGGAGGAAAATAAAAATGAAGACAAGGCAATGGATGAATTCCACTGGAGGCCAAACCATGAGGGCAGCTGCAGGCGTTCATCCTTGCCTTTGTGGTGGGCGTTCTATGGCCCCGGGGTTGTGTAACTGTAGTGTGATGAACCCTCTGAAATGTCACTTGGGAACTGATTACGGAAACGTACCCTCTGATGTTTGTCACCAGGAGCGTGAGCATAATTGTTTGGCTTTGCAGCAGATGCGGGAGCAGACGATGTATCCAGCTGAATTTGAATCGGGAAGAGGAGCGGCTTTGATGAGGCTCCAAAAACAGCACAAATATAGCCAGCCCGCATCAGGGGAAGGGTCAGGAGAGGCCTCCCAAAACACAATCCAGTCACTCCCCAGAGAGCTTCCAACGCTGGAAGAATCGAAGAGAGCATCCAGGGGCCAGGCAGCCCAGCTCCCTCAAGGAGTAGCTGAGAAAGGGGCCGTGAGGAATGCTGGGAGAGTTTGTGGCCAAGACCGCAGTGGTAGTCTAGCCCCTGAGTGGGTGTGTCCACTGAGCCACTCATTTACCGAGTGCTAGATGTGGAGCAGGAGGCTAGACCTGCAGGTACAAGGGATCAAAGAGACAGCTACAAGCAAATAGCCATGAAGAAACCAGAAGTTTGTGGCCAAGCCTCCAAGAAAAACCTCAACGCCCTATGGTAAATGAGAGGCTGGCTGGTTCTAACTTGATTCTTAAGCATCCATCATACTGGCTCTCCGCCTCGTCACCACCTATTGGGGTCACACGTTACAATCGGTTCTCTGGACTGACCCTGAGTAAGCTACTGTTCTCAACTCTACACCGAGCTGTTTTTGTTTGTGCTTAAAATCCCAAGTCTCAATATGGAGCAGAGTTAGTAGAGCACGGGGATGTATCCTACACTGGGAACCTGACCATTCATGGACTCTGTAGCCCCATGTCTGGCGCACGCTAGGTGTTCAAGTGTTTTATAATAAATTAACATCTCCACAAAGAGATGTATGAACCTACCCAAGTTTGGAAAACAATATAAGCCAATTAAAAACAAAATAATAACAGAAAAACAACAACCTGGTGATAGAGCTGTTGCCAAAGAAGATGACAGAATTTAATTAAGTTAAATATACCTGAATCTCTGGCCAAGTGGCATCCAGTCTACCTTTCAAAATCACCCCAGAAAATTTCCTTGGTCATAAGTCCTATACACACTCTGGCTATTAGTTGTTGTGAAATATCTAACTATATAAAGATGTGTTACCGGGTTGGGGATTTAGCTCAGTGGTAGAGTGCTTGCCTAGCCAATCGCAAGGCCCTGGATTCGATCCTCAGCTTAAAAAAAAAAAAGATGTGTTACAATTATTTATGCTGCAGAATGTTACTTTAGCTGTGGAAAGGTGTGTTACTTTTGTTTATGCTCTATTTGTTTAACAATGTAAGGATATGCATTTAATTATGTAAAGATGTGTTGCATCTTTACCATCTTGCCTGTCTTAGGCACCTGATTGGTCTATTAAAAAGCTGAACAGCCAATAGCTATGCAAGAGAAAGGATGGGCGGGGCTGACAGGCAGATAGAATAAATAGGAGGAGAAAGCTAGGCTCAGGAGAGGAACAAGGAGGAGGAGAGAATGAGGGAGAAAGAGAGGGACAGGCCTGGCTCCAGAAGCCAGACGGCCTCAGCCAGACATGAGAAGCAGTAAAAGTAAAATACACAGAAGGAAAC
Source organism: Onychomys torridus (assembly GCF_903995425.1). Classification (NCBI taxonomy): domain Eukaryota; kingdom Metazoa; phylum Chordata; class Mammalia; order Rodentia; family Cricetidae; genus Onychomys; species Onychomys torridus. The sequence continues at coordinate 20,889,571 of NC_050465.1, forward strand.
AAGGTAAAAAGCCCCGAGGTAAAAGGTAGATAAAGAGAAACAAGTTAATTTAAGTTAAAAGAGCTAGCCAGAAATGCGCCAAAGCTAGGCTGAACTATTCATAACTAATAGTAAGTCTTGGTGTGGAATAATCCTTTACACTGTGTGAATATATGTGGATGTGAGTGGTTTAATAGAGAAGCTGACTGGCCAATAGCTGGACAGGATAAGGTTAGGCAAGAGAGCTAAAATGAGAATGCTGGGAAGAAGGGCGGAGTATGAGGAGTCTCGAGCAGATGCAGAGAGAAGCGAGATGGGTGTGCCATACTGAGAAAAGGTACTAAGGCACATGGCAAAGTATAGATAATAAATATGGGTTAATTTAAATGTAAGAGTTAGCTAGGAACAAGCCTGAGCTATTGGCTGAGCATTTATAATTAATATTGAGTCTCTATGTCAGTTATTTGAAGCCCATGGTGCTGTGGAATAATCCCTTTGTACACTGTGAAGATTTGTCACTGTGATTGGCTTAATAAACAAGCTGACTGGCCAATAGTTGAGCAGAATAAGGTTAGGAGGGAAAGCCAATTTGAGAATGCTGGAAGAAGGCTGGAGTCAGGACTCACCAGTCAGACACAGAGGAAAGAGGAGATGAACATGCCATGCTAATAAAGGTACCACCACGTGACAGGGTGTAAATAAGGAATATAAGTTAACTTAAAATGTGAGATGTTAGTAATAAGCCTGAGCTATTGGCTGAGTATTTATAGTTAATATGAGCCTCTGATTGTTTATTTGGGGCTGGGAGGTTGGGACAGAAAATGTCCGTTTACACACTGGGACACATACAGCCATGAAGGTAGAAGGAGAGGCTGATCAGAAAAAGGAAGGGGTAAGCAGTGGTGGGATGAGGACAAGAGAGGATAACAGGGTGTGTGTGAGTATGACTGGACTACATCACATACCTGTATGAAAATGTCATAGCCAAGTCTAATATATCTAATTAGTGTATGCCAGTAGAATAATTTAGAAGTGTATGTGAAGGGAGGAATTGTAGGATAGTGGAAATGATGTGAATATAGCACCACTTATGAAACTCTAAAAAAAAAAAAGAAGTAATTTAAAAAAATCTTCTGGAGAAATGGCTCAGCAGTTTGCAGACCCAGCTGCATTCCCAGAGGACTTTGTTCAGTTCCCAGCATCCATGTGACAGTCTCAATCATCTGCAACCCGTCTCAGGAGACCAAAGCCCTCTTCTGGCCTCTGTGGTCACCAGGCACATGGGTGGGTGCACAGATGTACATGCAGACAAAATATCCATACACAAAAAAATATTTGTCAGGCATGGTAGTGCATGCCTTGATCCTAGCATAGAGGCAAGGGGATCTCTATGAGTTCCAGGCCAGCCAGGAGTCCCTGCCTCAAAAGCAACCAACCAATCAAAAAAATCTGTAGAGACTTTTCCCATTTTTATCTGGAAATCTGTATCTTCCCCATAATCTTTCTTAATGGGTTTTTATAAACTGAGTTAATTTTTTCAAAGACTCATTTGGGTTTTTGCTAATTTTCTTTAATCATACACTATTTTAAAATATATTCATTGACTCTAAGTCACAGGTCCCCTAGTTATTTTTTTTTTTTTCCAGAGCTGAGGACTGAACCCAGGGCCTTGTGCTTGCTAGGCAAGCGCTCTACCACTGAGCTAAATCCCAAAACCCCTCTAGTTTTTTTTTTTTTTTTTTTTTACTTGTTTTTAACCTTAATTTCACTATGTAAAGATTATAGTCCGAAAGATTTCAAGCTTTTGAAATTTAGAGATTTTGTTGCTGACTGCTTTATGCTGTGGCAGATCCCTTGAGGATGAGCAGCAGTCTGACTACAAGAGTGGAAGGGAGGAGATGTCCCTGGTGAATGGGAGCTCCTGAAACACTGTTATTAGTCCAGTCTGCACTCCCACTTTAGACTCTGAAGCCACACGGTAGGGGGTCAAGCAGTTTAGAGAAGCGTAGATGGCAATCGGCTTTTTGTTAGCATAAAAGCATAAGCCATAGTTGACAGGTGTAAGCTTTTGTGGTCGGGTTGTTAAAGGAAACCACCAATTGTTTAACTACTTTTCTAGGTCGTTCTGTTCCAGGTAGCAGATGATGTCGTGCTTAGCAAGGAGCTGCACACGCTGCTTTAAGTAAATCTAGTAATTGTCTTTTCTGCTTTATTCTACTTCAATATGTAGTATGGCTAATTATCTGAGACAGGGTTTCCCTCTGTAAACACAATCTTTATTTCCTCTTTTCTTTCTTCCTTCCTTTCTTTCTTCTCTTTCCTTCCTTCTTCCTTCTTTCTTCTCTCTCTCTCTCTCTCTCTCTCTCTCTCTCTCTCTCTCTCTCTCTCTCTCTCTTTCTCTCTCTTGCAAGAACTTTTTTTTTACTGGAGCTGAGGACCGAACCCAGGGCCTTGTGCTTGCTAGGCAAGCACTCTACCACTGAGCTAAATCCCCAACCCGCACGAACTTTTTATTGGTTTCCCTCATCCCCTCCATCCCTATCCCACTCTCTTATCCTTAGTCCCCACCCACTTTGTGGTCTTCAGCCACCATTAGGTTACAATGAGATTACTGGAGGCTTGGAGGTGCTTGGCTTAACCACCAAAGTCTCTCAAATTTGAATCCAGACTTTATCAGTTATCAATGGTAGAAATCAGATTCAATATGTGAGAAAGATCTGGGTCTCCTTAGTGGCCTGTAGGTGGAAGGCACCTCACAGTATAGATGAGAGTGACCTTTAGAAGCTTAGAGTAGCTACTGGCTGACAGCCAGTCAGGTAAGGTGGCCTCAGCCCTGGAACACAGGGACTGAGTTCTGATACAACAATGACCTTGGAAATGGGAGTCTCCCCAGGGTCTGCAAGCTGAAGCTGACACTTTTGTTTTAGACTCATGATCTCTGAGGCACAGTTGTATTGTGCCAAACTGGGTTTTCTTTTAAGTTGCAGCTGTTTGTTATTGCTAATTTGAGAAGCAGCAATTTGATGCCACAGCAGCATCGGAAACATCACCTGAAAAGCCTTTCTCTGGGAACTCCGATGATTGCATTGAGGACAGCGTCAGCTCTGGGCTATTGTTATATACTTTCCAGCCAGGCTGCTTCTGCCACTTCTCAGCTGTGAAGCTAGGCTAACAATAGTATTCTTGAGAAGTCTGTTGTGAAAGGTGATTTGGCTGCCAACTCTGCAAGATACCCTAACTCACTCAGCCTCTATCTAGGGCAGTCTCCCTCAGGCATCCAAAGTATGTCCACACCCTTCAAAACTGCAGCCTGCTTGGCCACTCTCTGGTGTGCACAGGTGCGAACCTAGGACTGGACTTGCATGGGCCTTGCAAAGGCTTGAGTTAAGAGGATGGGTGGCTGGGGACCTGTTCCAAGATAGGAGGAGATACATGAGGTTCACTAGGCATATCCTCTTACCCTGGTAGCTATCCGACCTGAGAGGACCTCAGAAGCACAAGGGATAGGAAAGGGGCCCCAAGGTTTTCACTGCACCACCCAGTCTGTGCAGGGTAGGATAAATGGCTCTCATAGTGCAGTTAATAGAATTACTCTGGGCCTCTCAACTTGAACTCCAGGGGCAATGGTATATCCCTGGGGCGAGGCTAAAACTCGCTTTGGGAAGTTTCTAACAGTCAAAACTGTCTGGAAAGTACTTTACAAAAGCGTGTCCACAGTTCACAGTATGAACACCGTAAGCTTTCAGCCTCTTGAAGGCATGTGGGTGTGTGTGTGTGTGTGTGTGTGTGTGTGTGTGTGTGTTTGAGTACGTGTGTGGGGGTGGGGAGGTGGGAGGGAAGGTTTGCTGTCGATAATGTGTATGGTTAAGTTTTGTTTTCCCAGCAACACAAAGCAGCTCCTTTCTTTCTTTCTTCTTTTTTCTTTCTTTTTTTTCAGAGCTGAGGACTGAACCCTTGCCAGGGCCTTGTGCTTGCTAGGCAAGCTCTCTACCACTGAGCTAAATGTCCAACCCCATGCAGCTCCTTTCTTTTCCTTCTCTTGTTACACAGCCACACAGCAGCTATTTGCACAAGTGCCAATCTAGACCAGCAGGTCTCAAAATGTGGGCCCTGACAGTCTAGCTGGGGCCCTGAGATGGTCTGCCAGGGAAGAGTAGGGTTTAAACTGCCCCAGGTCAGAGGCAGATACACCCAACTGTGCCCTTAGAGTTTCCTCTGTCAAGCTCTCAGTTTAAAACAAAAGCCAACTTCAGGGGCTAGACAGCTTGGTGGCTAAGAACCGCTCTTCCAGAGGACTTTGGGTCAGTTTCCAGCACATGCATGGCAGTTCATGCCATCTCTAACTTCAGTCCCAGGGGATCAGGTGCCCTCTTCCGAAGACAGACATACTTGCAGGCAACACACCTACACATCTCAACCCTCCAATCTCCACTTCTTAAATGTTTTACCTAACAAAGTAGGGGGAAACATTAGACACTTGTGTTGTATACTAGAATAAGGTGACTCTCTTGAGAAAAGCCCTTGGATGAACTTCAAGCTAACTGTTGGCACATCTTGGCTCTTTCGCTGATACAAGCACCAGGACAGTATGCATATGAGTTGGGCTCAACACAAAAATCATAAAATTGCTTTAAAAATTTAAGGTATCTTTTTGTGATTAAGCAAAACTAAACTCATTAACCTCAATTGCATGGTTCTCAAGTGAGATCTTTGTAGATGTAATACTATAATTAACGAGGTCTCACCCAGCTTCCGGAACCACAAGGTATCCAGAAGGGCCAAATAAGTATGCACCTCGAGTCTTAAGGGGCTCCCTCCCAGCCACACCCCAGGGGCAGGTCAGAGGCAGGTGTGGCAGTTACCTGATGTCTCTCTAGGGGCAGTGTTTCAAGGTCAAAGCTGGAACAGCTATCCACTACATAGATGGCATGTTATAATGCCAGAATGGTTGGACATGACTGTGGGAGCCTGTCTCTTTAAGAAAATGAACCAGCAGTGAACGTAGGTAATCCTTGAGACTGAAAGTCAACTGTGGAAAATCTGTCCTTGGGCAGAAATCCCAACACTTAGGGCGTTTCGGAAACAAATGAGAAGAAGCCACACTTCTACTGAGGTTTCTGCAGACTAATTACAACTTGTGTGGGTGTGTAATGCTGCACACCAAGAGTTAAAGTTTTCAGGGGCAAACCAAAGTCCCCTTAATAGCTAGTTTCTGTCATCTCGGCATCTGACCTAGCACCCTTCTGATGACTGGGAGGTATTGTCTCAGTAGACCAGTAGCTTCCACCAAGCTCAAAGCTAAGAATGTCTATCAGATGGCATTGGGAACCTATGGCAGACTCCCCCACTTAACTTTAACCCACCTATCTGATGTCCTCAGTATGTTTGGTGAATGCACTGATTTGTGACTTTCTTTCTTTTTTTTAGCCTATAATGATAATGTGGCCACAGAAATAAAGCACTAAAATGGAGGAGGAGGAGGAATGAGGAAACTAGTCACTAAGAAAATGGGAATGGCAAATCATATACTGGATAAAAACATCCAGAATCCATATCTGACAAAGGACTGTTATGCATAACATAGAAAAGACCACCAACAAATCAGAAGACGGCTCAGAAAGAAATGAGAAGAATGCTTGATGATTTAAAAAATAAAATGAGATCAGGTGTGGTGGTGCACACCTTTAATACCAGCACTTGGGAGGCAGAAGCAGGTGGATCTCTGAGTTGGAGGTCAACCTAGTTTGCATAGTGAGTTCCAGGACAGGCAGGGTTACACAAGAGATCTTGTCTCAAAACAAAAACAAAACAAACAACCCCCCCCCAAAAAAAAAGCCAAAATGACATGTACAAATAGCTTCAATAAGCTCATCGCTGCTGGAGGAATACAAATGAAAAACATGAGGTTTTATCCATCCACTGAATTGGCTCAAACTGACTGACAATGTTGTCACTAGTCCTGTTTCCCACCCTCCAGTGCTGGAAGAAAACCCAGGGCATCTTGGGTGCTAGACCCAATACCACCAAGTATCAGGTTTCAGAGCAACTCATCTTTCATACAGGGCTGTATGGTATAAATGGGGCATTCATTTTGGAGGATTGTCATTTTCTAATACAGATGAACAGTAACCTGAGCTGTGACAAAATTCTTCTTGACAGTAAATACCTAAGAGAAATTAAAAAAAAAAAACAAAAAAAAAAAACCACAGTGAAGGTTTCCATGTCCATAGGTTTATTCACAATATCCCAACTGTAAACAATCCGAACACTAAGAACACGAGAACACATTTGTACAATTACACTACTCGGTAAAAATTACTACTTGTTACTTATATACGAAACACATATGAATTCCAAAATCTGCTTAAGGAGGAAGGCAGACACAGGTATATGCTACATGAGTTCACTTCCACGAAGTTTGAGACTAGGTGGGACTAACAGAGTGAAGGCAGGCAGCCCACTGGTTGCCTCTTGGGGAAACAGCATGGACTGAGGCATGAGGGACTTCCTGGGGTGATGATTTGGGTACTTGTAACAAGGAGTTCTCAAACGGCTTATGTAGGTCTGGATTGTTTAAAAACTTAGATCTAAAGCAGAACCATCTTTTAAAAACTACTAACAAACATAACGCTGAATGAGGGATGACACATGATGACTATTAATCTGTGAACCTGTCTAGGTGTGTAACATTGTTCTAAAAAGCAAGGGGGAATTAGCTGCATAAAGGCTTTTTATCTGGTGCTAGTTGAAGATTTGAATAAATTAACCACTTTTTAAAAATGTACTTAAATAAGACAAATGTGCTTTCCTAGGTTTGCATGTAAGAACACTGATTCCTAATGTGAGCAGAGACTGCCTAACTTTAGGATAAGAACCTTCACATAATTTCCTGATCGAAGTTTGTCTCATGATCAAAAATTACATTACCATCAATACTGTATACATTTACTCACAGGAGAAACCTGGCCAGTCTTCCAGCTGTACTTGCTACTTTTGTGCTAATACTTAAAATTCTATAGTTGGAACAGTTTGAGTTAATATGATTATATACTTTATATGGCTGAGTTTCTTTTATGAACCCTAGTTTTCATGATTGAACAAATTCTGGTGACTATTTCTTTGGGGTCTTAAATTCCCTCTTAAGTACATACTTCCAAGATAATGAATTACAAGAAACTTTAGCTGGGTGTGGTGGTGCACACCTTTAATCCTGGCACTTGGGAGTCGGATTTCTGACTTTGAGGTTAGCACAATCTACATAGCAAGTACCAGGCTGGCCAAGGCTACCTGGGGAGACCTTGTCTCAAAAGGAAGTTTTAACCATTGAATTTCACACACATCTCCAAAGACTATTATTTTTTTGACTTCTTGCCTTAAGTGTTTGAAACATTTGCTGATTTTATTGTTGTTTTGAGACAGGGTATCATTAATGGTCCATTCTGGCATTGAACTCTCTGTCTCCCAAATGCTGGGATTACAGGCACGAACCATCTGCCTGGTGGAAAAAAAAAAGTTGTTTATTTTTTTTTCTTTTTGTTTTTTTAATGGTGAAATGTTTCCTTTAACTAGTCAATAGCCTTTGTGTAAAATTTTGGGAATTTATATGCCAGAGCAGTAGAGGTAGAGTTAAAGACATTGCTAACCTTTTGAAAAAGAGAGGAAACTATTTCACCCTGCCTTGTTTCCTAGACCACTAGAATGCCGAGTGCCACTCAAACGAGGTGCATGGGCCTTTGGGAATTGTGCAGCGTGCCTTCTGCTTACAATTCATTTGTGAGACCTCTCCTTACTCAGTTGATTTGAAAGGGATTGTTTTCACAAGGTGAGTATTTCTGCAACCTTGCTGGAGGGCCAAGTAAACACTGGTGTTTCACTTAATTATACAGGAGTGGAACATTAAGTAAAAAACACTTAGCACACATTTCACTTATTTTTTCTATAAAAATATAACTCTTTATTAAATAACATGCACAAATATTAACTAGTCATTTATTAAACAGATATGATTTAGAACAAGACTTAAAGAAATACAAATCCTTAGGTACAATTTAATATCTTGTTCATGATGTTTAATAGTTTAAAAAGAATCACTGATTAAATTCAGCATCCTTATTTTTCTTTGAGAACCCAAATCTTTTTAGGCATATATTCCATTCTGAGATTTTTCCTCTAGTATTTTAGACCTTCATAAAGTCTCTAACATCAAGAGTTCTAACTACGGACTAACTCACACATTTCCTATGAGGCGCAGTAACTTAGCTATCCCGGCGGCGGCGTGCAGAGGAAGTGCGTTAGTAGATTGTGGCAGAGGCTCCAGCTGTTTGAGCTACCAAGAAAAGAGTGAGCACTGTGGGCAGGACCAGAAAGCTGGGCTGACTGAGGGCTGCACCTGCAGGGGCCTGCTTACAAGAACTGATTCTTCTTCTCCCTCCTCCCCCAACAGCGCGTTCTGTCTGGTCAGTACCTTCCCCCCCAAGCTGAGCCATCAGAACAGAGCGCTTACAGATTTACTTTTCTCTTGCTCTCTTTAACGTTTCATAATCCTGTTTAACTTTTGTAATTTGCCACATGAGCTCAACAAATTTCCTTTCTAGGATAAAGAATAAACAAACTTTGCATTAAGTTGTTTTTGTATTAAAAAGTATTGCTTTTATAAATTAGCTTCCAATGTTCCCAGCCTTAATAAACACAACTTCAACAAAAACCAGTGCTTCAGTCTACCCTGCCTTTCTGGCCCCATTTATTCAATGAAAAGGCCAAAGTCTTTCATCTAAATTTCTAAAGAAAACTACGTCCAACCTTTATTAATCCTCGCACTGTGCATTTTTCACATGTGCTGCTTTATTGCGCATGCCAGTACAGTAAGAATGAAAATATAAATTGATGTAAAAATTCAAAAATCCCTAAGCTTAATATGTACCTTTGCACTGAAAACCAAATATTTTCTTTTACTAGCTGGGATTTCCAACTTGTGAGCTGAATTTAAACCATTTAATTAATATTTTTTACCTTTCCCTATCAAAATAGGAAATATCTGGTATTATTTCATAATTCAAGACAGTATTATGGCAGGGTTCACAAATATTTATCCTATTTATGATGATTTTAGATTAATCTAATTTTGCTTTCCAAATGTTTCACAAGTTCAGCAGCAGGTTTTTTCTAAAGTTTTCCTGAATATCTAATCTACATCACATTATAGGAGAAATTGTTCTAAGTATATTGCTCATTATTTTACTATAAAAAGCATACCAAATCTTATTTCAATTATGAAAATTTGCAAATTACACATTTTGCATCTTGATACAAGGAAAAATACAACATATTAATAAAATCTTCATGAACATTTCAAAGGCTGGAATATTCCTAAGTCTTTTATTTATTTTGACTACCAAGTATCTTATTTTGATCTGAGCATTCAATTGTTATTTTAAAAGTGCAAAGGCTATTAAGCTTAAAAGATTAAATTTAAGCAATGTAAGAAAGTTTACAATGATTTAACATGACCAATAAAATTTATTAAACATATTTACATATATTCACAGATTCTCTCATAGTTGAGTATTAAAATAGACATTTACAATTTCAGAATTTCCATTCAAAGGCATTGGTTGTTCTCCAGTGAGACGAAGAGAGCTCCTGCTTCTCTGATGACATTCTGACCAGTGTGCTCCACACACAGAGTCCCAGGTTCTCTTGCAGGAAACTGGGATAAGAAGTCTCACACTGTCTCAGGCGTCAGTTACAGAAAAAGTTAAATTATAGAAAGCATGCAACACAACTAAGCCACCATTTTGACAGTTATGGGATGGACACAAGCTAGCTCAAACCCATGCATGCCTAGTCAAAGGTTCACTATTTGAACACACTGCTATGACACTCCACAACGACAACTTTGGTCCAACAGAACAGACAGTTTTACAGTCATCTCTGTGTACAGTTTTGAGGGTCAGTCCCTTGTATACATTGACCATTAATTACAAGATGTACAATATGTATAAAATAAGTTATTAAAAAGGAAGACAATATTAAAACTTTCAAAAAGGAAAACTGTACAATTAATTTACAGATAAAATAAACTGAGGAATTTTGTGCCAAGATTTTTCTTCTGCATTAGAAACTGTTTGGTAGGAACTGGATCTTTGTGTTTACTCATGTACTTTTAATAAAACCCGCAAGAGATCTGAGTACTTGTGGTTGGTTATCTTGTTACTTGGAGTGCTAACAACTTCCAGCGCTGTTAACAGGTTTTCTCAACTTTTTAAAGATCTACTCAGTTTGCCAACATTTTCTAATGCAATAGTTACCTTTGATGAATATAAATAATAGTTTTATGTTAGAAAGTGTATTTGGACCTAAGATCCAAAATATTTTTCTTTATTTTTATAAAATGACAGTGTTCACTACATAACTTCTCTAACAACTGTAAAGGCGTATTATCAGGGTTTTTTTTTAAAGGCAGTATTCCACAGTATAACTCTTGCATTGTTAGTTTAGGATGATACCCAGGCAAGTACCAACTGCTATATAGGAGTCAATTCAAAATCATCATTAACATCAACAAGGGGAACGTAAAACTCCTGGATCTCATAAATACTGATAGACTTATAGGTGGCAGGGTCGAGTTCCTGGAGTTTGAGCTGCCATTCTAGTCTCTGGACGGCATTTAAAGCTGCAGCTTCGTGTTGCTGCCTCATTAAAAGACAGGTCTATTTAAAAGAAGAGAAGAACTGATTAATCCAGTTTTGTTAGGGCCAAGACAGATACACGAGGGGTAAGAACAGTTCATATTATAAAACCTCTTTCTTCTGTCCTCTGTCACACCAACGTGTCCCTACTTCTGGGTCTACCACTTCATCTTTTCAATTTGGGCTTGCTAATATTCTTTAAAATTGTAAGATTTCAAATTATCCAAAGCATTCTAAAATACAGACGAAAATGCTTTAACGTTTCAAGTCAGTTGTGGAGGAGGGGTAGCAAGATCTTGCTACGTAGTCTGGGCTGGTTTCAAACCTGAGATTCTTCCTGCCTCAGTATCCCAAACAGCTAGGATTACAAGTGTGCAACTATGTGTTTTATCATTCTATTCTTCTTAGGTTAGAGCTATAACCAGGCAGGAATATTGGATAATGAGTACTAAGATACACAAAACTACTGTTCCTGTGGCACTTGGGATATTTTATGTAATAGTAGTTCTTTCTTTGAAGTAATTTGTATTCATTTATTCATTTCATTTCTATGTGTGTTTTGTATCTGGTCTGCATGTATGTCTATGTGAGGGACTCAGATCCCCTGAAACTGGAATTACAGACTGTTGTGAGCTGTGAATGTGGGTGCTGGGAATTGAACCCGGGCCCTCTGGCAGAGCAGCCAGTGCTCTTAACTGCTGAGCCATTTCTCCAGCCCAGTTGCTCTTTTCTTAAAAATGTGTAAGTGTCTTTGTGTGGCTATGTGCAGGTGAGAAGGTGCCTTTGGAGGCCAGAGGCATGAGATCCCCCTGAAGCTGGAATTACCGGTGCTTGTGAGTCAACTAATACAGGAAGTGAGAATTGAATTGAAGTCTTCTCCAAAAAACAGTATGCACTCTGCCACTGAGCCATCTCTCCAGCTCTATATTAGTTCTTAAAACTGGTTTGTAGGTTTTATTTCCTATTTTTAAGTGTGGTTCACAGTGAATATTCACAATCAATGTTTCTTTTTCTTTTTCTGTTGAGACAGGGTTTCTCTGTGTAGCTTTGCACCTGTCCTGGATCTCCCTCTGTAGCCCAGGCTGGCCTTGAACTCACAGAGATCTGCCTGCCTCTGCCTCCCAAGTGCTGGGATTAAAGGCGTGCACCACCACTGCCTGGCCTAACTAGCTCTTATAACTTAAATTAACCCATTTCTATTCATTCAATCCCAGAGGAAGCAGGAGGAGCTGAACTCCAAATCAAGTTCAAAGCTAGTCTGAGATCCATCAGAACCTGTCTCAGCACGAACAGTAACAACTGCCATGTAAACATACCCACCTTTAGTTTGTCAAACTTATCGTCCACATCTTGTAACCAGGACATGAACTGTCGTGCATTAAATCGATCTCTCACAGAAGTTTTACTGTCATCAGACTAAAAGAAAAAGTCACATGTAGTAAGACACTTTAAACCTGTAATATCCCACTTATTATGTACGCTTCAGCTTTACTGAGAGGAGTGCATTTCTAAAAAGAAAACGTACTGAAGCTGTTCTTTCCATTTCAAGTAGAAAGGGTGCTCACGGAGTTCTGAAGACGCAGCATTTAGTTATGAAGTAGAGGCCTCCTCCATTCTCAGAAAGGCATGGCACAGGGGTGGGAGTGCTCTGCCTGCTCTATCTTTCTTAGAGTTTGCCAGACAGAGAGAACAGGTGGTCACGGGGGAGACACCTGCCATTAGAGGTAGCATTTCCTCCAGGATGGATCTTTTTAAGTGTTCTTAAACCAGGCCTGCAAGACAGCTCACCAGATAAGGGCACTTGCTATACAAGCCTGATGACATGAGTTTCATCCCCAGGACTCACACAAAAGAGAAAATGAGAAAATGAGTCACATTTGTCCTGACTTCTACATACAAGTGTCCTCTGACCTACCTACACACACACACACACACACACACACACACACACACACACACACACACACCCCATGCACATAAACAATTCAAGTAAAAAATTCTCAGTATCAGTTTTCGAATTAAGATATATTTATATTTAAATTTTAGCTCTGTACCTTTCTGTGAGACTCTGAACTAATTATACACTTTCAACTTTCTATGGTATACATTGAAGAGTACCTCCTAAGTATGTTTTAAGGTTCTTATCACAAAGTACTCCATGTAACTGCCATTGTACAAGTGTGGTCAAGATTAACATTTGGACATCAGACAGCCTCACATTCACCAACTCACATCTCATCAACTTCATTTTCTCTATGGTCTCAGAGATAGTTTGGCCACTTTCAATTTTATTGAGTAATATTACAAATTTATTGTGAAAAGGGTAAGCGAGGGGATGAACTGGGCCTACGCAAAGAGAGGCAGGGTTTACCCTTTCCTTGGGTCTTCAGTGGCCATCTGATGGGAACTCAGTCTGCTATGACGACCTACATGAGCCACCAGTAACTGGGCTTTCTGAGTTCAGTTCCTAACTGAAAATTGTTATGGATGAGCAAGCATCCTTGTCAAGGGAATAAGCCTCGAATCCTGGTATTTCATCAAGCTTAAATTCTAACTTAAAACCTAGTGTTCTGTTTCACTAGGGAAATTTAGAGCATGATATAATAAAATTACTTAAATTATCAAAATCCCCTTTCCATTAACAACTTATATCCTTTATTTTTAGGAGAGATTAAAGAAAGTTGGATGGCTATGTAAGAAAATAGAATAGAGTGAAAAGCAGAAATTTCTTCATCTTACTGTGAGAACATCCACCTTCCAGAAGATGTCTGTATCTTTTAGTCCTCTAACTATTAGAGAAACTGGCTCAGTTTTGTTACATCTCTGATTTTGAGATCATTTTGAGTGTACTGAGGAATTCACTTATTTTTTTAAATTCTTGGGTAAGCAAAGTTGCTTGCTGCCAAGTTTGGTAACTCCAGTTCAGGCCATAGGACCCATGTGGTAGGAAAGGGTCAATCCACCCTCCAAGTTGGCTCTGACAGTCATACATATGATAGATAAATAAATGTACTAATAAAAACAGACAATTTTTGGAGAGATGACTCAGCGGTTAAGAACATTGACTGTTCTTGTAGGGGACCTGGATTCAATTCCCAGCACCCACAGGGTTAAATTCCCAGCTCACAACTGTCTGTAACTCCAGGATCCAGCCCCCTCACACATACATACAGGCAAAACATCAATAAAATAAAAATAATTTAAAAAAATAGACAATTTTTGAGTTTAGCTTAACCCCAAATGTGACCCTCCTGCCCAAAAGGCTGCCCTGGTGCTGAGGTTACAGGCAGGAGTCGCCATGACAGGCTTTCTCTTTTTAACCCAGCAGAGGCTAGGCATCCTCAGCATGCCGCAGTGCTTATGTGAGGGTCAGGAGACCACTTGGAGGATTGGCTCTCTCTAGCGCATGAAGATCACTCAGGTGTGACAAAGTACCTGTGAGCTGACGTATTGCCAGAGGGCCCTGTCTCTTGCTCTCATCTTGCTGTAGCACCAGGAGCTACTGTGTCTGGCTTTACATGGGTTCTGGGGATTCAAACTCAGGTTCTCACACTTGCATGGTAAGCACTTTATCCACGGAGCCATCTTCTTAGTCCTTAATTTTGTTAAGTGGATAGAGTACAGCCTCTCGAGTTCTGGGGTGAGGCCTGTACACTCATGTCCAAATGGCTACCTGGCTTTATACCAACCCACAAGAGAGAGGACCAGGAATACTTTGAAAATTTCATTTTTCCTCTGACTTTAATTCAACTTTCTTCTACAAGGCAGAACTACCAACAGGCACATTCCAGTTCTTGAAGGCCCTCGTATCAGCTAGCACTTTACCTGTGAGTCCAGGGGCACATTGTACACCTCTGCATCTAGCAGGACAGTGCAAGCACTGAATGGCAGCGTCTGATTTGCCAGTGTCCTCGCAGCTCTGTAATGGACTCGTAGAACTTCTTGTTCATTGGACACAATAAGTTTTTCCTAATTGAACACAGAGTAATTAAAAAATATTCATTAAGTTATTTGTGAAATTAGATAAAGTCACTTAAGCTACACTAAATAATCCTAGAGTACCATTTTCTTCACAGGAGGCTTAAGAAATTTAAAAATTCCTAGTGTTCTAGAGAAATCTTCCCTCTCCAAAATTGGCAGTTTCTTTCTTAAAATTGTTTTTGAAGTGTATGGATAGGGCTGGAGAGAGAGCTCAGTGGTTAAGAGCACCTGTTGCTCTTCTAGGGGACCTTTGTTTAGTTCCTACTACCTACATGGAGGCTCACAGCAGTCTGTAACTCCAGCTTCAGGGGACTGAACATCTCTTCTAACTCCATAGGCACCAGGCATGCATGTGATACACAGACACACATGCCAGCAAAAACCTCATACATATAATAATAAAAATTAAAATTAAAATAAAAAATAAATAAATGCACGTGCTAGTTCCAGAACATTTTCATCAAACCAGAAAGAAAGAAATCTCCTATTATCACCAGTTTCTCTTCTTTCTTATATCTTCTAGCTATCAGTAATCTACCTTTTGTCCCTATGAATTTATTTGTTTTGAAAATTCAATTATTCATAAATAAAATCACACACTATGTGGCCTTTTGTGACTGATTTTCCTTACTTAGTGTCTTCTATTTTCAAGGTTCACCCATACTGTAGTGTGTACTATATATCTACTCCTTTTATTGACAAATCATATTCTACTGTAGACATATATTTTATGTAGGCCATTCATTAGTTGACGGTTTGGATTTGAAGGGTGGCAGACTTTGCCACTTCAAAATATGCTAATTTGGCATAACGCTTATTTTGAGCTATAGTCATTTTAAAAACAATTAGGGCAAGGGCACTCTGAGGAAATAAGACTCCAAAGTAAAAGATGTCCTCGACGTGTTAGGCGGAAAGGAACATTCTTTTTTTGGGGGTGGGGAGAGTTGAGACAGCATTGCTCTGTGTAGTTTTGGTTCCTGTCCTGGATCTCACTCTGTAGCCCAGGCTGGCCTTGAACTCAGAGAGATCCGCCTGCCTCTGCCTCCTTAGTGCTGGGATTAAAGGCGTGCACCACCATAGCCAAGCGGAGAGGAACATTCTCACCAGCAGAAACAGGGAGTAAAGTCAAGAGAAGCCTGTACAGCCCTTTGGAAATTATCTTCCCTTTGCATTGTTAGGTTTCTCTGTCTAATCTAACATCAAAGCATCAGGGCTTCACCCCAACTCTGGGTCTTCACTTTCTCCTCCTAGGGCTCCACGTTAAGTGAAACTTGAAATCATAACTGTGTGCTTTTGCTGATCTGCCTATGTCACCTTAACTCTTGGTGCTCTAAGAGGTCTGAGATAATGTGCCTTCTCCACAGGCACATTATTCTTTGGGGTTATTATGAAAGCTGTGATGAGCATTTATGCTTAAGCTTCTGTTTGTCCTGGGCATATCTTTTTATTGTTTATGAGGTAATAACTAGGAGTGCTGAGTCTGTTAACTGTTGAGGAATAGTCAAACTGTTGCAATAGCAGCTGCTATCATTTTATATCCTGATCAATAATGTATGATGGTTGCAATTTCCTTATGTACTCCTTGGTGTATTCCACTATGCCATTTATTATAGTCAGTCTAACAGATGTATGTATTCCCTTGGTGACGTCTGCTCCCACCCACCTCTTTCAGAAAATCGATTTTTATGTGTGTTTGTGCACTACATCTGGGTGCCTGTGCTTGCAGAGGCCAGCAGGGGCACTGGATCTCTTGAAATTGCAGTTACAGGTGAATGTGAGCTGCAATGTGTGTATTGAAAACCCAACCCAGGACCTCTGCAAGAGCAGGGAGTGCTCTTAACTGCTGAGCCATCTCTCCAGTTGTGGCTAGATTTTTACAATGATTTTTTTTTTTTTTTTACAGAAATAAACACACTCCTCTTTAATGAGTTAAGTGTCCCAACCTTCCAGTTATGGAATAGGCTGAGTCCTCAAGTTAATCTTTGGCGTTTAGCAGATAGAACTTCAGATGTCCATCTGTAGATTGTAACCCCTCCTGAGCCTGGCTATGGGTTTGTATTACTTGGTTACCCTAAAATTTCACCTCCAGTGTCAACAAGGATAGGTCTGAGTCCTGTGCTAGCAAGAATGTCAAGCAGAGACTTGCAAACAGTGCCTTGTGAGGACAGGCTGGGAGCATGCCACCCTGCTTCTCTGTGCAAGACAATGACAAGGAATCCAGCCTGCCCCGGTGCTTTGCTCTCCCTTCCTGCTTCTTTTTGCAATCACATGAATTTATTCACTTAAAATACAGTCTGAGAACTGGTTCCCAGTTTCCTCATTGGTCTAAAGTATAAAAAAGGTTAAAGGCCTCTGCCATGGGGAACTCATGGTATATAAATCAAAGACAAATAATATGTATATTTCGGTGAAATATCATAGCTTGTATCTTTTAGAGACTATGGCACTTTACCACAAGGTTAAAGGGATATGGACATATTTATGCTTTGTTTTGAGATAGGGTTCCTTTATGGAGACCTGTCTATTCTGAATCTTGTTATATGACCATGCTGGCTTTGAACTCAAAAAGATCCATCTGCCTGCCTCTGCCTCTGGTGTCACACACATCCAGCTTATACTTTGTAAATTCATGTAAGATGATGTTAATGATTTCTAAGAATAGGATTATTTTTATGTAAATGTTTTGCCTGTATGTGCACCACATGTGTGCCTGCTGCCTGTGGAAGACTGGAAGAGCGCTTTGGATCCTTTGAAACAGGATTTAATACGGTTGTGAGCCACTATAAGTGTATTTGGACCTGAACCCATGTCCTCTACAAGAACAACAGGTGGTGGTGGTGCACACCTTCAATCCCAGCACCTGGGAGGCAGAGGCAGGTGGATCTCTGTGAGTCTGAGGCCAGCCTGGGATACAGAGTGAGATCCAGGACAGCCAGGGCTGTTACACAGAGAAACCCTGCCTCAAAAAACTAAAAACAAACAAACAACTGAAGACTAGATACTAAGGCATACCAAAAAGATGACTAAACATAGCCTTTTCCATTAGCCCTAAAGTGGCTGGTATGCCAAGAAAGCACTCGAAAATTTAGAATTATAAATGTTCTGCTAGAAACTGACTATTCTAATATCACAAATTTAACAAATGATACATCATAGGTATTTTAAATATAAAAACACACTTCAGCATGAATTGTAGTAAGGAAGTAACTATCCTAGATAGGTTTAAAAGTCTCCCTTTAATTGGATGAGCACAATAGATCAAAATCACAGCATCTCCCCAGACGGTGGTCTCCAGACAGCAGTAAACAGGCAATGTCCACTAACGAAAAGCCATAGGCCATTTTTACTACTGTAAATGGTTATTTTTTGCATACATTTATATTTGGGGGTAGCTTACCCTTTCGATACTATGTTGCAAACGTAGTTTCATTCTTACTACTTCCTGTTGCCGAAAGAGCTCTTTAAGTGGATCTGACAGCGAAGGTGGTGGTGTAATCTAATTAGAAAGCACATATAAACTATTACGTTTTTAGCTACAATTAAACTTTTAGTGCGTAACTTACAGCCTGACATTCCATGAATTAAACAATATAGTTCTGTGATGGTTAATCTTGTCAAGTAAACTTGACTGCGACCCCTGGAAGATGAATGAGGACTACTCGTGAGTGTCAATTAGAAATGCATGGAAGTGACTGTTTTAGTTCTCTTCTTCCCTAGTGCTGTGATGAAGCAACCTAGGGAGGGAGGGTTTATTCGGCTTATGAGCTACAGTACATCACTGAGGGAAGGCAAGACAGGAGCTAGAAGCAGAAACTAATGGAGGCATGCTGCTCACTGCCTTGCTTAACTATTTTTCTTACATAGACAAGGCCCATGTGTTTAGGGATGGTACCACTCAGTGGGCTGCACTCTCCTCCATCAATTACCAATCAAGAAATGCCCCATACACAGGCCCACAAGCCAATCTGTGTGAGGAGACTCTTCATTTGGGGTTCCTTCTTCCCAGGTTTATCAACCTGACAACAGACACTTTCTAATCAACAGTGGAATCAAAACCAAGCTTGTTCAAAATAAAATCTGAACAAACTGCTGGAAGGTGGTGGGACTGCAAAAAGAGACCTGGCTGGTGGAGGCGGGAGTGTCTTCCTTTCCTGGCTGCCATGAGGTGATGAGCTTCTGACACATGCTGCCACTAACATGATACTCTGCCTAAAGTAATGGATTCAGAAAACACTGAATTGAAGCACAGAATCTTTGAGGCAAACTAAATGCTGTGCATCTGTTTGATGAAAACAGCTCATTAACAACTGAGTGAGACTTTTCAGTCAGTGCTAGTTGTCTAAAACCTAGCAGGACATTCCATTATGCTTAGATGTTTTGATTCTTAGGCCACTGCAAAATTTCAAAGAGCAAATTATTAAGATGAAAAAGTTAATTATTACAGAGCTATTTTAGGACATCAGTTACAGCTCCCAGACAGGAAGAGATGAGGAGGCACAAAAACCGAAAAGCTGGTGTAAAGACAGAAGCGCTCTTGGGGACCACAGCAGTGCTTCAGCTTAAAAAGCAAAGCATCTTTGTAGACTTGATAAGAATAAAACAGAAAAACCTTGGTGTTAATGAACTCTCTCATACAGAAGTAGATACAACTATGTAACGAGCTTTCTTCACTGTATGTGACATTCCACGTAACTTTGTGTATAACCATTCAACAGTTATTAGTTCATTTCTACAATGGACTATGCTTTCTTATTAATCTCACAAGAAGCTGGCAATTTACTATTAATGTAGACAGGAAAGTCTAGCAACAATCTAGGACCCTGAATAGTCTCTCTTCTCCCTAGGGTATCTGTTTTCCTTTTCCTATCCTTGTTGATTCCACCAGAAAGTAGGACATCACATTCCTATACTGCTGCTACAGTGATCACAAGACAATACAGACAAGTTCTTTCCTAAAAAACATCAAAGCTAGATTCATAAAGACTTTCTATTTCTAACTAGGAATTCTGAGCAACTAAACACATGTAAGACGTAATCACAAGGTCTCAACAGAACAGTGTAGACCTCTATAAGGCAACAGCTTATTTGGGATAATTGTTCAGGCCCCTAACTGAAAAACTACATTGATGTATGTATGTATGTATGTATGTATGTATGTATGTATGTATGTATCTATCTATCTATCTATCTATCTATCTATCTATGTGAATGTGTGTGTGTGTGTGTCTGTATGCCTGTCTGCCTGCCTGTCTGTCTGTCTTGTGAATTGCTTTAAGTTTAGAAAAACAAGTTTGGTGCTACTGCTTGAAAACTACCATCTCTTGTAGGTATGCAGTTGTCTCAAAGAACACAGAGGAAAGTCATTCATTTAAGACCGGGGCTGCAAAGGAAGATTCTCTGAGAGGACAGTATGTGAGCATTTGAGGGAAGAGCTAAGTACATTAGAGGAATGAATGGTGGAGAAACAGTGAAAGGAGAGAGAACCAGAAGAGAAGTGGAGTCAATCACTTCAAACTACACAGAACTACTGGTGTGTAGTAAGATTTAGGTATTTAATTTGTGAATGCTAAGTAGACATTTGCTTTACTACACGGCTTTAGTAATTCTCCCTAAAGACAAAAATCTATACAATATTCAATTTCTATCATCTATCTCTTTAAAGCAGTATTTGAAACAATTAATTCTAATTCAATAGAGTCTCTCTGTACTGCTTCAAACTTGTATTACATTGTTTCTCAGGGGTGAGGTGACCAAGAGTTTACTTTTAAGTACTTCTGGCTAGCTTACAAAGTTCTAACATAACGTGTTCTTTATGTTATAGTCTAAGCCTTTTAAGAGGAATTAAAAATTGGGCAACAAACAAAACATTATTAGCTGAATTTTTAAAAAGTATTAACAATGGATTTTGCTGAAAGTCTGTATCAATACCAAATTTACTGCTCATTACTTAGTCTACTACTATTGCTATTTAAATCCAATCCGTTAAGATTTTAAATGCACCAGCATCACTTCTCAGCTAATATTAAGCAGAGTATGTTCTCTTCCATTTAAAAGATAAAGCATGAAAGGCATGCTGCCAAACAGGCCTTATCTATGTTAGGACTCCAGTGTAGCCTTCCTACACCCTAGGGAGGTTACTAGGACCAAGCCTAGCAAAGCACTGGAAGGAAGGGCCTTGCATGGAATAGTAAGAAACTGAGATTTATTCTACAGAAACCGACAACCACTCAAGATGTTTAGCCTCAGAGTCACATCAACAGACGGATTTTTTTAAAAGACAGTGTCCCACTATGTAGCTCTGTCTGGCCTGGAACTCTCTACATAGACCAGGCTGGCCTTGAAGTCAGGGAGATCTGCCTCCTCCGCCTCCCCCATGTTGGGATCAATGTTGTGCACCAACCACACCCCAACAACAGTTGTGTTTTATAATGAAACTCAGACCATCCTAAAGCTGGACTGAGGAAGGATGGGAACTCTGGCAGCAATTTAGAATGTCTATCTTGTTCATTTCCAATATCTAGCTCCTAGCACAATGCTTAGCATATACGTATTACTTGTATATGTAACATAATAAATATTTGAATATGCAATATTCATGTATCTGAGTATCTAAGGCAGTAATGAAGTCATCACATCACAATCGCAATACGGAAAATGGGGAGAGAGAGGAGGCAAGCAACACAATTAGTGCTTACTTTACTTAATGGGACAGAAATAGTCAATAAAGCAGAGGAATCAGAAGAATAAACAGTACTTAAGTCCATGACAGGAGAATTGACTAAGAACAAGGTGGTTATGATGTCAAATCAGACCAAATAGAACAAAAACAATCCAATGAACCTTACAAACAGGTCAGTGGTGATCCCTACTATGCCATAGTAGCTCAAGAATAAATAAGAGATGAAGTTGAAAAACTGTCACACACAAAATACTTTGTACAAGCGTGGCAGTGAAGGTGACAGACAGTGGAAGGTTGATGAGCTGGGAAAGTCAAGAGGGATTTTTTTTCTCTCTTTAAGACACACAGAAGTAACCTATATATATTCTGAATGAGCAAACATAGGCCAATCAAGAAAGGAGACTGGAAAAAAAAATACTAGTGAGAAGTGTTTCATAGAGGAAGGTTCTAGAGAAGACGAAATAATGAGATCAAGTCCATGTAGAGGCATTCATTTGTCTTCAAAGGAATCAAAACATGTCTCCTTTAAAACAAAAGGATGAGCAGCTGAGGGGAGGCTAACACATGATACCTGTTAAGGAAGCTACTTGTGACGTGTGGTCAGTCAGGGTAGACATGTACCATTAGTACATCAGACTTCAAAGACTCAGTGGAAAAAAGAAGTAAAATATTTCAATAACTGCATTTTGATTATATACCGAATACATTGGATATACTGACTTAACGTTTATAAAATTAATCTACCAGGGTTTTTTGCTTTTAAAATATTACTACCTACTAGGAAACTTAAAATTATGTATGCAGCTTGCATATGCACAATTTTCTACCCAGTACTAAAGACTGAAGCCAAGGCCTCTTGCACATGAGCCAAGTACACTATCAC
Organism: Onychomys torridus; assembly: GCF_903995425.1. Taxonomy (NCBI): domain Eukaryota; kingdom Metazoa; phylum Chordata; class Mammalia; order Rodentia; family Cricetidae; genus Onychomys; species Onychomys torridus. The sequence continues at coordinate 20,911,781 of NC_050465.1, forward strand.
TGAGTTATACACTCAGGAGTGTTACAGATGTGTGTCAAGTCACAATTTACTTACTGTAGGAATACAAATCTTGCTCAAGGGGTTTCCATCCAGGAGATATGATCCATTAAATGTTACATACTCATCATAATACTGAGGAGCTTGAGGAATAACACTACATAATAACTTGCGTTTTTCTTCAATTTTTTTCCTTATGTGCAAGTACTCAAAGTACGGATTTGCTCTCTCAGAACTATATGGTTGAATCTCATCTAGTTTCAGAGAATCGACGATGGCTGCTAGGGACTGCTGCGTTTTCTCCTTTGCCTGTAGTAAAGAAGGACTCACTTGTACAGGCTGAGGGACCCGTGACACTTTCCTTTTCCGGGGATGGTGAATCTGGGGATCGTCTTCTTCAGTGAGCCTTATTCTTCCCCTAGGGGAAGAGTCATTGTCTTTTTCTGGCAGAATTGTACAGCCAGCAACAATCTGCTTGCTCTGATTTACCATTGTGCTTGATTTGTTTCTAGTCATTCTTTGGGGGATTTGGTTTTCAGTTTTATCCTCTTCAGCACTTTCTTCTAATTCCCCTTTAATTAGCTGGTCATATTTATGCATCTCCGGTTGGGCTGACTGCTGCGAATGGTTTCCCACACTTGACAGAGTGCTCTGCTGAGATTCTTCATCTTCAATGGAAAGCAAATACTTTTCAGCATCAGGACCGTGCCTTGGATTCTCCTGTTCATTTAGGTTTCCTTTTGGCATACCCGCACTCATTTCATACAAATCAGAATCACATTTACTCAACGGAGTTAAGACCAAACTTTGCAGTTTGTTTTCTTTTTCATGGGAGATAACTTGAGTATCATCTGTGCTCTTCTCAACTTCGTGGCTACTTGAAGACTTGAAAGTGAGTTTGCTAAATGCATACTGTGTATTTATCTGAGAAGCAGCATCACTTCCGCTGAAGTCCTTTTCTGATGGCAATACAAGCAAAGTATTCGCCTTCTCAAAGTTCGGGAGTGCTTCTTGAATAGTGCTCTCAGAGTAAACTGGTACAAAAGAATTTGTCTTCTGAATGTCTGCCAGGACAAACGTATTTTCCATATCCTTTGTAAAGTTATGATCACTATCTAAAACAGAGCTAATCATATGCGCTGCACTTCTCTGTTGTAAAACACCTGGCTCTTGATTGGCAACATATGACAAAGACACAGGTTTAGAAGCAGGCTCAGCATCTGAATGTGACTGGCTGGAAAAAGAGCAGGGTTGTGGAGAAGACAGAAAGGATACTGGATCCTGAGCACATGAGTTTCCCGGCAGATCAGTCTGGTGTAGGGATAAGCCATCAGTATTTTGTTCTCTTAACATTTTGTTTTCTGAATTACAAAAACTCTGAGCAGAGGAATATTGGTCAGATGTACTAGAATCTGGGCAGATAACCTCATTGGTGCTTAAAGACTCCAGTTTATCAACAGGCATCTCCCATGACTTATTTTGGATCACTCCAACCTGATTAGATGGTTCTAAGTGCATCGGACTGTCCATTAAAGTACCCGCAAGACTAGCACTCTTGATTACATTTGTATCAGATGAAATATACCTACTGTTCACAGACCTACTTGGAGAGCCTGTAAAGCTGGGGTGTAAGTCAGACACATGTGAAAGGCCTCTTTCTGGCATTGCTAAAGATACTTCAGGTTTGGGAGAAGGAGAAGTCTCTCTTGGCACAGCTAAGCTGCCTTGGTGGCTTTCTTCTGATATCTGGAAATGTTTTGTGGGTTCACAAATGACTGAGGGCATGCTACATCTTCTGATTTCCACAGCAGGCCGTACTTCATTAGTAAGTAGTTTAACATCTTCCACAGAAGATGACCTGAGATGGCACACTGGAAGTCTGTTTGTACATGGTGGTTTAAGTCGTTCCGGCAAGTCAGCAAGGTTCTCAAGCTCCCTTTCATAAAGGGCTGGAGATTTGGCATTTGGCAAAAAAGGTGACTGGGCAAACGACAATTGAGATTCTGAGCCCTCTAACATAAAGTCCGAGTCATATTCAACAAGAGGCCGTGGGGTTGTCACTGTTTGGCAAGAGTCTTCTGAACTAGCAACAGAAATCATGGACACAGACCTGGAGCTAAGACCCAGCCTCTCACTTTCTGACCTAGGAGAGCGGTTTGAGCTGTTCTCTGAAATAAAGGATGACTTCCCTAAATTCAGTACATTTT